>NC_092412.1:38186607-38494112 GCF_040894005.1 Engystomops pustulosus
GGGCTCTATAGCACCTAAGTCCATGCTTTTGGTATCAGAGGAAAGATAAGAATCTCATCTTTCAGTAGTGGTGATACAGACAGTTAAAGAAAAGTGGGAATTTAATTTTTTTTTGTTCATATATGGTGTTATAGATCATAGAACCACATGCCAAATGACTTTCTTTTTAATTTGACACCATGTTTGAGAGCAGGGTACTACTTGACTCGTTTTAGGTAAAATCTGACTCCTCTGCTCATTTTTACATGACTTTGTTGGCAATTTTTTACATGTAGTTTAGTTTGGTAAAACCTGGTGATAGGTTTCCTTTAAAGGGGTTCTCAGGAGGTGGAAAAACATAGCTGCAGTCTTCCAAAAACAGCACCACACCTGACCATGGTTACTGCCAGTACTGCAGCTCAGCTGTATAGAAATGAATGGAGCTTAGTTGCAATACCACACACTACCCATGGTCAGGTGAGGCGCTGTTTTTGGAAGACTGCAGCCATGTTTTTCCACCTCCAGAGAACCCCTTTAAGGGGATTGAGTTGGTACTTATGTTCATAAACAGAAATGTGTTTATTACAGTATAGTTAGCAAAAAGAAAAATTATGACCATGTATTGCATCAACATGTCAAATAAAATTTACAAAATAACGCGTTTTCCAAGTTATACAGCTCTTTATAGCTGCTATGAAGTCTGGTAGTGGACAGCAGATTACTGTGAAGTGCAGGTAAGGGGAGAGAATTTGAGGATTCCAAACTTGTTTAGTGATTGCCTCCCAGTGGACAATATAAGTATTACATGCAGTATTCTATATGGAGGGCGATGACTAAATGTAACTCACACTAGGGTTAAAATATCATTGTCAAAACCCTAGTAAAGAGGTTGAGTACTGAAGAAAGTTTTATTCATTACCAGTTATACAATACACATACAATATTGCAGATGAAAATATTATTTGGATAATAATCCACTAATAAACAATGACACCTTTTAAAATATATAACATTGAGGTTTCAGCTGCATTAATGTATAATAGGCAAAGTCATATTATAAAATATTTAAAAACATTTTTTAACATTCCTTATATATGCAGCAGGTCAGATATAATTAGCCATTGAAGTAAATGACAGCAGTGGTAAAAATGCAGCAAAATGGGTGAATATTCATTAATGGAGAGATGTAGGTATCAACATCTACAGGAAAAGTGATTTATTTGTGGGGTGTATCTAGAAAGAACACCCATTTTCTCTGTCTGATCTTGCAAAATGCAATAATTCTTTTTTCAGTTTTGTACTGATTTAACCAGGATGAAGGATTGTAAACCAAGCACACTGACATTCCATTGTGTTCCCCCTCTTGCAGGATCTGCTCTTTTAGCTTCTTATGTCCTTGTCTTTAAGAATTAAAGCCTTTAAATGCAAATGAGCCTCAGGGGCTTCTGGTTCCATTAAAACCTATGGAGCCTGGGGCCCCTCATGGTCATTTGTATAATTTTAAAATCCTTTTTTTGTAGAAACCAGGGTACTGGAAGCTTAAAGAACAGCAGATCCTACCAGAAGGAGCACACACATGTCAGTGTGCTTGGTTTACAATCCTTCATCCTGGTGGTAGATGTCCATTAAGGTACGTGCCTATATGGTTTAAAGATAGATATGTACAGGCGGTCCCCGACTTAAGGACACCGGACTTACAGACTACCCCTAGTTACAGATGGACTCCTCTGCCCTCTGTGACCTCTCTGGATGTTTTTTTACTTTAGTCCTAGACTGCAGTGATTAACTGTAAGGTGTCTGTAATGAAGTATTGATCATCCTTTTTACCATGACAGCAAAAAATTGAAAATCCAATTGTCACTGGGACATAAAATTGTTTATAGTCACAATTATAGAATATACCTGTTCCGACTTGCATACAAATTCAACTTAAAAACAAACATAAACCCTATCTTGTGCGTAACCCGGGGACTGCCTGTACAGAGATTCCTTCTGTGATACAGCCCTGTAGTAGCACTGCCGCCTTTCCAGATTTTCCAGAAAGATCAGAATGTTAGAAATTAATTATTTTGTTATTATAAAAAACAATTTTGCTGCAAGTGACTGCTCATTTTTTCAAAAACTGTAGTAACAAACTGTAGTAACACAATAATGTGAGAGCAACAGAAGCTCCCAAAAACATTGGGGCTCATTTACTAAGGGTCCGAACTTTCGTCTGGTTTCCCAAATATTTCCGTTTTGCGCCGAATTGCATCGGATTGTGTCGCATCGGCGCCGGCTTGCACGCAACAGAAATTGGGGGGTGGGCCATTGGACAACCCGACGGATTCGGACAAACCGCGGAATTTAAAAAAGGATTTGTGTCGCAAGATCAGCACCCACATGCACCAGGAAGAAGCAGGTGAACTCCGGCGGACCTCGGCGCAGCAGCGACACATGCAGGAACTTGGATGCACGATGTTAGTGAATCGCGGACCGAAATCCTCGTCGGACAATGCACCGCGGGATCGCGACGGGACCGGGTAAGTAAATCTGCCCCATTAGCTACAAACTAATCCGCATAGGGGGGCACATTTATTAACAGTTTGTGTAATCGCAGGCTTTTGTTCTTTTGCCCCTGTTCCAACAGATTGTCGGTGCTACAAAAAACCTTTTTCTGACACCCATAACTTCTGCCCCGATTCAGCCCCGCAGCCTTTGAATCCTGACACTTTTCCTGCACTTTCCAATTTTTGTGGTGCAAGTTTTGTCACATGATTAATTCAACAAATAGCCAGTCTTCTTATTTCTAAACCCCTCCATTAATGTGGTTTGTCATTTCTGATGCTCATTTGTTATTCCGATGTGACAAGTTAAAAGAAACCTACCATCTCAGATCTACCTGTTAAAGTAGATCCGGTAGTAGGTTCCTCTAATAAATCCCATCACAGCCCTTTTCAGGGCTAATCTTTCAGTGCCCGATAAGATTTGTAAATCTTTTATTGCCTTAATATGCTAATTAGTGAAAAAGGCTACAAGGGCGTGGCGTTGCCGGAGCTGAAGCTACATGGCACAGCTACTCCACACCCCAGTAGCCTCTATCAATCCTCCTACTATATCTTCAGCGTGCAGCTCCTGGTAGCACTCGTCTACGTTTGGGCTGGCAGTTGCGTGTGCTGTGTTCCGACTTCGGCACCGAGTATGCCCAGCTTGTGCGGCTCTGCATACACAGTCTATGCAGAGCGTGGACGAGTGCACACAGCTACCAGGGGCTGCACACTGAAGATCTCTGGGTAGGAGGATCGAAAGAGGCTACATGTCCGTGCGGCCATTGCCATCTATGGGGGACGTATGTACGGCCACAAGCTTGCGGCCATACATACATCCCCAATACGGTCGTGTGAATTTAGCTTAACACTGCTAGTGACAGATACACTATAATACAGTCAGTGACGTATACTCCATAACACCACTGGTTGCTGGGATTGTAGGTAAGTATGCACTTATTGCCATACACAGGATAATCACTATTGGGATCAGTCAGTAGGACCCCCGGGAATTAAGAAAACTGAATGTCCCAAGTGAACCGTGTAAGTAAAGTGGATGAGCAGTTCCATTTATGTGTATAGGACTGGAGAATGATGATTTCCAAAATCCTATAGAGGTGAATACATCACTTCAATTAACATTAGGCCCTGGTGAACCCTGTCTTTTAATCCCTGCTTGTCCAAGTGGTCAAACCATAGAGTAAACCTATTTAATAAGTTTTTAAAAAAAAAAAACCTCCAGTAAAAAGAAGCCAAGCCATCATATTACGCAGCGCAAACCGTTGGGGACATTCTGCCCCCAAACCATAGGGGACATATACAAATAAGATAAAACATGACAGATCACAAACATTCATATGGCACAAAAGGAAGGAGGGCCCTGCTTGCAAGAACTTACAGTCTATGAGACAATAGCAAACTTTAGCCCTTCACCCTCCCTCCCTATTTTGAATCTTGTTGTCGTAGTCAATCAGTAAAAGCCATGTAGTCCTTTTGTTGACATCCTCCCGGGGGCACCGGATACAATGCTCATGCAACATCCCCCACCGGGGCCTAGACTTTTCTTGGGGCCTGGAGTCAGCCGGGGCCTGCAGTACCTGAGTGGCTGGCGGTTGCTGCCAAGGCACGCTAGTGACACGGTGCTTGGTATGGGGAGCCGGAGGGCTGTCCTACAGCCTGGCAGGTCTCCAGCAGGGTGGTGTTGGCAAGAAATGACGAGGGAGAGGCTGCTATAGCGGTTCTCCCTGGGGCAACCCTTTGGTATGAGTCCCTGGGTGATGAATAGGGTGCCCGTGATGGTGACAGCCGTAGTAGCAGGGACCAGACGGAGGCAGATGTTGAACAAAAATAACTTACAGTTCTTTATTGGAACCGACAGGAACAGTAGCAACGTGCCTTGACAAATGGTAGAATGCTGGGGCTGCAGTTGGAGATGGAACCACAGGAATGGATCTTCAGCCTGGATGCAAGGGCAGGCTGGGAGATATCTGTGCCCTAATAGGATGCTTCAGCTTGTCCTGGGTTGCTTCAGATATCACCCTTAAAGGTAGGATGATACCCCTTTCTCTCATGAACTAACTCTGCAGAGCTGCTCAGGCAGTGAGCTGAGCTCTGGTTGCACTCTGACCAACTGGTCTGATCTGGTCTGATGTGCTAGCTGTACTGAGTCCAGCCTAAGACTGACTCAATTGATCTGTTCAGACTCCCTGGTCTAACTGAACTGACTCTGACTCTAATCCACTAACTCTAGAACTTTCCTGACCAGGGGTTTTATTACTCCCACTGGTCAGGTGGTGGTTCCTCCTCCAATCGCATCCCATAGGATAACACATGTGATTGATTAACACATATTACATCACATTCTACACTTAACTCCTGCCTTACCAGGCAGACTCTACCACTGCAGTGTTCCCCTGTGTTATGTAGTGACCTGCTGTGGGGTTGATCAGACCCTACACAGGCTGCAAGCTACATGGTGGGACGTATTCGCAACAACCCCTCTGCCTTGCATCGGCAGGGGTGTTACACTCATAATACAGGGGTTTCCAAAACAACCTCTTACGACAAAGGGATAGGAAAACTATCAATTAATGGAAAGGAGGTGATGAATGTTTTAGAGGGTGTTGTTTATTACCTAAAACCCTAAACACCCCAAAACTCTAAGAAAATATAGCCCTGTCTATAGAGGTGCTAAACATTCTTCCACAAATTCACAGTATCATCTTAGAAGATGTGAAGCAACAAGTTCAGGCAACCAGCAGTCCCGTATCAGGAGCCACCTACCCCCGTTCTCTAATTTCCCAGAATTACAGGAAGACAAGTCCAGTTATGTTAAACCAAAGCCCATATTGTAAGACTATATTTCCTAATAACTAAGGAAACTAATTACAGTAATTATTTTTAGTCAACTGTCACAACAGGAACCATATGTGTTCTCTCCCCAATTACAGGGGATTTACCTTGAAATTCATTGTAAGTTATGGCCCAGCTGCATTGGCCTTTTAATCATGAGAGGTTGTGATTCCACCTGGTATGGGCTCAATTACGTCTGATGTATGGGTCACTGATGAAAGGGCTATCATAAAGGTTCTGCTCCACTAAATCGGAGCTTTACTGAGAAAGATTAACTGAAATAGCCATCATCTCATAAGACTCAATTAACATTGATATTAAACGGCATCCGAAATGTAATAAAAGGTTGTTACTACAATTAAGTGAGAGGTTCAATGGAATAACACGATACGAACATTATTAAAAGTCCATAGAGAAGTGCTATAGTTAAATGGATGGGTTAGAGGTTTTCCAGCTGGCAAAAAAGATATTTTCAAAAAAGATCAGAATCAGTTAAAATAATAATAAACATCAAAAAAGTAATAAAAAAAGAATAAAAATATTCTTTATATCCTGCACAAAACCAATTCCAATCAGGTTACCGCTAGATTCTACTTTCTGTTTTAATCTAGACACAAAGGAAGTGCAAGCTCAGCCAAGGCGGGTCTTCACAGTAGTCACTGATTGGCTGAGCAGGCATTTCCTGGGTGTAGATAGTTGACCAGGAAGTAGAAACCAATAGGTACCACATTTTTTTTTGTTTTTGATCATTTATGTTCTGTAATATAAGGGAGGGGAATCCCAAATATTATAAACCACTTTCCTGTAGGCTCAGTTTTTACGACTCACTGTGCACTCCAACTGATGCATCTACTTTATTCTTTGGTTTGGTACCATCACAGTGATACCAAATTTAAGAGGTTTTATTGTGTTTTAATACATTTAAAAAAAAATTAAATAATGTGTATGAAAAAAAATAGCTTTGCCGTATTCTGATACAATAACTTTTTCATACTTCAGTGTACGGAGCTGTGTGAGATATTTTGTGAGACTTTTGTGAGATGAAATTACATTGTCATTGCTACCATTTTGAGGACAGTGCAACCTTTTGGTCACTTTTTATACATTTTTTTATGTGATGAAAAATGGTGTAAAAATTGCGTTTCAGATATCAGGTCGCTATTTTCCTTTATGTGGTTCCCTTCCAGAATTAACGTTTTTATATTTTGATAGATCGGGCATTTTGGGACACAGTGATACCTAACATTTTTATGATTTTTTTCTGTTTATATAATTTTATATTAGTTCTAGGGAAAGGGGGGGTGATTTTTTTATGACTTCTTTTATTTTTTATTTTACTATTTTTTAGACACTCCAGGGTACTTTATCCCCATGATTGTCTGATTGTTCCTACCATGTACTGCAATACTACTGCAGGATCTACATAGGATTGTGCAAAGGCACATAGTAACACATATACAGAAGCCATACGACCCCAGGTCTTATAAAGACCCTAGGCTACCAATCTCCGCTCCCCGTTGAAGTCATGGAGAGCGGAAATCTTAACAAAGATGCCACGCGCTACCATATTTTATATGCCCCTGGTGGTGATCAAGGGCTTAATACTCTAGCCCCGATCACTGGTATTAGCGGGAGGTGCAGCAAACCCCACCTCTGTATGACGGGGGCTTACCTTGTGGTAGCAGAGTGTTGAGAGGTTAATGTTCTATACAATTCTGTTATTACTGGAAAAGTAAGTCTAAAACATATTACACCACATTTATCAAATGGTTTCATACAGTTTTTAGACACTTTTGCAACTGGTGCGCCAAAAGGGGCTTTTCCTTTTTAAAAGGAAAAGTAGTGGCCTTGGCTTAAAGGGGGCAAGTAGGGCTGGTTTCAGTAGACCACTGGGACCAACAGAGCTTATGGGACAGATTTTTTTGCCCAAACATTTCTGTAACAAAATAGCTGTGTATGCAACCAAAAGTCACTGTCCCTCCCTTGACACGTGGTCAGACAGTAGGTCATGGAACGGTTTCTTAGGATGTCTCTAGCTGTCTGTTTTCTGAAGATTGCATTATATACCATACTGAATGAAAATAGAGTTCAGTGTCGTAACCCTACGCCAAATCCAGTACAAAATATCCTAAGCCTCAGGAAACAGATGTTGAAGTTCCATACGTAGACTGGTCTTAATTTCCCACTTTCAGTACCTTGTATATGATTGTTAACACCAGTGGGCTTTGAGTAATAATAACATTTTATGGCCTCGAGGCTTTCACACATAACTTAAAAACTGGCATTGTCTCCGTGTCATACTTTCACTTAAACGCTCCAGTGTGATATGTAAAGCGAGGCTACAAGAAAAATAAAACAAGGGATAAAGTGTTGAGAAAGTGTCACGACTGCCAAGGTCAAATGACATTGAGTGTTATTACTGGCTCCAGTCAAGACATTTCTACCCACTAACAAATGTGATCCCAATGGAACATAATAGGACGTACAACCAAACCAATGAAGAGAAATGCCGGAGGTATGAGAGATATTGGTACTGACCTGGCTATCTGGATCTCATCTTGTTGCTCTTGGAGGTCTACGTAGAACATGTCTAGCCTTGGTGAGGTATACTAGATGGTATGCAAGGATCACAGTAAATTAGGATCCTTTAATTGCCTTGCCTTAAGTCCTCAGCTTTACACTTCTTGTCCTGGACACAATGGGTGTAAGGGTAAATTGGCCCCTTGTGACACATGTTCCTGAGCTTGGCAAACAATAAAGCTCCACCAAAAAGTTCCTTGGATGAAGCTGTGGGATAAGATTAAACTGTGCAAGAACTGTGTGCTGTATATTAGTTAATGCTATGTATTAGTGAGGGGGTGTCGGCAGGGCATATAACATAACTAATGAGGGCGTGTGCTCTACCTAAATTCATTTGGGGATCTTATTGCTGTATAAAACTTATAGAAATATTATAGTGGTTAGTGGGCTTATGCAATTCGATAAAAATGAAACTAAGAACCTCAAGTTCGTTTTGTATTTGTAGCCTAACGGCAACAGATCATAATAATAATAATAATTCTTTATTTATATAGCGCACACAGATTACGCAGCGCTGCACAAAGCATGAGAAATTGGTCCCTGTCCCCATGGGGCTCGCAATCTAAACAACCTACCAGTAGGTTTTGAATTGTGGGAAGAAACTGGAGTGCCCGGAGGAAACCCACGCAAACACGGAGAGAACATACAAACTCTTTGCAGATGTTGACCTGGGTGGGATTTGAACGCAGGACACCAGCACTGCAAGGCAGAAGTGCTACTCACTCAGCCACCGTACCCCCCCATTGTGTAGTGTGTGGATATGTGGCCCAGTTCTTTTCTCTCCCAGTGTTGGTTTAGTTCCATTCTATCCCCTCATTTATTTAGTGTTTTTTTGCCTGGTACCAGCACTCCACCCCATTTGGTGTTTTGAAATTAGCAGGAGACAGCATGTAGTGGCCGCCTACTTTCAGTGTCCGAGACCGCATGGAACAGGGAGTTTTCAAAACCTGTTCACACATGGTAAGCATTGCTGTCCTGTTCACGTGGTGCGGTGTTGTATGACATCCGCTGCTTCTGCCGTGCGGTGTTGGTGGGGACCCGGGGTCCAGAGCTATGGGGGCTATGGCTGCCAGTTTGGGTACTGGGGCAACTGGAAAATATTCAGACCCCTTTACATTTTTCACTCTTTGTTTCATTGCAGCCAAAAAAAGTTTTTTTTTTTTTGCTCATTAATGGTCACTCTGCACCCATGTTGACAGGAAAAACAGAAATGTAGCTATTTTTTCAAATTTATTAAACAAGGAAAACTCAAATATCACAGGTCATAAGTATTCAGCCCTTTTCCACAGTATTGAGTAGAAGCAGCTTTGGAGCTAGTACAGCCAGGAGTCTTCCTGGGAAGATGCAACAACTTTTTCACACCTGGATTTGGGGATCCTCTGCCTCTTCCTTGTAGATCCTCTCCAGTTCCCTCAGGTTGGATGGTGAACATTGGCGGAGGCCATTTTCAAGTCTCTGCAGAGATGCCCAATTGGGTTTAGGTCCTGGCTCTGGCTGGGCCGGTCAGTAATGGTCACAGAGATGTCCTGAAGCTGCTGCTTTGTTATTTTAGGTTTGGGCTTAGGGCCATTGTCTTGTTGGAAGGTGAAACTTTGGCCCAGTCTGAGGCCCAGAGCATCTGGAAGAGGTATCATCCAGGACATCTCTATACTTGATCATGCTGTAATAGCCAAAATGTCAAAGGAGATCAAAGTGTTGTCTAGTGGCTTGTTGGCCCTAGAGCCACTGAAAGCTCTAAAGTTAGCACTTGATGGGGTCACCGGGTGATTGTAGAATTTTCTGCTGGGCCAACACTTGCTGGTCATGGGACTAAGCCTGAGTATTCTGTGAGCCAGTGTATCTACCACATCACAAAACTTCAAGGGCACAGCAGAAGTAGTTATGGCCACTAGAAGAAAGTGGTATTATCCTTTTTTGTCTAAAAGAATCTCAACTACAATAAGAAGGTCCGGTGACACAAGTGTCTGCTGTAGGGGCCCTGTGACAATAATGGCTGCTGTGGGGCCCTTATGATAATAATGGCTGCTGTGGGGGCCGCGTGACTATACTTGCTACTGTGGGGGCCCTTTTACTGTGTTGGCTACAGTGGTGCACCCTGTGACTTAACTTGATACTGTGGGGGCCCTGTGACTATATTTGCTACTGTGTGGATCTTGTAATTATACCAGCTTCTGTGGTGTCCCTGTGACTGTCCCTGCAGAGCCTGTGACTATTCTGACTACAGTAGGTTCCTGTGACTATCTTGGCTACATTGGAAACCCTGTCACTAGGGTTGTTGGCCCTGTGATCATGTAGGCTACTGTGGGGGGAACTGTTAATATGTTGGCTGCTGTGGGGGTCTCTGTGACTATATAGATGACTGTGGGGACACTGTTACTATTTTGTTTACTATATAGACTATAGTGGGAGCACTATGATTATATTGGCTGCAGTGGAGGGCATCGTAACTACATTGGCTACTACCATGGCTTCTGTCTGGGCATCATTAATATACTGACAACTACGAAGGCATGTCTGCTAAATTTCTGTGACTATAAGGGCTACTGTGAGGGCCCCTTTGACTATATTGGCTATATATTGGCGACTCTAGGAACACTTTTAATGTTTCAGCTACTGTAGGGACACTGTATATACAATGACTACTATGGGGGCACCATTACAATACTGGCTACAGTGGGGTTATAGTTACAAAGTTGCCTACTGTGGGGAACTGCTACTATAATGGCTACTATGATGAAGTGAGGAAAATAACATTTCTGTGTTGCTGAATCTGCAAAAATGACGGTCATAGAAGATGATGAAAGAGATGTCATCTGTAAATTACCAGATTTACTGTGACTGCTGTATTGGATACTCATTTTTTTCATTTTGCATCATTTCTGTGCTGTGACCCTCTGTTACTTCCTCCTACGATGGCTACCTATATAGAGACTTTCTTCCTCATTCACACGGACGCTTTGGCGGTCATGATCTGTTTGCATGATTTGCGACAAGATCACGGCCTCCATAGGTTCCTTTGGCTCCAGGTCACAGCACGGTATCACCGCACTGTGACGGGTGGCTGTGCCACAAAGTATAGGACTTTCTGGAAATGTATTTATGTTGTTTACTATTTGTATAGAGCTGAGTTCCGGTACTGTACTTTTATCTACTGAGATTGGTTCTGGTGCTGCATTTATGTACTGAGTCTGGATCGGGTGCTGTATTTATATAGTGAACTTGGTTCTAGTGCTTTATTTATGAGCTGAGCTTGGCTGGGGTGCAGTATTTACATACTGAGCTTATATCCAATGCTGTGTTTATATATTGGGGCTTAGTTCTGGTGCTGTATTTATGTGCTAAGTTTGACTGTAGTATATTTCTGTACCAAGCTCGGATTCAGTGTTGTATTTATATAGTGAGCTAGGTTCTGGTGTTGTATTTATGTGCTGGGCTTGCTATGGGTTCTGCTGTTCTGTACTGAGCTTGACAGTACATTTTTTAGACGCGGCAAAGTATTTTTTCATCCCTATGACATTTTCATAATTTTGGGCTGTCATGGCAACAAATACTATCTATAAAGTTTTATTGCGGACACCTTTGATAACTATTACAGTTGGGGCCAAAGTGTATTCAGAGGTCACATTAACCCAAGCAGCTCTTTTGTAACAAGGGGTTCATGTAAGTCAGGTGTTCTTAAGTCGGGGAATGCCTTTATATACACAGCCAAACACTGTCATCTATTTTGGCCAGAGCTGATCATCTCCCTGATCCTGTCTTTCTAGATTCTTACTGTTATTTTTTATATTTTTTTATTTGTGATAATGTGTACATCCATATATTTTTTACTTACACCAGTATTACCAGCCTGCTGCAGCTAATGATAAGTATTCACATCAGTCATTTTCAGCATATCATTACAATGTTTCTGGAAGAGTGAGGGTTAGGAAGCGGAATATCTTGCATATCCCACTGTATGTAAGGTTTCATAGAACCAGGAACAACTGAGAAGTAGATAACAGCTTATCCTGATCTACAATGTTATGTACACAATAAAGAATACGTTGGGTACCTTCTTACTACAAGTATTATTCCTTACAAACTATTTGTGCCACCCAATGTCATAACTAAAGTAAATATTCGGAATGGATGCATTCTGCCAATTTTAAGAATCCACAAACTTTTTTTGGGATGCTTTTATACATTTTACCCACTAGATGCCGCTAGAACTCTATAAAACTGCAGAAATTCATATAGGGCAATGGTGTACCCATATACCTCAGCATACGTAGTATATTTATGGGTTACTATAAGCTTTTACTATTTAATGAGTAATATTTGTGTAATAATTGTGCATGTAATACAAATCTGAGCGCCAAATTTAAGAAAAGGGAGAGGCGGCTAAAAGGAGAAGTTTTAAACAAATTATTAACATTTTGATAAATATAAAACTTATGAATCTCTTTGCCTGTTTCTAATTTCCGCTCTGTGTCCTAAACATTTGTTCATAATAATAATAATAATAATAATAATAATAATTCTTTATTTATGTAGTGCACACAGATTACGCAGCGCTGCACAGAGTTTGTCAAATCAATCCCTGTCCCCAATGGGGCTCACAATCTAATCAGCCTACCAGTATGTTTTGGAGTGTGGGAGGAAACCGGAGGACCCGGAGGAAACCCACCATTGATAACAATCAACCCAATGCACATACAGTACAATGCTGTGAAAATATATTTGTCCCCTTCCCCATCTATTCTATTTTTTCATATTTGTCAACATGTATGACTAATCCTGGGAGCACGACTGTAAAATCTGCAACAGGAGAAAATGTACCAAATGGTCCTGGTTTGTTTTTAGTCTGATTAAAAGCTGTAGCTTCCATCAAGAAGCCTGCACCAGACTCTTCTATGTATCCCCTTCCACCACATATACTGTATTCAGTGATTTAGCAGAAGTGTCTGCGGTAAAACTGTTCTAGTTGCCCATGGCAAACCAGAGCTCAGCTTTCATTTAGTAAACAGCTGTGGGAAAATAACAACTGAGCTCTGATTGGTTACAGTGGGCAACTAGCACAGTTCTGCTCTCAGACACTTCTGATAAATCTATGTGATAATAAGTTAGAATTGGCTTTTTTGTGAGTCCCGCATTTATCTTCCTTACGCAGTGCCGTGTCGTCCATTGGGACTTTCAGAGAGCCGTTCATTTCTTCCTAGTGCTGAGCACACATTGTTATGTATCTCGTGTGGCTGTTTCATCATGATTTATACGCCTGAAATCCTGCTCATGACTTTGTAGCAGAAACTCTGTGTCATATATTTCTATGCATATGGTATAGGGTATCGATAACATCAAGAAAACCTGCCATGTAAACTTAGGGAAAATAGCTGCCATTAAAATAAAGGTTTCAGCAAAATCCAGGACATAATCAGCAGTAATATATAGGCCGGGGTTATTCCTTACATTGCAGATGTGTAATGGGCTAAATCGAGGAGCAGCAAATTCAGCCCATTAGTGGTTACTGCAAAACAAAATTTCCAAAATATGTATATTAATACCATCGGAAGCCACTAGGGGGAGCGCTATTCACAATGATTTAAAGTCCCTTGGCATAGTTTAGTAGATAAACAATTCCACATAAACTTTACACACACGACATATCCCACAGCCATTCAACCCTTCTATGTAATAATAATAATAAATAATTCCTTTATTTATATAGCACACTTAGATTATGCAGCGAGTTTGCCAAATCGGTCCCTGTCCCCAATGGGGCTCACAATCTAATCAACTTACCAGTATGGAGTGTGGGAGGAAACCAGAGGACCTGGAGAAAACCCACGCAAACACGGAGAGAACATGCAAACTCTTTGCAGATGTTGACCTGGATGGGACTTGAACCCAGGACCCCAGTATATATATAATTAAATTCATTTCATTGAACTATTTCTGGGAAAAATAAAAAATGTCATTTTCCACGCATTTTTTTTTTACTTTATACATTTGACACAATTTTTCCTACTGGACAGAATGATTACAGACATAACAAACATTATAGATTTGTTTTCACTTTACTCATTTAACAAATATGTAAAGGATTTAAAACAATGTTTCGGAATGTTTGCATTATTACATTGTTTGCGGTCTTTTTTTATGGGGGATGAGCTGTTATGTTTGTTGATACCATCCTCAGATACCTTTTTGATCAGTTTTTATTCAGTTTATGATCACATAATCTTTCTGTGTAAAATGTAATTTCTTCACTGTACATTATAAGAAATATGAAAATACTTTTAAAGGGAACCTGTCATCAACAATTAATTTTCATATGATGTCAGGTTCCAATAGCTTCTGGCATGTTGATGTCAAAAATGCTTTTGTTGTGCATATAAATAATTCCACTACTTTTTAATTGTTTCTTTAACATTAACTGGCTCCCTGTTAGCAGTGTGTGCTGAGTCCTGAGGGGGCAGTTCAAACGGCACAGCTTGTCTTCTCCTCAATGCCTTCTCCCCTCCCCCTCTCCCTGCCACAAGCAATTCTGTTTAAACTGCCACTCCCCCCCCCCCCCCCCAGGACTCAATAGCATGCCAGAGGCTATTGATCCTGTCTTCACCTTCCTGGTGACAGGTTCCCTTTAATTTTTTAAAAATGTGCTTTTTTCAGTCCCAATAAGTGACTATACTATGAAATTATTAAATCATTTTTTCCTCTTTTCCAATGTACTGCAATGTATTCTGGCTGTCAGCATGTGGACTTGATACAAAGTGGAAGATGGTGGCCATGAGAGTATTCTCCTCCCTGATTGTTTCTTGTCGGAGGGCCTTTACAAAGGACCATTTAGATGCTGCGGTTACTTTTGAACATGGCATCTCAGTGGTTAAACATATTATTTATTATGATTAGAGATGAGCGAGTATACTCGTCCGAGCTTGATGCTCGTTCGAGTATTAAGGTACTCGAAACGGCTCGTTGCTCGGACGATTATTTCCCCTGCTCGAGATCGGGCATTTAATTAAAAAAACACAGTGAAGAACAATGAAAAATAGAATAAAAACAGTGAACACAGTGAACACAGGATCATTTAAGTGAAAAACACAGTGAAGAATAGATTACAGATGTTCGGCACATCTGCTTACTTGTCGGAAGATACGCGCAGAACGGCAGCAGGGAGACATCAAGCAGCAGGGAGACATCAAGCAGCACGGGGGAGACATCGGGCAGCACGGGGGAGACATCAGGCAGCACGGGGGAGACATCGGGCAGCACGGGGGAGACATCGGGCAGCACGGGGAGACATCAGGCAGCGGGGAGACATCAGGCAGCGGGGAGACATCGGGCAGCACGGGGGAGACATCGGGCAGCACGGGGGAGACATCGGGCAGCACGGGGGAGACATCGGCCAGCACGGGGGAGACATCGGCCAGCACGGGGGAGACATCGGCCAGCACGGGGGAGACATCGGCCAGCACGGGGGAGACATCGGCCCGCACGGGGGAGACATCGGGCAGCACGGGGAGACATCGGGCAGCACGGGGGAGACATCGGGCAGCACGGGGGAGACATCGGGCAGCACGGGGGAGACATCGGGCAGCATGGGGAGACATCGGGCAGCACGGGGAGACTTCAGTGGAAGAAGAGGAGCGGATCCTGAGACAACGTATCTCCCGACAAGTAAGCAGATGTGACGAACATCTGTAATCTATTCTTCACTGTGTTTTTCACTGCATTTTTCACTTAAATGATCCTGTGTTCACTGTGTTCACTGTTTTTATTCTATTCTTCACTGTTCTTCACATCTGTTAACTTGTCGGGAGATAATATACGCGCGGAACAGTGAAGAATGGATTGCAGATGTTTGCAGACATCTGCTAACTTATCAGAAGACATTCTTTTTCAATTAAATAACACATTTTATTCCTGAACCATGGTCCCTTTGAAAAATGCTCGAGTCTCCCATTGACTTCAATGGGGCTCGTTATTCGAGACGAGCACTCGAGCATCGGGAAAAGTTCGTCTCAAATAACGAGCACCCGAGCATTTTAGTGCTCGCTCATCTCTAATTATGATGGGTCATCTATTCATTACAGCTGATGCCCATGCCGCTGGCTGTATGCGCGTACCACCTGTATGGCACTAAGAGGGATCTATCCCTCCGCTGTGCTTTCTATGCTTCACCTAACACCAGTAACAGAGCCCCCTACTCATTAATAGCGCCCCCTTAATAATAAACACTCAGTACAATCCCCCTTTCCACACTCGACACAATAGCTCTGGCTACAAGCCTCCCTGGCCCATGCCCTCTGCTGTTATTGGCACAGTGCTGGTTGGCATGATAATAAATATGCATTGTCCCAGCAGATGCAACATATGAAAAAATCAAATACTTCAATAAAATTGAGTTGCGCTACTGCTTTATTTTTATTTTTTTGCTGACAGATTCCCTTTAAGCCCAGGCTAAAAAGACAACTTGCATATGAAAAATACTCTAATATACACTATAAATAAGATGGGATATACAGTTATGCTCAAAGTTAATATTTGGCATATTTTAGGTTTTTATTAGTGTCTGTGTACCGGAGCGAGAGAAGACTATGCATTGCATACAAAAATAAAAAGCTGCAAAACCCAAACGTGAGTTTGGCTTTGACCCCGGCAGGAGGGCAGAATGGCCCCTGGCAGAGAAAAGGTCACGGAGAGACTTCTGTTGTGTTGTATTGAACTACCGACGGTCTTTGTATGGTGCTGCCTTCATGATATCCAACTTCAGAGGCCGATGTTTTCAGCCTGGAACCGCAGGAAAGAAGAACGGGGATAAAATCCTAACACCAGGCACAACTTGGCCGCGTTCACATGGAAGGCTGGAGAACATTGAGTGCCGTCCAGGTAGACCTTAAATGAGATTTATATCTGTGCTTAGCTGATAAATAATTCAGCGGTGGAAGGAGCGCAGGACACCGGTGTCATTAGCCTGTAATGTATAGGACGGGAGGCTTTGTTATGTTGGGACTTGCAGTAAACCATTTATGACTTGCTTACTACTGAAATAGCAAACTGCAGAGACGATCAATTGCATTAAACCTACAGTAATAGAGAGGACAAGCACTTAACATAACAGAGACTTGCAAGTTCTACTCCAGAACATCTCTTCCGCTCCATTGTTTAACCCTTTCTTGTTTAACCTTTGAAAAGCTGCCAACAGCATGTAACAGCTGTGACGTCATCGGGGAGCTATGATCTGTCGTCATAACAGCCTGGACTTTCCATTTGTACAGATATGTTACAATGTGCCGGTGGCACATTGTTACAGATCATGTGCAGAAACGCCATATTCTGCTATGCTGAAGTATATGCTAGACTCCCTCGAGTTAAAGTACCCTAGGGCTGTTGTGGTGAACATAAGGGACAGCTGCCAGATTCGCTACTCAGAACCCTCTCTGTGGGCACCCAGGCAGTCAACCCAGCACAGTGTCCCAGGATCGTTCAGTATTTAAGGCCTCCTCTTAGTGTCCCAGGCAACACAGGTTGTATCGTAATCAGGGCTATTTTAAAGTGACATATTCTTGGGTGCCTGGGACTACAAAAGGATCGAGGAGATGTAGACAGAGCGAGATATTCATTGGAGCTCCTGCTAAGGGTCCAGCAATTTCTTCCTGTTCAGGGGACCCTCAAGGGAAGCTACAATAATAATCTGAAATTCGACTCTTTCTTTCTACTGTATTGGTGACAAACCAAGGAGCAATAAGTTACTGCTTCATTTGTATGTTGGCACTTTATGATAAATAAGTAGGCTGTTGATGTAGTTTGGGCACTGAGTCTCTAAAAGGTTCGGCATCACTGCCCTAGGTGGTCTAAAAAATATAATATAATTTTTTTTAAAAGAAAAGTTAAAAAATAAAGAAAAAAAAAGTTTTTTTTCTCTATATTTGATATTAAAGTAAATAAACAATATAAATCATAAACATGTCAGGTATTGTCGAGTCCCAAAAGTCCAGGTCTATCAATATACGAAACAGTTATTTCCGGCTCTAAACCACGTAATGGAAAATAGTGCCCAAAACACTTCATTTTGCAACTCCATACAAAGTACAAAAAGGTTATTAGCATTAGAATATGGCAAAATGAAGAAATTATTTTTCATACCAAAGCTTTTCATGTTTTAAACCTAATAAAATCTGTATAAAAATGAATAAATAATAAGGAGGTGTCATTTGGGGTGCACAGGGAAAGCCATCAAAACACAGCCCATAAGAAAATGGCACAGAAGTGTTTTTTCGTCAAGTTCACAGCATTTGGAAATTTTTTTCAGCTTCCCGGTAGAAGGCATAAAAAATTAATTACCAACAATAGGAAGTTTAATTTGTTACACTTTGTACATGGAAAAATAAGTTTGGGATTTTTAACCCCTTAACGCTCTGCGCCGTAGCTCTACGGCGCAGAGGTACAGGAAATGTATGAAGAGGGCTCACGGGCCTCTTCATACAAAGGTGGAGGTTGTTGCATATTGCAGCAAACCCCCACCGCTAATAACCGCGGTCAGTGCTTGCACCGATCGCGGCTATCAACCCTTTGATTGCCGCCAGCAAAGTCGCCGGCGGCATTTAAAAGACGGCGGCGCGCGGGCGGCGCCATCTTTATTCCGATCGCCACGCCCACAAACGTCATCAGGGGGCGGCGATCGGTTGCCATGGTAGCCTCGGGTCTTCGTTTGACCCGAGGCTTAATGGCTTCTGCAGATTCGTTACAATGAGCCAGTGGCTCATAGTAATGAATGAGCTGCAAAAATGCCATATATTGCAATACAGAAGTATTGCAGTATATGGTAGGAGCGATCTGACTATCTAGGGTTAATGTACCCTAGATGGTCTAAGAATTAGTGAAAAAAAAAGTTTAAAAAATAAAAAAAATTAATAAAATATTAAAAATTCAAATCACTCCCCTTTCCCTAGAACGGATATAAAACATAATAAACAGTAAAAATAACAGACACATTAGGTATCGCCGCGTCCCAAAATGCCCTATCTATCAAAATATAAAAACGGTTACGGCCGGCGGTGACCTCCGAGACAGGAAATGGCGCCCAAATGTTCGAAATGCGACTTTTACACCTTTTTACATCACATAAAAAATGGAATAAAAAATGATCAAAATGTCGCACAGACCTCAAAATGGTAGCAATGTAAAGGTCGGCCCATTTCGCAGCTCCGTGCGCCAAAGTATGAAAAAGTTATTAGCTTCAGAAGATGGCAAAAAAATTTTTTTCTTTTTTGTACACATTCGTTTAATTTTTAAAAATTTATTAAAACACAATAAAACCTATATAAATTTGGTATCACCGCGATCACACTGAACCAAAGAATAAATCTGAGGTGTTATTTTGAGTGCACAGTCAAAGTCGTAAAAACTGAGCCCACAAGAACGTGATTTTTCCACATTTGGAATTTTTTTTCAGCTTCGCAGTACACGGCATGTTAAAATAAATAACCTTATGGGAAAGTAAAATTAGTTACGCACAAAATAAGCCCTTACACAGGTCTGTACACGTAAAAATGAAAAAGTTACGGATTTTTGAAGGTGGAGAGCGAGAAATGAGCGAAAAAACCTTGTGTCCTTAAGGGGTTAAAGAAGGGGAACAAAAAATGGAAACGCAGAAATGAAAAAGGGCGTCGGCAGAAGGGGGTTACATAAGCAGCCACTATTACAGTCCTTTATGCTTGTGCAAAAATGCAGCCCCTACTACTTAAACTGCTTTGTCAACTTGTGGAGTCATATATAGAAAGAATATAATGGGGGTCATTTACTAAGGGCCCGATTCACGTTTTCCCGACGTGTTACCCGAATATTTCCAATTTGCGCCGACTTCCCCCGGGATTTTGGCGCACGCGATCGGATTGTGGCGCATCGGCGCTGGCATGCACGCAACGGAAATCGGGGGGCGTGGCCGAACGAAAACCCAACGGATTTGGAAAAACCGCCGCATTTAAAACAAAAAATCTGTCGCGGAGCTTGAACTTACCTTCACTCAGCCCGGCTCGGTGAACTCCATCGCGTTCCGATGCTTTTCAGCGCAGCAGCGCCACCTGGTGGACGGCGGAGGAACTACCTTAATAAATCCCGGCCGGACTCGAATCCACCGCAGAGAACGCGCCGCTGGATCGCGAATGGACCGGGTAAGTAAATCTGCCCCAATGTATTTGTGGAGGGATAATAGCATGTAGTCTATTGCACCTAAGCACTTATTGTGGATCCCATGGCTCTCATGCTAAGGAAAGCAGAATTTACACTAATGTGTAAAAGATTTACTCATATGGGGAAAACATATTGCAATTTAAAAATACTCCTAAATATAGAAGGGCAGATAGTTTATTATTAATTAACCAAATGAAAAGTGAAAACACAAAATAGAAATATAAATCACATAAATATTTGGTGTAATCAGTTCTTCTAGATAGACTTCCACACGGTTTGTTGAAAGAATTCAGCAGGGAGGTTGTCCCAAACACCTTGGAGAACTACGCACAAATCTGTGGATGTAAGATTGCGCCAAAGAAAATGGGGGCCATCAAACAACCACCATGTTTGCAAAATATGTTTGGTCATTACGATTTTTCCATGCCTGGTCCATGAGGGGTTAATACGGAATGGTGGATTCAGCCAACAAAAAAGGGTGTGGCCTATACGGAGACATAAGGATATAAGCTAAGGATATAAGTTAAGATAATATCAAGTATATAAAACATTAACTAACTGAGAAATTTTCTGTTTGACTTAGTGTTAGAAGTCACGGGACCCTGTGGCTGCACTAGGTCCTGGGGCCACTGACACTTTCGGCCCAGTTGGCATTATGTCTAAAACCAACTGGGGTAGATTCATTATGGCTTCTCCGCAGTTTTCTGGCGAAGAAGGAACTTGAATCTTCGTCTCCCGGCCAGTTTTCAGGCTTCTTCAACCCGCACACCACTTTGGAGCCACTTAGTGGATAAGAGTGTCAAAGTGTTAGCAGGGGGAATGTCAATCTTAATAAATCCCCCCCCCCCCCACCCGTTGATGACGGGAATTAATTAAGACAGGCGTGTTGAACACCAGCCTTAAAGTTCCCCCTTTGACAGACCGTCACATATATCTACTAAGAGGCTCCTACCCCCTAGTGAATACTGCCCCAAACTCCACCAATGCGGACCTGTAGACCAGATTGGAACTGGAAGAGTTTTTTGCTATAGTCTCAGGCGTATACTATAGTATATGTGGCAAGCCGGGTGTTCATGCTCCTGCAAACTCTCCACCCACCCAGCTCTGCTGCCGCTCTCTTCCCTGACATACCCAAAGTGGCACGTGTGTTGGAGAAGCCAGAAAACTGGCAGGGTCGGATAGATTCAAGTGCCTTCTCCCCCAAGGAATTCTTGATTTAGAACCAGCAGATTTATGTCAGAGCAGCAGTTATCAGTAAGTGACATTCATCATTCTACAATTCACACTTTGCTCTCCAAATGTTAGACTAAAATTAAAGTATTAATAGAATTAGTAGGGAAATACCATATGTTTGCCAATTCATATTTAGATCGCCAAGCAATCATTCATATTCTGCAGAGAATTCAATTAAAGTGAATTTCCTATCAATTTCTCTATTTCATGCCAGTGAATATGAGCTGGCACACTAAGAGAGATTTACTGTATAGCTAGTACACAGATGCCAGTCTAAGAACACCAAGCAACGATTACAGTCAGGGTCAGCTCCAGTTTTCAGCAGGCCCCCGGCCGACGCAGCCTCATAGGGCCCCTTTTCAGTGAACTCACATGGCGGCATTAAAAATAAAGAAACTATGAAATATTTTAACATACCAATTAGCCCTCTCATTAATTATTTTTTATACAGCCTCCTCATGGTTATTTTATACAAAGTCCCCCCTATGGATTACTTATGTACAGGCTTATGTGGGCCCCCTCAGCAGCCCTGGGTCCCAGCACTTGCCCGGGTATGCCCAGTACTGGGACCTTCCCTTCCCTGATTACAGTAAATACAAATTCATTTCTGTGCCACCTTGTCCTCATTACCCGGCACTTTTTTAAAAGTTTTTCGATATGTCACCAATCAGCTGCATTACCCATTAATGATAGATTCACATAGATACATACATCCCCCATAGACGGCAATAGGCTCACAAATTGATACCGTGCCACACATGTGTGGCACGGTGTGCTCCATACACTGAGAAAAGATAAAACATGTCCTATCTTTCCCCGTGTACATGGTGCCATGCGCCATGCATCTCTATGGAGAGGAGGGGGATCACCCCTTCTCTTCTCTAGCACGCTGCACCAGGCGGCCATACGTTTGTCTGAATTTGCCCTAGGACAGAAATTCCGCCAGAATATTTGACATCTGCAAATAAATGTATTAATTAATGGGAATTAAAAAAACACTTAACTCCCCTTTAAATGGCCCACCATTACGATTTGCGTTTACATTCAGTTCACAAATTTCTGGACATTTTTCTTTGCAGGAATCGGATAACAGCTTTAAGGGTTTCTCAGAGGTGGATTTTTACAAGCAAAATATATAAACAAATTAAAAATACTCATAGAAATGTAGATCTGTCACCTTCCCAGACAAAACCGTTGATGCAGGGAAGCGACACTTCTACCAATGAGCAGTGATGCGGCCGTAATCCGTAGTGATAAAACAGACGCTTGTGGAAGGGAAACTCATTCATCTTTCCCACTGAAAGTTGTAATTAATCAGACACTTCTGTCCTGTCTTCTAATATTTCTACAGACATTTTCTTCCTTCTTCCAGTTTTCTTGGAACGTCTTAAACGGTTCAGATTCTTAATACAACAATCGGTGATAGCTAAGTTCCTACAAATTGATCCCCAAATGGGAACCCATAAAACCCCTCTAAGTGCCCTCCTTATATTGTATATAGGCAGTACCCGGGTTATGCACAAGATAGGTTCTTTAGGTTTGTTCTTAAATTGAATTTGTATGTAAGTCAGAACTGTATATTTTATAATTGTAACTCTAGAAAAGAAAAGTTGTCCGAGTAAATATTGGATTTTCACTTTTTTTTGCTTTAATGGGAACAAGGATTATCAATAAAGCTTCATTATAGACACCTACAGCCGAGACCCCTAAATTTGACACAAAAAAACAGAAAAAATATTGACTCAAGTATAAGCAGAGGGTGGGAAATGCATTGGTCACAGCTCCCCCAGGATATAGCCTGCACGCCCCCTGGAGTATATAGTCAGCCCCCTCGAGTATATAGCCTGCCTGCCCCCACGAGTATATAGCCTGCCTACCCCCACGAGTATATAGCCTGCCTGCCCCCTCGAGTATATAGCCTGCCTGCCTGCCCCCACGAGTATATAGCCTGCCTGCCCCCTAGAGTATATAGCCTGCCTGCCTGCCCCCTTGAGTATATAGCCTGCCTGCCCCCACGAGTATATAGCCTGCCTGCCTGCCCCCACGAGTATATAGCCTGCCTGCCCCCACGAGTATATAGCCTGCCTGCCCCTGCCTTTAGGGAAAAAAAAAAGAAAAGTGAACTCACCTTCCTACGCTCCCCGGCATCCATTGCAGCTCCAACATCGGCTCCTGGTCCATCGCAGGCACCATGACATCAGCCGCAAGTTGACATCATAGTGTGTGCCGATACACACATTAGAGCATCAGCGTGTGGCTGACGTCACGAAGACTGCGTCAGTTTGGATGCATTTCAAAACAACATGTGACTTGTCTGTGCTGCAGACTACTCAGCTCTCAACTCCCACCTTTATGCTCCTGTACAGCTCCTCCCTCCCCCACTGATGTCAGTTCACCAGTATGTGACCACTGTGAAGGAGCAAGAGGAAGGAGCTGTACAAACCAAAGCCCAACCCCTGGGAATACAAAGAGGATTCTGTCAGGGTGCAAGGTAAGTTATAACACACAATTATATTGTAATGCAAATGCTTAGAAAAGGCAGAAAGGAATATTTGCAGATGTGGTCTTCTTTAACGGGGTTCCCCTTTAAAGCAAAAACCTGTAGCAATCATGGTAATGTTCCGTGGTGTGGATGCTCACTGCAACATCAATCGGTCCCTGTAGGACTGAAGACCATTCAGCTCTGTTCTCAAATCCCCCATATTTTGAATGCAGTCCTTACACACCACTAAATTTAAGTTCACGAACACCAGTCTAGGAATAAAAGGGGTTGTCCTCTGAATAGGTTATAAGTTGTGATCGTGGGACAAAACATATCAATGAACTATCCTTAGATAGAGACGAAAGCAGGCAGCTCCATGCACTGTGCTGTGGCCATGCCACGGTACTGCAGCCAAGCTGGCACGGTTGTGGATGGTCGAATGTAATGCGAGGGTCTTCTCCCGACTTTTGCCTACTGTGTGGTGGATGTTGCCGATCTGCTGTTACACTCTGTCCTTGCTCATGGAATAGGGGGAGAGTGACTGATGACTCTTTGTGATGTCCAAGAGATATAACAAGTAATACACAAAGCAGTTTTCTTAGTACAACCCAAAAAGTCTTGTCCAGCCCGTAATTTATACAAGAAAAGTTGCAATGGATGTATTGTACATCATCTATTTTATCAGCTGGAGTACGCCATGCTATAAATCATGCTTTACCTGCCGGCCAGGATTATTAATCAAGATCACAATGCAGATCTTTTGGAGGAAAAAGATTTTAATCATTAATTAAAGGAAATATCAGTTCTGTTTATTTATGGACTCGTCCTCGGCGTTCACCGCGTTTCGAGATTATCTTCTCCGACTTCTATCTTAATTGTGACAAATTAGTCTGAGCATTGGACAATATAGGTACACAACAGTCCCGCAGTGGCAGGATGAGTTATCTGTATTCACATCCGCTCACAGCGACCTTTATGTTCCATTTATAAGGCGTTTAAAAGTCTAGCGAACAAAATTATATACTTTATATACTTGAAAACTTTTAGCGTAAAAGAGCAAACCAGTAAAGACGGATGATAACTGTAATGGTACAAAGAAGTTTTTTGGATATATAGAGTGAGATTTTCTCTCAGTTTTACATTGTGAATGTCACTCCCAATGTGCCCTAGGACGGAAAAAAAAAATGAAAGTAAACCTACCATTTGATTTGATGCATCATGAAGCAAACATACCTTGAGAATGTTGTAGCTACACTTATGCAGGATCATATCTTGGTTAATCCCTGAGCTGAGTGGTTTTAGCGAAAAAAACAATTATAACATTCAGGACCTTGGGAAAGACCAGACAGCTTCATTATCATAATTGTATATGTTTTTTATTAGCACAACCCCTCAGCACAGGGATTAACCAAAATCTGTTCCTGCATCAGTGTAGCTACAGCAGTCTCCAGATATGTTTGCCTCATGATGCATCAAATCAAATGGTAGGTTTCCTTTAATGATGTTTAGGGGTTCTTTTTCATCCGCCCCTGCACAATTTATTACCTTTCCTTTCTGACGTTTCTCCTTCATTTCTACTTTTCACACCTTATTTTTTCTTTGGATGTTTCAATATTTGTTTTTTACTTTTTGCTTTCAGTACCAACAGGAATTCTGGAAAACCCTACCGCAGCTGGGATACACCAAATAATAATTGAGTGTACGTAATCTGTTCCGGTGCCATGGTAGTGGCCAGTGCCCAGGCACCCCCTCATTCTTATTCTATGTCACCAGTGAACTTTAAAGGATGTTTACCACCAGGATGAAGGATTGTAAACCAAGCACACTTACATGCTGGTGTGTGCCCCCTCTGTCAGGATCTGCTCTTCTTTTATCTTCTTATGCCCTTGTTTTTAAGAAAATTAACACCTATGAAGCACAGATCCCTCAGGCTCATAATTTGCATAATTTAAAAAGCCTTTTTTTGTAAAAACCGGGGCATAAGAAGCTAAAAAAAGTGGATCCTAACAGAGGGGTCACACCAGTATGTCAGTGTGCTTGGTTTTCAATCCTTCATCCCGGTGGTAGATTTCCTTTAAGGACACCAATTGGCTGCAGAAGGTGACAGACATTTCCATATCTGTTGGAAAACTGTTGACCACCACTGCTAATGACCTGGAGCTGATGTTTGCCTGGGGCCCATGAGATTTTCCAGGATTCCTGGAAAACCACTTCCATATATGTTCAGTGGTTCCTTCACTTGCTTATGTTTTTTGTTGTAGTCTGAATTACTCATATGCAGTTCGTTAGTATTCATATTGTATGTCATTTACCCTATTTATCTTCCTAGATGCTCTGTTCATTTTTCTCAAAAAGGTTATTATTAAAAACTTCCAGATTTTTGTTACTGCCTTCTCAGGAAATGTACTCTATATATCTGTTTGAGGCATAATCATTGGCTTGCTTCTAGGTTATATGCTATCATATATATACACATTTTTTGAACCAATCCTTCTTCTATCATATGGTCAGCATACCAGTGTTACACATTGAGGTGGGAAGTTTCTTATATGTACTCAGGATAACAAAATAACACATTCTCTAATTCACTTTTATTAAAATAAATACAGCATTTAACATATATAAGTTTAACCTGTCTCTACCAGTCCTGGTGTACACAATTTCAGTTTCCCCTAGAAACGATCCAGTAATTTCTGACTTAGTAATTTCCTCCATCTTGGATTTTTGTGTGAGATCGTGCAGATGAGATTTCTCTCTCTCTGCTGTGAGGCTGTAGCCCGCCCCCTGCACGGAGCTCAGAGACTCACTGATCACTTCCTGCCATGACAGAACTGAGAGCAGAGAGAGGAGCTGCAAACTACAAGCTACAAGGAGATAAGTGATTGTGGGAAGTGGGAGGCAGGTACATGTCTGGGAGATGTAGCAGTGCCCACAGTGTAACAGTCTGCAGCCCCTGTGTAATAGGAATCATGCATCTCATGCATCTCTGATCTGTCTCATCTCTCTATTTGTCAATGTGTTAGTACAAAATCCGGATGAAAGTGGATATACACCTGTACACTGACAATGTAACAACATTGTCACCCAACAGATCTAGATTGGTCATAATGTGTCTGCTTAGAGAGGCCCCGCCCACACCCTAGGATTTTACACTGAGCAGCCTAGAGAGTGATTAGAGATAAAAGAAAAGTAACATTATAAAGAGTAAAATTATAAAGAACAAGGTTAAAATTATCTTTATTGTGTTAGGGGATTGAGATGTGAGAATTTTATTTTGTGGGAAAACCCCTTTAAGACTATTGGAAACTAAATATTGGTCACAAACTCTTCCATCCTTCCTGCTGTTATTACTGCTATGAGACTGTGTGAAATACTTTGGCTTCTAGCACATGGGCACAAAAACCTGGCTTATGCCAGTGATGGCCAACCTATGACACGCGTGTCAGTGCTGACACGCATAGCCATTTTCAGTGACACGCGGCCGCCGGAGAGTTAAGTTTCATCCTCTGCTCCTACATGGCCAGGTGCAGTAGCCGGGAGGCTGAGAGATTGTCCAGCACATTGTAATAAATAGATGTAGTATGGCAGTACATTGTAGGATCAATCACACAACCTAGGATTAAAGTACCCTAGAAGTTAAATAATTATACATATTTGTTATTTAAACTATAAATATCACAAAATTATGTTTTTTTTTGTCAAGGTGACACACCACCTGAGTTATGCTCATTTTTGGCGAATTTTGACACACCAAGCTCAAAAGGTTGTCCATCACTGGCTTATGCTAACAGTGTTTCAATATCTTAGAATTCATTACAGAGTGAACTTTTCAAGTGTTTATTTCAATGATGGTGATTATGGCTTACAGCCAAGGAAAACCAAAATGCCAATGACCCGCATTTATCAAAAGTATGATATGGTAGTGTAGATATATGATGCATGGAGCTCTTGTTTCCCTGATATGCAGCTGAGCCGACACTGTACTGCTGGATCTGCTGCATATCGGGAAAACAAGGGCTCTATGCATCAAATATCAATATTATGCTGACAAAGCATTTGTGCGAAACGCAAACGTACCATTTGGCCTCCCTTTGACTGCCCCTTGTCTGCCCTTACCATGCTTTTGCTATTTGTGCTTTAGAGATATGGAATTTTTAATACCGGAAGGTACCTCCGGTTCATTTCATTATTTGTTTCATTGCACAATTGCCACTTTACCCTTATCGGTCTTACTGTTGGACCGACTACTTTTTATAAATTCTGGCCATTTGTTGACTTTGGGGCATACCGAAGGGGGGTGATAGGTACCTTAATAGAACCTTAATAAAGAATATATATTTTTATTGATAATTTTGCAGCTATTTCTATTTGGTACTTTTGGCTTTTGTAGTTTAAGAGTTGAATATGATATACTATATAATATAGGGGTTGATTTGGCTTTGGTTGTGAAAACAAAAATTAACTCTGAAGACTCTCTTCAATCTGTCATGGTCTCCCAAGACATACTGGGGGTCATTTACTAAGGGCCCGATTCGCGTTTTCCCGACGTGTTACACGAATATTTCCGATTTGCGCCGATTTCCCCTGAAGTGCCCCGGGATTTTGGCACACGCGATCGGATTGTGGCGCATCGGCGCTGGCATGCACGCAACGGAAATCGGGGGGCGTGGCCGAACGAAAACCCGACGGATTCGGAAAAACCGCCACATTTAAAACAAAAAATCTGTTGTGGAGCTTGCACTTACCTTCACTCAGCCCGAGCCGGTGAACTCCAGCGCGTTCCGATGCTTTTCAGCGCAGCAGCGCCACCTGGTGGATGGCGGAGGAACTACCTTAATAAATCCCGTCCGGACCCGAATCCAGCGCAGAGAACGCGCCGCTGGATCGCGAATGGACTGGGTACGTAAATCTGCCCCATTGTCTGCTAACTAAAATTTCCACAGAGACACAAACATTCTCCTTAAACTAGTTAGTGGGGTTTTTTTTAATCTCACATCAATACCTGCTATTCGTCCGTTACTTTCTTACTTCTTTCCATGATGTTTTTGATTGATTCTTGTCTACATGATTTCTATAGGGGACATAATAGTAGTTAGTCTCCACTCACTATCTCAGAGAGAGCTGAGAATCAGAGATTTAGGGGCACATTTACTTACCCGGACCTGCGGAGTTCACGAAAGTGGATTGTCCGGCGATAATGCCCTCTGCCGCAATTCACTAAGATCGTGCACCCCGCTCCCCGCTCAGGTCCGCCGGAGTTCACCTTCTTCTTCCTGGTGTATGTAAGTGCATGATCTTGCGACACCATTTGAAAATTAAATCCCGCACTCCGTCCGAATCAGTTGGATCGTCCGATGGCCCACCCCCTGATTTCTGTTGCATGAAAGCCAGCGCAGCCACGCCACCATCCCATCGCATGCGACACAGTCCCCAGTTAAATACCTTTCCCAGTTGTGCAAATCCCGAAAACGTCGGAAAAACCAATGAAAGTGCGGCCTTACCAAATAAGCCCCAGAGTCTGTAGAAGGAAAAACTGATTAAAAAAAAGTGAAATACAAGTCCCATAATTGTGACTAAAAGTATTACTCCATAAATCCATAAACCTACAAAATTCTAGCTTATCCCATAACAAAAACTTTTTCCATAAGCGTCACGTAATATACCACAGCGAGCGTACGATTTTTGCGAATCCATTATCAGCTGGCCCGCGGATGCTTTATGCATTACAATTATTTGATATTATTAGCTCCCACTTCGCATCCTATTCACAGTTGTAAAGTAATTAAGGTAAAGTGGATGCTTTCAAGTCTTATCATTACTATGTCTAAAATAATATGTGTTCAGGTATAAGGGCTACAAGACTAAACGGTGGCGCAAAAATGAAATTCCTGTTTTTAACGGCATTAACAATATGCAAATTCATTATCAACCCGCACACAATAAACACCAGGCCGGGCGAATGGAGTTACTGAAGCAGCACCCGAGTATTTAATTACCAGAATCCCATTATCTCAAACCCTCGGAAAAATAAACTTTTATTTACCCGGCTCTAAAACGGCTTCTATTTTAATTATTTTTTTTTTAATGACACAGACGGCCTGAGCAATAAGCTTTTTTCTTCAGCAAGCAAATGCTATTTAATCTCATCCCATGTGTAATAAAACGGCATCTTAAGAGAGAGTCATAAGGCACATGTTATATAGACGTGTGTAGAAGGTAAGAACAACACAGAAGGGAACAGGCCACACTTTTAGGGTGTTTGCACACATGGTAGAGTAACCATAGATTTATTGTTATAAAGATATTGGTATCATTGGTGCCATAAGGGATCTTGTGGTTGTCAGCTGGGTAGATGTTGTAAAAGTGAAGAGACAAAGAAAAGTCGGTAGTCACAAAATCCTACACCCTAATCCTTAAAGGGGTTTTCCCACAAAGCAAAGTTAGGCCCTATCCATAGGGTCTAACTTGCTGATCAGTTAAAACGAGTGAAATCTTGCAGATCACGAAAACGAGGGATCCGACCAACCCCTTGCCGCTCCTCAGACTAATGGAGCAGACGGCCGCGGATGACCATTCTGCTCCATTAATCTCTATGACATTAGTGAGCGCAGCGCTCGGCAACGGCCGGCTACTCCATTACTCTTATGGAGCGACGAGGGATCGGTAAGATCCCTCGTACTCGCGATCTGCAGGGTGATCAGCAAGTTATCCACGGGATAGGGCCTAACTTTGCTTTGTGGGAAAAACCCTTTAAAGGAAATCTACCATTACTATTGAACATGATAAACCAGGGACACTTAATCATAGATTCAGACACAGTGGGGCTCATTTACTAAGGGTGCGCAGACCGCACAAACGGCAGATATTCCGACGCTTACCATTTTTTACCATTTTTCCCCTTTATTTGGATTTTGGTGCATCGGCGCCACATAAATCGGGAGTTGGACGAACTGACGGATTCGGACTGAGCGCGGGATTTAACATTTAAATTGTGCCGCAAGACAATGCACTTACATGCACCAGGAAGAAGAAGGTGAACTCCGGCAGACCTCAGCGGGGAAGCGATGGATGCAGGATCTCGGGCGCACAATGTTGGTGAATCACGATGGACTTAATCTTCGTCGGACTTAAATGACATTTGAGGATGTCATGTTGCGGATTTGTGATAAATTTCTGTTGTGGGTCAATCCCTTTAACTCCTTAATATTGCTGAAAACCTCAGTTGCCAAGTGAACTAGTTGCCAATATTGATTTACAGTTTCAAATCCCCTTTGGGTGACAAAATTTGGGGAACTAAAATTTGATCTGGGTCTCTGGTTAGTTTATTCTGTTGCTTTGCTAGAAACTGATTTATTTAGGGACCAACACAAAAAATATTTTCACAGAGGAGCTTTCTAGATCCTTTATTTAAAAATATGCCAGAATTGGATGAATGTCTTGTTCTTTTCTTACAAGAAACCAAGAGATGAAGGTTGATATCTTTTGTTGTATTATCTTTTATTCCTTTACAATAAAAGATCTCTTGAAACAGTTTGATGCCAAAAGTCACTGTCTTCATAGAAAAATAGATGCCCTTGGGTCATGTTTAGGTTTATAATCGGCCCATTAGCCGCAAGTTCAATAGAAGGTTCTAAATTAGGATATAAATTCTTTGTACCGTAGTATAAGATTTGGTGCTCTTGGCAACCTTGCTGATCCTGGGGCAATATAACTAAAGCTCATGTTATTGGAACATTTGCGAAATATCTATGAACACATCTTAAATGGAAAAACTTCAACACTTGTTAAAGTGAAGCTTATGGGTGACTTCTGCTGTTATATCTAAAAGCAGGATATGATAGAAAAAGAAAAGCTGAGCTCTGTGATATATAGGTTCATATGGTTTGAAGCAGGATTTCTGAGTAAAAAGTAAAAAAAGAAATCCTGACAGGACTCCTAGGAGAAACAGGGGTGTCCTGATTGCCCCGCCCACACACAGTGATTGAAAGTGAACATCCTTATTACCCACCCACACAAAGTAATTGAAAGTTAGAGTCCTGATTATCCTGCCACCACACAATGATTGACAGTGAGAGTCCTGATTACTCCGCCCACGTAGTGTGATTGACAGTGAGAGTTCTGATTCACCCACTCACACACAGTGATTAACGTGAGGGTCCTGATTACTCCACCCACACACAGTGATTGAAAGTGAGAGTCCTGATTACTCCACCCACACACAGTGATTGAAGTGAGAGTCCTGATTTCCCGCCCACACACAGTGATTGAAGTGAGAGTCCTGATTACTCCGCCCACACACAGTGATTGAAATTGAGAGTCCCGATTACCCCGCCCACACACAGTGATTGAAATTGAGAGTCCCGATTACCCCACCCACACATAGTGATTGAAAGTGAGAGTCCTGATTACTCCACCCACACACAGTGATTGAAAGTGAGAGTCCTGATTACTCCGCCCACACACAGTGATTGAAAGTGAGAGTCCTGATTACTCCGCCCACACACAGTGATTGAAAGTGAGAGTCCTGATTACTCCGCCCACACACAGTGATTGAAAGTGAGAGTCCTGATTACTCCGCCCACACACAGTGATTGAAAGTGAGAGTCCACATTACTCAGCCCAGACACAGTGATTGAAAGTGAGAGTCATGATTACTCCGCCCACACACAGTGATTCCCAATGAGAGTCATGATTCCTCATTTCCCCACCCCACGGTTAGACTAGGGATCCTAGGACCGAGCAGTGAAATTGATTATGGGGGCCCATTTAATGCTACATGGAAATATTGGGGGGTTTATTTATCATTAGGCTGCTCCTTGGGACAGATCTATGTCTATTTTTGAAACTGCGCTGCCTATCAGATAAATTAAAATGGCTTCGCCTTTTTAAAAAAATGTTCTTATAAATGTACTAATGTTCTTAATCACTAACCGTTTTGTCCTGAGACAAGTACCCTTTTAATAGGCCACACCCCTTTGTTGAACTAGTCATAGGAGTGTGATGTACACAGTTTTATTGGAAGGAGAAAGCCACAGCACCGAGGAGTAAAATGCAAAGAAGTCTTTATTGGTACATCATCCAGGCATAAAAAAGCAACGTTTCGATTCAAATGTGAATCTTTTTCAAGCGTATTTGAATTCAGCCAAAGACCATGTGCACAAGAATGAATTTCATGCATATCTGGAGGGTCTTCTCCCTAAAGTAGTAACGTGTTTTGCTGTGTTTAAAAAAACACTTGTAGCTACTTGCTGGGTATAAGGACCAGCATTAGGTAAAGCCTCTTGTAAAAAGCAATCAGTGCCTTTTCCAGCTCCTCTTGTGACCTCCTCATTTTGTATCCACTCTCATCTCCTCCCCATATTGTGGCCTCTCATCTCAAGTTGTGAGTGTCATTGTGTCTTATATCCATCTTATGACACTGATCTGTCTTCTCTCTCTTTTTTATGTGTCAGATATTAGTACAATGTTCAGAAGCTAAATGAAAGTGTAGATAAACCCTGTAACCTGATAATCTAAGCACATTGTCAGCACAAAGCATCTCATAGCACAGGGGGATCATGAAGTGTCTGCTCAGCTAGTGCCACCCACACTGCTGAATATTACACAGTGAAAGGAGCAAAAACAGTGTAAAATTGCAAGTTAATGGGTTAAAATGATCTTTATTGTGTAAACATATATTGGGGATTAACCTTAAAAATTTCTTCCGTATGCAATCCACACTCAATAAAAAAACATTATTTGAGGCGGCACGTAAAAATCTTTTCAATCCAAATTTTTTATATTACAATTGTGTAAGACACTGTAAAGACGGTATTGATATAACGGCTATTAAGATATCTGGATTGAAAAGATTTTTACATACAGTATGTGGGGGTAAGCAGGGCCCTGCTATCCTATGTAATTAACCCCTGGATCCATATATATCCATCTATATGTGTTTATTTTTTGTTGCAACTATTAGGAATATTAAGTGTCTTATCCGTGAATAGTTCTGTTTTTTATTTAAAAAAAATATTTACAGACAATTATTGTACATTTGTTGAACAAGAAAGAAATATTTTAAGTAATCTTTGAATAAACTAACCAATGAATCCTTATAATAAAAATAGACTAATTGCCCGTTTTTTATCCATAGTCACTGAATAACTGCCACCTGCCTCTACTAATGCCCCCCCCCCCCAATGCCCCTAAAGATTGTGGTCCCTTTCTAATCATGGCCATGTTGGATTATACAGTGTGGGGATACGTCTAGTCACTTATGATTAGTACCAGCTGTTCGTCAATAATTTACAGAGTCTAAAGTTTCTAGAACATAAGGGAAAAGCTGAACTTTTGATGAAAGACCACAAAAGTCTGCGGTGACATTAATATATCTTGCGGCTCTATATAAAATGTACTTGTCTTTTCGGAACAAAGTAAAGTATATATTTTACGGATTGAATTGTTCTGACTCTTACACTCACTTCCAGGATTTTCATCTGAAATACAGGCAGTCCCCGGGTTACATACAAGATAGGGACTGTAGGTTTGTTCTTAAGTTGAATTTGTATGTAAGTCGAAACTGTATATTTTATCATTGTAGTTCCCGACAATTTTTTTTTTTTGCCCCAGTGACAATTGGAGTTTCAAATTTTTTTGCTGTAATAGGACCAAGAATTATCAATAAAGCTTCATTGCAGACAATTTTAAGCTGATTATTGCAGTCTGGGACTATTTTAAAGCATCCAGAGAGCTTCACCAGAGGTCACAGTGGGCAGAGGGGTCTGTCTGTAACTATGGGTTGTCTGTAAGTCGGGTGTCCTTAAGTAGGGGACCGCCTGTAGAATTGAAAAAATAAATTTGTCTTTTGAAGGTCTAAGGCTCCAGTGCAATACCCTTGTCATGTACCATATTATGTGGCAGAGAAGCCTTCAAGACCCAGTCACAACTATTACCCCTGCTTTCTGCCCTAAAAAGTTCTCGCACCCATGGTTTGTGGATCACTTACTGTAAGCTACATGGCTTTCCGGAGCACAGTCTACAGTTTTGTAAAGGACATCTACAATCAGTTTAGTGATGGAAGATGTGTCCCAGAAATATATAATCTTTCTATACGCTGCAATCACGGAAATATAGAGTTTTAGAAGCTATGTTAATTACCCTGGGGCGGTCAGGCTACATCACCCGAGACTTCCATATTTTAATGTGTGCACCAGGGCCGGCTTCAGGTTTCAGTGGGTCCTTGAGCCTCAGTGGGCCCCTTTGCAGTAAACTTGCATAACGGCATGGATTCATTATATACAGCTTCTTCACCTCCACAAATTAATTAATATGCACACAACGCTAGCGGATAGTGTGACCGTGGCCTTACGGCACCAGCACCCGGCACGCCCATGATGCCAGGGACGGGGATGTGGCCAGGAGTGGGCCCTGCCAACAGCTGGGGGCCCCGCACTTGCCCGGGTTTGCCGTGTGCTGGCGCTGGCCCTGGTGTACACCCAACCCCATAGCACAAGTGTTCCCGGTGCAACCGGTGGGGCCTCTAGCGCTAGGGGGTACTGCATACAGTAAAATACAAGGCTCCCTGAGGCGTCCGGGTGCCGTAATAATAATAATAATTTTATATTTCCGCGAGATAAAAAGTTATAATTAAAAAAGTCTGAGCAACGATGGTCCACAGTAACTTCTTACTAGGACATATCTACCATCACTAAACTGATGGTACATGTCCTTTAAATTTTGCCTGGTCATTACAAATTGATCCCATGGCCCCTTAAAATCTGTCTACTCCCTTGTAACATCTTTTATTGAAGTCGCTGTCATATTTTTTCTTCTCCACCTGCCCAGATCACAGTGATAACTTTAGATATACTGCAGCTAATAACTATTTGTATAGCAAACCAAATAAATTCTCATTTTGGATTAGTCCCCAATATTCCACAAAGTCCTAAACATTTTGGTTGTAGTAAGCACTAAAATAGTGAGTGGATGGAAGTCAAAATAACAATTCTAAAATCTGAAGCAGGACATTATTTGTTGCTACCAATGTTCAGGGTCCTCCCAACTTACGTACTTAACATATTTGGACAGTTGCAGCACTGGGGCACAGCAATCAACTCTGTATAATGTAACTACCGCCGTAGCAGCCGCCACCATGTTTATGGGATCAGGGAGCATGGCCGAATCATAATGTATTCATTTCACATCCCCTGGCCCTTCCCGATATGTCCATGCGCAGCGTGGGGCCCTGGGTCCTGTTTGCGGCTACGCTCAGCAGCATGGACATAGAGGGAGGGGCCCGAGAGAACAGCATGCACTCATTGGGGCTTATTTACTTAGGAAGTCGGAAAATGCACTAAAAGTGCTTTTTCTGTGTATAATGTTCGCTAAGATCGTGCGCCAGAAATCATGGATCTGTCGCTTCCCCGCACTGGTCTGACAGAGTTCACCATCTTTTTTATGGTGCACCTTTAACATAGGGCATGCGACACAATTTGAAAGTTAAATATGGCGCTCAGTCTGAATCAGTCGAACCATCGGACGGCATCGGGCACCACAAAAGGGTCGCGGAAGACACAATCCCAGCACAGGCACTTCTTAAATACTCTTGAAAAATGATCTCCACCAAAAGAACGTGCAAAGTGCGGAAAAAGCCCTTAGTAAATGTGCCCCAATATGATTCGGCCGTGACCCCTTTCCCGTCCCTCTATGTCCCTGATGAGCAGCTGCCTGTCCTGGCCCGCCCACCTCAGTCCTCCTCAAACGATGTCACATGGCGGGTTACGTGAGGTCACATGATGGGTACGACGCAGCAACATGGAGGTGCAGGAGGTAAGTAAAATATATGTACCTATGTATATTTACATGTATCTTTAAATGTATCTGTGTGTATATATATATATATATATTTATATTTATATATGCTGTTTGTGTGTTTATGGTGTGTATGATATATATATATTAGCTGTCTTTTGCTAATTCTAGCATCAGGGGGGAGATGTATCGGAAGTTTCTGAGGTAAAACTGTTCTAGTTACCAATGGAAACCAATCAGAGCTCAGCTTTAGTTTTATAAAGAGATGTGGGAAAATGAAAGCTGAGCTCTGATTGGTTGCCAGGGGCAACTAGTAGAGTTCTGCTCTGACACTTGTGATAAATCGCCCCACTTGCAGAACTTTAAATATTATGGAGCTGGAGGCAAAAGGCTCCATCCACATGTAGTGGGCAAGCAGAAATACTGCAATCACATTCATTTAAAGGTGGCGTACAAAATAAATAAATAGGTTTTAGATGAGTTACACAAAATATATTTTCACCACGGGGACACAAAACCTTTCAGAAATAGCTCACACATCTGTACAATATAGTAAACCCGTGCCATGCTCCTGGCACAAAGCAGCTGGCACTATACCCATGCTGTGTTTCTGGATGTAATCCATTATCCCTGAAATGAGTCATTCGTCCACAATAGGTTGGGTCATGCTAAGTGGAATTAATTATAGGTATTTCTACATATTGCTCATTCCATGATCATTGCTGCTAATTGTAGCTCCGGACAATGTAATTAGTGTTAATGCATCACCATTAGCGGTTTCCACTGTAGATTTGATAGAGAGAAAAAATTGGACAAATGAATGCCAAGTGATGGATGTTCATAAAAATTGTGGAGATAAGTAAAGACACAGCACAGTCTATAACAGTGGTGGCGAACCTATGGCACTGGTGCCAGAGATGGCACTCAGAGGCCTCTCTGTGGGCACACGGGCTGTCTCCCATGCACAGAGTTTGCCAGACAAGGCATCTTCCTGCAGTCTCAGGCAGTCCAAGTAGTGCCCTGCTATTGTAAAGTGACCCATCCTGTGCTGCATGGTCCTGTCCAAAGAGTAAGAAGGTGTGGACAGGGTGGAATTGGAGCTCAAAGATTCTGGTAGCAATAGGTTTGTTACTGCCTAAATTGCCGTGTTGGCACTTTGGGAAAAGCTAGTGTGTCTTGGGTCTCATTTTGGGCACTCGATCTCTAAAAGGTTCTCCATCAATGGTCTATAACATTGTGGTAGGAGTTCCTATGATATGAGAAGTCTTCTCTTCATTGTTTCAGCAGAATCCAGAATATAGGGGCTCATTTATTAAGGGAGCGCGGACCGCACAAACGTTGGATATTCCGACAATTACCATTTTGCGGCGCATTTAAAAGGGGATTTTGGCGCACGCTATCAGATTTTGCCACATCCACACCAGCTTTCATGCGACAGAAATTGTGGGGGCAGGATTTTACATTTAAATTGTGTCACAAGACATGCACTCACATACACTGGGAAGAATAAGGTGAACTGCGGCGGACCTCAGCGTGGAAGCGACACTTACTGGATCTGGGGAGCACAATCTTAGTGAATCGTGGAAGACTTCATCCTCGTCGGACAGTCCGGATTGGGGATTGCCACAGGACCGGGTAAGTAAATGTGCCCCATAGAGTTCCTTTAATATTCAGTATAAGACAATATTCCCATTTCTATTGGAGGCTTTGTTGGCGGCTCTTGCAGAATTGTGCATCATACAGCTCTATTCTTGCTGGCAAAGTAAAGATAACCACTACAAAACCCAAAGGAACGCCAATGTTCTCCATCATACACCTTTGGCATCCATACTGTGACGGCATACAATTAGGGTTTCCATTGTGGACCAAAGCTCCATTGTATACTAATTATGTTCCCAATTTGTAAGGCTATACCAGCAGTCCCCGGGTTACATACAAGATAGGGTCCATGGGTTTGTTCTTAAGTTGAATTTGTATGTAAGTCAGAACTGTATATTTTTTAATGGTAGATTGAGACAAAAAATTTTTTTGCCCCAGTGACAATTGGAGTTTCTAAATTTTTTGCTGTAATGGGACCAAGGATTATCAATAAAGCTTCATTACAGAAACCTTACAGCTGATTATTGCAGTCTGGGACTATAGTAAAGCATCCAGAGACTTCACCAGAGGTCACAGGGGGCAGAGGGGTCCGTCTGTAACTATGGGTCGTCTGTAAGTCGGGTGTCCTTAAGTAGGGGACCGCCTGTAACACCCTACTATAACATAACAATTGGCATCAGAAGCTCTGTTTTCGTGATATATGACCCCAGTAAATATTGCAAACCCTTCTTCATCCTGCACAATACATGTGGGTGTAACTGTAATTCTAGAAGGAAATTAGCCCTATGCAGGATTTGGCCCTGGTCAATATTGCTTCTTAATGTTATAAGTAGGGATGAGTGGACCCTGCATTTTCCTGAGGATCCCTGTGGCGAGGAGCAATGGACCTAGGAAAAATGGTAGAGTGTATGGTGAAATTTAAAAAGTTGACACCTATGATTGGTGTCAGCATGGATCGCAGATGTTACCAGCAGGGGGGTAAACTTGATGCTGAACCTGGGTCCGCAATGTTCGTCATGGAACCAACCATTGCAGTTTGCTCATCACTAGTTATAAGCAGGGTAGGCTACAGCTTAGCAGGCCCTACATTGAAAAAGACTTTACATTGAGAAGTTTTACTCTAGTTTGAAGGGTCATAAATAAAATTGATCAATATAAAATTTTTAAAAGTTCTATCCAGAAGTATGGGGTACAACTTATTTCAATGCTGGAAACTAATTAATTATTGAAGACTGGCGCATTGGGGGTCGTTTACTAAGGGTCCAAACGACGCACTTTCGTCGGGTTTCCCAAATATCACTGATTTGGGGTGAATTGCCCCGGGTTTTTGGCGCGCACGATCGGATTGTGGCGCACCAGCGCCGGCTTTCACGCGACAAAAATCAGGGGGCGTGGCCGTCCTATAACCCAACGGATTCGGAAAAAACACAGAATTTAAAAAAACAATTCTGCCACAAGATCAAGTACTTACATCCACTAGGAAGAAGAAGGTGAACTCCGGCGGACCTCGGCGCAGAAGCGACACCTGCAGGAAATCGGGCGCACGATCTTAGTGAATCCCGGCAGACCCGAATACACGTCAGACAATGTACCGCGGGATCACGACAGGACCGGGTAAGTAAATCTGTCCCATTGTCTGCATTAATCCCGGCATAAATGTAGCGGCCAGTGCAAATAAGCACTGGAATGACCCTTTAGGTGCACATTGTACTGGCATAAAACCCTTCATAAATACATGTTCAAGTAGTTTGCACATATATTTATGTGCAGTTTACGCCAGAATACTGGATTTATAAATGTGGCCCACTGTCTGTAGTGGGTCCTATGACAGCAAAACCGATGCACTCAACAGAAATGTATTTTTATACTCTAGACCACCAGGATGCAAATGATGAAATGATATTGATGGTTAGTCCAGAGGATAGGTCATCAATTGTAATTCCAGGAAAACCCCTTTAAGGATAAAGTTGACATCTAGACAAAATACACTGGTCAGGATTACAGATGAGAAGTCTGTTCATTCCCTGGAATTTGCCATGAGCATTCCAAATGAAGGAATTTCAGGCTTGTAGAACAGCGGAAACATTGAGAAATAATTGTCACGCTTCTCGAATCATTAGTACATAAACCCCCAGGAAACGTTTTGTGAAAGATTGGACAAAACATATTTATTTTCTTCATCGTAATTTCTTTATTGCCCAAATTCTTCATGTTGAGTTATTTGTTTTCTTGCATTTTGCTTCTATTTTATCCTTTCTGTCAACAACAAATGTTATAATCCTGCTAGTAGTAACTGTGCTCGGGGCTTGCTATATCTCTCAATAAGATTGGTTACTCCAAGTGATGATGCTCAGTAAATTTTAAAATGACATTGGTATTTTGGGGGCCCCATGTAAACCTAGGTCTTGAGGCCCCCTAATTCTAGACTTTGCCCCTTGGTGTGATGCCCTAGAATGAGCGGGATAGATCAAAGATAAGAGAAGGTCTGGAACTACTGCATCTTGGTATCCCAAGATACAATTTTTTTGGGGTTCTGCTAAAACTTGGGCCCTTGAAGTGATGCAGTACTTCAGATTTCACCACTAGCACAAGTGGTGGAAGAAACTAAAATGAGGGGTATGAGAGCACATCTGGGCATGTTTGAATGAACCTACATCCCATCACTGAGTGGGGTCCCTCTTATTCTCAAGGGTCACCCAACAGTTGTGAGGTACAGAAGTTAAATGTCACTTCAACTATTTTCTAGGGACAAAATGATGAGAACGACCCTTACTATAAAGCTACTGTGGAGGCACCATTACTTTATTGGCTATTGTTGGGGACCCTGCGACTACATTGGCTATTGTTGGGGACCCTGGGACTATGATGGCTATGTAGATGCACTATGACTGTATTGGCTACTGTTTGGGGCACTGTGACTATATTGGCTACTCTTTGGGGGGGCTGAGACTATCTCGACTACTGTATGGGGGCACTGTGACTATACTGGCAACTTTAGGTGCATCATAACTGGTTGACTAGAGTAGTTGGGCACTGTTACTATATTGGCTATTGTGGGGCACAGTTACTATATTGGGTACTGTGGGAGCACTGTAACTATATTGGCTACAGTGTGGGGGCATGCTGGCTACATTTGCTACTGTATTGGAGCAAGATGACTATATTGCCTACTGTGTGGGGGCTTTGTCACTATATTGAGTACTTTGGGTGCACCGTTACTATATTGACTATATTAGGTGGCCACTTTGACTTTGTTGGCTACTGTGAGTGCACTGCAGTGGCTACTGTAGGGAAATAATCGTGATCTATATAACAATATTAAGTTTGTGCTAAGATGGCACCGAGTCGGGTTCTGGGGCTTTATTTTTTCTACTTCTCTCTGTTCTGGTGCTGTAAATATGTAGAAACTTATTTCTGGGGCTGTATCTATGGTATGATCTTGGCTCTGCTGCTGTATTTACCTTGGGTATGATGTTGTTTGTGTTGTACCTTGTGGATCTTGTGGACGCAACATTCTTTTGTATTTATGGGATTTTAAGGAGTTGTATTGTTCTCTCTATATAAGTGCATATAGATCTGCTGTATAACTACATAGTCTATACAGGTACAGTAGGTATGTGAACAATTTTATTCATAGTTGGCTCAATGTTTATTTTAAATTCTAGGCTATAAAGTTGACGAATGTTAATAAAATCGCTTTTAGATACAAAAATGGTTGATTTAAATATTATATTAATATAAAGTGCATTTTACATGTCATTTTCTTATTATAGTAGCACGTCATGAGAAAAATTGATACCTACTTTAATAAACAATCATAATAGTTAAAACGTCCCCCCATTAACAATAGCTATGATTCGTCATATACACAGGGAGTGCCCGAGGGGAACCTTGTCACCACATGGCCCCGTTCTTCTTGTTTTACCGTGTTGGCCCTGATGAGTGTGAATGAGTCCCAGCGCCAGGAAAGCGCTACCATGGCATCCTTCAGCCATCACTTGGTAGGGTGTAGCGTCTACCCCCACATATTATTAGGCCCTGGTCCATGTTTCATGGATTTAATAATAATTCCTTTATTTATATAGCGCACACAGATTACGCAGCGCTGTACAAAGCTGCCAAGGGGCTCACAATCGAATCAGTATGTTTTGGAGTGTGGGAGGAAACCAGAGGAAACCCACGCAAACACAGAAAGAACGTACAAACTCTTTGCAGATGTTGTCCTGGATGTGACCCAGCGCTGCAAAGCTGTAGTGCTAACCACTGAACCACAGTGCTGCCCATCTTACTATGTCTGTTTGTATTAGCCCTAACACTGTGCCCGTTTTTCAAAAGTTAGCTACACAAAAAGTTTTTGGTTGACTTCATATGCCACAGACAATAGTCATGAATGAATAACTCCTCATATCTGGAACCTACAGATATTGTATCATCCGCTCCAACTTAGCAGCAGTTCTGAGTTTGCTTTACTGCGGATGTTTATCCCTGGAATTCGGATAAATCAGCTGTTCTAGGAATGTGATGTGCAGCCGCCTGCCTGGAGAAGTTGTGAGTGTTCAGAATAACAATAGTTCATGTATAATTTATACTTATGGACAATAATAATTGTAACATAGTGTGTATAGAGTGCAAGCAGTACGGAGAACAATACCAGTCCCAGACAGCGGTGACTCTGCAGCCGTACATTTCAATTTCTCTGCAATGTCATCCATCTCATCCATATTCTTTGTGTCTGCATCACATGGTAAAGAAAAAAAAAACATCCCTCGGTTTGTCTTGTGCTGTACTTGGTACAAAAAGTCCTTATCGGTGACATCTACACCTGCATGCGGTCTGTGTAATGTCCCTGATATCATTAATCACGGCTAAGTACAGAGGCTGCTCTTTTCAAGAGGGAGGACGGAATTATTCAAAAAGTGACATTGTAATATGAAGGTTTATAGGAGACTGTAATATAGGAGCTGCGATGGGACGGACCCATCTATGAATCTATGAATGTTCTTTTTACCATAGTTTGAAATTGTTCTTGCCTGTGACATTTTTCTAAACTGTTTTTCTACATATGATTATAATGTTTTGAGATTTTGAAGGATAATCTTGACTCCATTTGGGTACAGAACGTGTTTATTATGTACAGCTAGACATATAATCATGTTTTTTGTAAATCTTATCTGTATAAAGTTAAAGAATTGTTCCTATGTCTGATCGATGCAGGTACCACCCATTGAACCTACACAAATACCTCCTGGATCCAGGATTCGGTGGGATAGACTTGGATTTCAGGGTCCCAGTGGAGGGTGTATGTACCAGATTCAACTATAATTGAATAAACTGGTGAAGAAAAAAGTTGTCCACTTCCCATTCCACCATTCTGTTGCAGCTCTGAGGCCGAGGGGGTCAGATGTTATGATGTCATCACGCCTGGAAGGTTATAAAAAAACACAGGTTATGATTACTCTGGCGGTAAAGTTTCAGCTGATGGGGAAAAACAAGGAGTGGCGGGTTAATTGGCAATGGTAGGGGGCTTTTATCAGTGGGGGCACATTCAGAGAGGAGTTATAAAAGAAATGGGCATTTAAAGTAAAAACTAAAGGAAAGAGGGCACTATAAGGGGAGGGGAGAATAAGAAGCGGAGGCATTAAAAGTGGGTGGGGCCCCCCGTGAAGCAGGCATTACAATGAGGGTACAGTAGTGGTGTGCCACAGGCAGTGGTGCATAATACACTGTTGGTGGGACGCTAGAGTGGAGGCATTATACAAAGTGAAGGCCACTTAGGGAAGCTATGGGGACCCTTTAAAGTCACCTCTAAATTGAGGCATAACCTAAGGGAAGTATGGATGGTGCCAGCTCACCTGGGCCCAAGATTTTGTTAAATGATCCAGGCACTTTTATAGTCCAGTCCAACCTAACCCCAAGCTTAGTAAAGACCTAAACATAACTTTCCTTTACCTCAATAATCTGTAATTTTAGAGAAAATGCACTACCTTTCTTTGTAAACTGAGCTTCTCAGTGCCCCATTGGATCTGTATTTACATTTGCATGGTGCCACTTACTTTACACAATGATTGAAGTTCCCCATAGAAAAAGGAAGGGTGCACCAGCAGGAAGGGCCCCTTCTTCACCGTTTTTTCTTCAATAGGGAACTTTAATCATTGTCACAGAAAAGCACTACCACGTTATGGGACTTGGGTGCCATTGGGGTGCGAGGTTAATTTATTTAGCTCAGTCAATCTTGCCTTCACCTTTCACTCAGGACACATATTGAGCATAAATCACACCTCAGACAGTCCTCACACTCCAATTATGAACATATGCTTCCACCACTTATTGAATTAAAACTGGGATCAATAGGAATTCCCAATATACATCCAAGCAGTCACCCTATTACCCCATTAGACACGCTCAGCACTCTAGCAGTCACACAGCTAACCACACTTTACAAGGCTATAGATTCAGAATACAGAGACCAACATTAAAAGTAAAAAGCTTTGATTCAAAAAGGAGTTCAGTGCTTATATAAAGATGCTAAAAACTTACAAAATAAAATGACACACAACACAGCAAACAGAAACTTACACATTAAAGTCAATCCTGATTTTCTTTGGAGGTAGGAGAAATAAGGATCACTTTCAGTCTAAAGCTACCTCCAGCATGTTCTGTTTGGTTCAGGTTTCAGAACCCCCATAGGTTAATTAGCCAACAATGTCTTTCATGATTGGCCAAAAGGCTAATGAAGGAGGAGAGTCCAGGAATATTTAAAAAGTTCTCTGTCTTTTTGGAGGTAGGGTAAGTGGGGGGGGGTAAGACCCCACAAACATCGGATATTCCGACGATTACTCTTATGCGCCGCATTTAAAAGGGTATTGTGGCACATGTGATCAGATTTTGTTGCTGGCTTTCATACGACATGAATCGGGGGGGGGGGGGGGCATCGGACAATCCAACGGATTCGGACTGAGCATGGGGTTTAACATTTAAATTGTGTTGCAAGACATGCACTTAAATGCACCAGGAAGAAGAAAGTGAACTCTGTCGGACCTGAGTGGGGAAGCGACACATGCAGGATATCGGGCGCACGGTCTTAGTTAATCGCGCCAAAGTCCATGATTGCCGGGGAACGCACAGTGGGAATCGCGACAGGACCGGGTAAGTGAATGTGCCCTCATGTGTCTTTTGAAGTCTGCACAGACCAGTCTTCAGGTCTCCAGGATTTCGTAAGAGCCACCAGGCCACTTCAAATGGTGATAATTGCCGCCCAGTTAACCAATGGTACAAACTATGATTAATATTTTATCACATAGATAAAAACTGACTTTGCTGTATTAACACTGGAAGACAAAAAAAGGTAAATCTGGAAAAGGTTAAAAAATAAAAACCTACTTAATGCTGTTTTAACCCCTGTTGTTGTTAATAAACTCCCTTTAAGAGAACATGTGGACTTACAGTGGCCCCTTTAAGTCCTGATCATTGATGTGAACAATCATCGCACTAATATTATCAGAGGATTCGACCCTGCAGCACAGAGTCGCCCCCTTCTACGGGGACATAAAATATTAGTAACCCCTGGCAAGGTGAAATATTGATCAGAAAACAGCAGTAAAAGTGACAGCACGGGGAGAATGTGGGTGATGAATTAATAGCTGATTTCCATTGACTCGGTGCTCTTAGGTCTCATACTTAGGTGTTTTTGCTGAATAGCTGAAATTATAGATGATTTTCCAGGGAGAAAATTAGAGGACGGATTATACTTACAGGAAAGTGAGGATGATTGTCCTAAAAGCGTTCGCAATACAGAGGTTTACTCTGCAGGCACGGTCCTTACAGAGGATTAATATCTGTGCCAGCAGAGGCACTAAATAATGGGGACATACATATTCCTGTTGGTCAGTGGAACTCCAATGTCTAATCATGAAGAATTTTTATCTGACTTTATAGGGCTCATTTACTAAGGGCCCCGCAGACCACACTTTCGTCGGACATCCCAAAAATTTCCATTTTGCGCTGCTGGGACAGGGTTTTAAAAGGGTTTTTTTGGCGCACGCGATCGGATTTTCGCGCCGGCTTACATGCAACACAAATCCTTTAAAATACATCTTTTTGCAATTTTGAGTTGTCATCTAAAAGAGGTTTCAGTTTATATAAGATCACAGGGTCAGACTCGACTTCACTCTCCTGAAATTGGTTATGTAACATCCCCCGCACTGGGGCCTGATCGCGGTGTGGGGGCAGTGGAATTCCCTGGCATCTTCGTAGCATGACAGCTCATGTCATGGATGGCTTGGTCCAGGAGAAAGGCCATGTCCACGCACGTAAGGGCCAATGGGGAGATGCAACAAGAGGGGAAGCTGCTGTGTAGTGAAGGGATCCCCCTGGGGTCTTTACGGGTGTGTGTGGTAATAGCAGGTATCAGGGTACAAACTTTCCTCTCTGCAGACTCCCACAAAGGGGAGGATTGGTTGGCTGTGGAGTCATTGTTTTGGACCTTAACTCAGCCCTGGTCCTATGTTTAGGGACTGACTAGTAAGAGCCAGGAAGGGCTCTGTTTCTTATACAGCAATCTGGACTGCAGCCTCGGTCCTGTCTCTAGGACAGACAAAATCACCAAAGACCTAAAAATCCAGCCAGAGGGAATATTTAAAAACTTCCAGATCTGGGGATTTCCAAGAGTGCCAACCAATCACTAGTTACGCCCATGCACTTTCATGTAAGCCCTCCTTTATTATATAGTCTTATTAGACCAGGGTACCTAAAGAGTTGCGGGCCTGTGATCCGAGTTATCTCCCATTAGGGTCTATGTTGCTGTGTCTATGTTGTGTAAAACTGCGCAGGCACTTCATCAGGAGATGATCGGGCACCATTTGGAACTGCTGACATTTGCCAAACTTTTATGGTAGAGATTGGTAAGGGCTTGGTAAAGGGCGTATTGGGGTTTTCTGGAATTGCAATATTGAAGGCCAATCTTAAGTAGTGTCTTTCTATTCCATTGAATGAAATAAAGCTGCTATTAAGTAGAATATTCTCACTTTCTTATTCTCATAGATGATAAGAGTTCAGTTAATATTGTAAACCCAGTAAAGCCCATAAAAGTAACGCTTACGATGTGACTCTTCATTTTAACGCTACACGTAGCTTCCTTGTTATTTATCCTCCACGCTCTGGTTTTATAGTTTATATCAGCATGAAGCTTCAAATATGCTGGAACAGATTGAAAGTTGGTGAAGCAGTAAGACATAAAGTATATTCACCACTGACATCTGCCAGACACCACTGATGGGGCAGATTGATAATGAGACACAAAGCATATGGAACAGTTTATACTGATCAGTTTGGGGAGGGGGGCTGGAAACAAAGGCAACTGTTCTACTACAGAGTCCGGCTCTCTCATATGTAGATGTAGCAGAGCTGAATTTCATTTCAATATATTGGGTTTATTTTAAGCACTATAATAAATCAGATTTAAAGGGAACATGAAATGCCACTTTTGACCAGTGATTTAGTGTCCCAAATGGCCCCATATCATTTTGGGCATTCAAGTTAAAAAAAAAAATACTTACCATGGACCCTCCAACCCTTGGCGACAGCGGATCTCCGGGAAGTGAAGCCAGAACATTGCACCCCGGCTTCACTTCACAAGCGCCTTATGTGTGGCACATGCACAGTGATGCCGGGATACTGTATTATGTGGCTTCACTTCACACCTGGATCTCCTGATCGGGATCTCCTGATGCAAGTAAGATGTGCCTCATCGGAATCTCATCCAGGTAAGTATTTAAGTTTATCTTTTTATTTTCGTATCATTTAAAAACTTCAAAAAGGTTTATTTGGGACCCTAAACCACAGGTCCATAGTGACCTGTAGTTGGGTTAAGGTCCCAAATCAACCTGATAAGTTCTATTTAAAGTGATAGAACAGCTTTGGGCAAACATACCATAATCATTATAAAATATTTGTCTTTTAAATAACTCCAAAGTTATAAAGATTTTTTTTTAAAGTGACAAGTGTCTCTCCGTTTCATAATAACTTTTAACACTTTAACTTATCAAACTGAAATGTCCACTGCAGAGACCCCTTTAATAAAATGTCCACTCCAGAGCCCACCTTTAATGAAATGTCCACTGCAGAGACTCCTTTAATAAATGTCCACTGCAAAGCCCTCCTTTAATGAAATGGCCACAGCAGAGGCCCCTTTAATGAAATGGCCACAGCAGGGCCCCTCCTTGGATGTTTTTTTCACAGCAGGGCCCCTCACTTTACAGAAATGTCCACATGAAACATGATTGAAAAAAACGCTATACTCACCTCCGACTTTTCTCCCCGCGGCTTTGTCTTTGTCTCTTCTGAGCCGTGACTCCACCATGTCATTGTGTTTGTAGGAAAAGGAGAAGAAGAAGCTGCGTGGGGAAGGAGGAGGTGAGTATAGTGTTTTTTTAACCTGTCGATCTGTATATAGGCCCAGGTATGGGCAGGCAAGGGCCCCAGAGAAGGTGAAGACCCTGGACGCCCTCCCGTACCGCTTATATAAATATACTCCATTGAGTGGGAGGAGACTAGCCAACTTACTAGTCTGCCCTGAAGCTGAGTCCAGTTCATTTTGCCCAAGATCTTATGCTGCCATGTGTTTTCTCTCAAAGTAATTTAGCAACAAATCCAGTGAGATTCCCTTTAAGTAAATCCAGAGAAAACTGTATAGTGTATATACAGGATGTATATGGTGACTAGCCTGGCAACGTCCGACACATAGAGGAGCATGAAACATGGTAGAAATCATAGGCACAACAGTTACATGAAGTGTGGATGGGACTGCTGACCCCTCAAAATCTGATAACAATGACCTGGCCTATGTATAGGTCATCAATATTTTACTCCTGTAAAAATCCCTTAAATAATAATCTCTCTCAAAGGGGGTGTGTAATTTTGAAAGCCAATTTGACATGTTTTGTCATAGAGTCATGTACTGATCTATGGAGTATGAAAGGCTCAAAAGGTTTAGAAAAGCAATCCCGCTATTACAATGTCATGATGATTTTACTATTAGATTTATGTTCACATGACTAAGCATTAGAAAGAGTTATCTCGGGGATAATTGTAGCATGGAGAAGACGGCGTAGAAACATCGGTGGATTTTAATTGCAATTAAAAAAAGAACCAAGACTCGTCAGATTATAAGAAAATATCATTAATCTTCTTAAACTAATAATGGGAAAATAATGAAATTCTGAAATATCCATAATAAACGCTCTCATTGGCATCAATGCTGTTTTGTCTCTGCCGTGTTCATCAGACATGGTCATAGGAAACTGCCAAGGTCAAGAGGATTTTGTATCATTGGTCAAGGACATCTAAGTATGTGATAAATTTAAAGGGTTTATACAAAATTATGGCAATTTTACAAAATATGGGTTCTAACTTGCATCTATTGCTAGTAACAAAGGAGAAGTGTATGTGCATGCTCGGCTCTCTCTGCTCAGGTCCATGGAAATGAAAGCAGTAAGAGTATTGATATGACATATATGTGTGACAAACGGGGATCACACTTCTGGAATCTGCATGTATTGCAAAAACTGAGGTCCCTAAACTCCTGTCTTGTACCAGATGTGAATGTAAACGGGGACATGCATGCTTGGCTCTCATTAGTCACGTCTATGGGTTTTCTCAAAATACCCAAGCAGACTGTGCATATGCCACAATAGGAATACCCCTTTTATCTGTCACGGGTGCTCCTGCGACACACATCCCGGGTCGCAGGCGCACCCGTGCCCCTCTCTGCGGATCCCGCTCTCCCCTTTATCACTCACCTCTCCACGGTCCTGCTCCCATCCTGGCTTCCCAGCGTGCGCGTCCCCGTTTCCTAGGGCGCGTGTGCGCTCGTATTGACCTCCCGTTGTGACCCTCGACCAGTTCCCGATTATGCTCCTCTTCTGCCAGTCCTGACCTCCTGCTCCATCTCTGACCCTGAACCTTTGCCGCCTGTCTTGACCTCCTGCCTGTCCCCGACCACGAGATTGCCTGCTGACTTTGTACCTTGACCTTGGCTGCCACCGCGGACAAGATGCCCTTTGTACCACGCCGCAGCAAGTCCAACTCTCTTTGCCTTAGGCTCTGTTTAAGACCGGGTGCCACTTAGATTCCGGTCCAAAGTGTCGGCTTGTGTCATCGTCCGTGGTGGTCACTACCCCAGAAGCCTGACATTATCTTTGTATTAGAATGCAAAGTCACTACAATATTTATTATTTTAATAGTCCACCCTTCGCACATTTCGGTGCATACACCAAGCATGGTGTGGAGGAACATGAAAAAAGAAAGAGTGGGAGGGTAGAGAAGAATAAGCAGGAAGGGATGAAGACGAGGGATGATGAGTAAGTGTCTGGATGGACTAGAGGACAGACAAATTTGCTCATTAATTGTTTTTTTTTATGTTTTCGAGGTGGCTGGTTTCAACTCTGTGTGTGCTATGCAGAAGATGATGGGGCAGATTTACTTACCCGGTCCCTTCGCGATCCAGCGGCGCGTTCTCTGCGGTGGATTTGGGTCCGGCCAGGATTCACTAAGGTAGTTCCTCCGACGTCCACCAGGTGTCCCTGCTGCGCTGAAGTCCGCCGAGGCCCGCTGGAATGCACTGAAGTTCACCGGCCTATTCCTGGTGAAGGTAAGCGTGAGTCCAGCGACACTTTTTTTTTTAAAATGCGGCAGTTTTTCCGAATCCGTAGGGTTTTTGTTTGGCCACGCCCCCTGTCACGTGCATGCCGGCGCCGACGCGATACAATCCGATCGCGTGCGCCAAAATCCCAGGGCAATTCAGGGAAAATCGGCGCAAATCGGAAATATTCGGGTAACACGTCGGGAAAACTCGAATCGGGCCCTTAGTAAATGACCCCCGATATGTTAGAAAAAATGCACTATTGCCACAACCACCTATAACATAACAGCTCAGTATGTCATTTGTTCCTTCAGTCCCGATCACAGAAGTGTATGATTATGGATAAAAACCCTGTTGGTAAGCAATGCAAGCACTACAACAAATAAAAACGATTATTTTCGGGTTCCATTAGAGTTTATTGGTTATTTAGCAAGCAGTAGGCAGTGATTACTTATAATGGAGCAAAATGGTAATTCTTTATAGATAAAATTAAACTGTGAAAGGCTTTTAACCAGCGTGGTATGTGAATATGGGAAAGCTTAAAAATGTTCTAATACAGAGACTAGTGCAATTTCTCCAAATCTATGAAAAATGTTTTGCAAAACAATGTACACCATGGAGCTAGGACCCTACATGAGAAAGTGTCCTACCTTATCTACATGGCCTCGAAAAGTAACTGACCCTAAATTTCATCATGGTTTCCTAATGATAGTATAGCATCTACTTTACATCCCCATAAATGGGGTTACTTATGGCTCATTGCTTTAATGCATCAATATAGGAGTAGCAGGGGGCAGCTATGGGATCCAGAGACCTCAATATATTTGGCAGACACAAGATTTTGATGTGAAACTATGGGGAACACTTACTAAGGGTCCGTCGGACGCATTTCCATCAGGTTTCACAATTTTTTTACGATTTTCCCTGAATTGCCCCGGGTATTTGGCGCACGCAATCGTTTGTGGGGCATAGGCGCCGGCTGTCATGCGACACAAATCAGGGGGCATGGACGTCGAACAACCTGACTGATTCGGACAAACCGGGGAATTTAAAAAGAAAATGTGTCGCAAGATCAGCACTCACATGCACCAGGAAGAGGAAGGTGAACTCCGGCGGACCTCAGCGGGGAAGCGACACATGCAGGAAATTGTATGCACGATCTTAGTGAATCGCGGCAGCTCCGAATCCACGTCGGACATTCCGTATCGGTGGCGTCAGCGGAACGGGTAAGTAAATGTGCCCCTATATGTATGTTCACGCAAAGTCCAAAAAATATAATGCTCCTTTATTTATGCTTATGGATTCCTATAGTGAGGGATTATACAGGGTGAGCAACAAGTCCCAGGACACCCATTTATTTGATAAACGAAAGGAAAAATCAGCAGTAACGAGTGAGGGGACCTATATTTTAGGTGTCCTGGACCTGGCCACCTTCTTGAAAGTCTCCATATTGGATCAAGGGCAAGTTTGTCCAATTTTTTTCCAATGGGTAAGTGGTCATGTGGCACCTCAAAAAGTTGTCTGAAAAACTCGATAGTTACAATCAAATTTGCAATATCTTTTGTGGATCAAAGGTTAGCAATACAGAAAGTTAAAACAACAACTGAGAATGTTCCCTGTGATGTACAGCAATGTGACAGGTGGTCCATAGAGCTCAACACAGAGCTGAAGGTGCCAGGTCCAAATTGTTATGAACCCTCATGAGAATATATGGAGAATCTCTGTGTTTAAAATTTTTTGCACCACAAGAGATATTGCAAATCTGATTGTGGCAATCGATCGTAAGCACTTTCCAATCTGAAAAACCTGCCTTTCATCAGTTGTACCGGCTTTCAAGATGGCGGTAATGTTCTGAATATAACCTAAAAAGATAGTTCCCCTCCCCTATTACTTCTTAGGGCAGTGGTGGCGAACCTATGGCACGGGTGCCAGAGGTGGCACTCAGAGCCCTTTCTTTGGGCACCCAGGCCTTCACCCCACACAGAGTTTACCAGCTAGGACTCAAGGCTTTCTCCTGTGATCCAATACATCCCAGGGCACGCCACGCTCAGCGTTATTTTAAAGCCACATCCTTGGCTGCCAGGACTACAGAAGGAGTGAGAAGGTGTGGATAGAGATGGATTGTCATTGGAGCTCCTGCTCTGGGTCTCCTGATTCTTCCTCTTTAGGGCACCCTGGAGGGAAGCTACAATTCAAATTTCTCCATCATCTTTCTATTGTATTGGTGAACTTAGGACGCCAATACGATTAAAACCTGTGATACAGCAGGGATCAATAAGTTACTGCTTAAATTGTCATGTTGGCACTTTACGACATATAAGTGGGTTGTGGTTGTAGCTTGGGCACTCTGTCTTCAAAAGGTTCGCCATCACAGTCCTAGGGTATTGACATATGTCACTTTCCCTTTCATTTTATCAATAAAAGTGCATCCTGGGACTTCTGAAACACCTTGTATATTCATGCCTCAGCATAAAACAACATGATTGTTTTATGGATTCATTCAGGAACGCTCCCTGTGTATATCATGAACACATTGGGGCAGATTCGGGTCCTGCCGGGATTCATCAAAGCAGTTCCTCCGACGTCCACCAGGTGGCGCTGCTGCGCTGAAGTCCGCTGGAATGCCTCGAAATACACCGGCCTATCCAGGATGAAGGTAAGTGTAATTTTTGTGACACAATTTTTTTTTAAAAATGCGGCGGTTTTTCCGAATTTGTCGGGTTTTCGTTCGGCCACGCCCCCGATTTCCGTCACGCGCATGCCGGCGCCGATGCGCCACAATCCGATCGCGTGCGCCAAAAAATTGCCCAGGGCAATTCAGGTGCAAATCGGAAATATTCGGGTAACACGTCGGGAAAACCCGAATCGGGCCCTTAGTAAATGACCCCCATTCTGTACATTGTACAGGTGGGGGCATGCTTTTTGCCTCTGTCTGTAGAGATCTGTCTCTTCTGTCTTTTGCTGATTAATGTATATACGGATGGAGGCCACTGAAGGCAATGGGGGACAGATGCAACAGTAATGCATCCATCCCCAGCCTTTGCTGAATGTATGTTCCCCAGTGCTGTAACTGTCCACATATGGGGAAACACCCTGAACATCGGGGTTCACTCCTCTCCCCGCTAAGGGAAAGAAGAGGGCGATACATTCCATTGTATGGTTCATACACTGGGATACGACCTATTTTAAATCCATCCCACGTATCCTTGCCACAGAGGGCTAAAATGAGATCAAGCTTAAGCTGTCTCAATTAGTGAATAGTTTAGAGGAAAAACCCAAAAAAGAGCAGGTACAATTTTTGGTAAAAATGATTGAATAAGTATAGGAGTGCATTTAGTAAGATTTGGGCTCATTCTATCACGGGACACAATGGATACATATTTTATAAGTTGTAAATGCTTTGCGGTATATATGCGGTATATATGATTTTGCGCTGTGCACGCTGTTTGCTGGGAGTAATGATATCATCCAGGCTCAGGAATAACGGATGCAATACTGCGGTTTGTTGACATCTTTGCTTCTACTAAACGCCCTTTCAACGTGAGACTTTTGCAGTTCGGCGTCTAATTTGTTTTACGTGTTCCAGGGCGGAGCGACCATTGAGCGGTGACTGTTACACAGCGGACACCGCACAATCTCCCCCATAAAGACTGAGACACAAAATGACAATGTGCTTTCTCTATTGCCCTTTCTGCAGGCCCCTTCACCTTCCCGCTGTCCTTTAGGAGGACCCTTATTTTCCGCATGCCTGGCTGTCATGCTTCCTACTCTGGAAGTAACTGTCCTTCCAGGTCTCACACATTCGTTTTCGTTTTCTGAAATATCAAAAATTATGATGAGGGATTTGTTTGTGCGTTTATATAACGTATTCAATATATTTACTGTAAAGAAAGACAGTCAGATAGATAGAAGACCATGTCCTGAGAAAGGACGCCCTCTGCTGAAAGCCGCCATATTGGACCTAGGGTTAGTCTTTACAATGTCAAGATGTAACTTATTGAAGAAGAATAGTATGAAAAATTGATTGCTTTGTAATATCTCTTGTATATCGAAAGTTATCAACACAGAAGAATCTCTATAGACTCTCATGCAGGTTCATAACACTCACATCCAGCACCTTCCGCTCTGGGTTCAGCACCATGGACAACACGTCACATAGCTGTGCATCACAGGGAACGTTCCTGATTGTTGTTGTAACTTTCTGTGTTGATAATTTTTGATAATTCAAATCAGGCTGGGGGCATTATTATTAAAACTGGGGCAGGCTGGGCGCATTATTATCAAGACTGAGGCAGGCTGGGGGCATTATTCTCAAGACTGGGGAACGCTGGGGGCATTATTCTCAAGACTGGGGAACGCTGGGGGCATTATTATCAAGACTGGAACAGGCTGGGGGCATTATTATCAAGACTGGAACAGGCTGGGGGCATTATTATCAAGACTGGAACAGGCTGGGGACATTATTATCAAGACTGGGGAACGCTGGGGGCATTATTATCAAGACTGGGGCAAGCTGGGGGCATTATTATCAAAACTGGGGCAAGCTGGGGGCATTATTATCAAGACTGGGGCAAGCTGGGTGCATTATTATCAAGACTTGGGCAAGCTGGGGGCATTATTATCAAGACTTGGGCAGGCTGGGGGCATTATTATCAAGACTTGGGCAAGCTGGGGGCATTATTATCAAGACTTGGGCAAGCTGGGGGCATTATTATCAAGACTTGGGCAGGCTGGGGGCATTATTATCAAGACTTGGGCAGGCTGGGGGGCATTATTATCAAGACTGGGCAGGCTGGGGGCATTGTTATCAAGTCTTGGACAGAGTAGGGACATTTTCAATACCGGGGCAGACTGGGGGTGTTTATTCTATGATTTTGACAGGCTGAGGGAAATATTATAGAAGACTGGAGTAGAGAAGTGGCATTAGAACTTATGGGACAGAGTAGAGGCATTAATCTTATGACTGGGGCAGGCATAGGGCATTATTATCAAGACTGGGGCAGTCGGAGGGCATTATTATGTATACTGCGACAGTGTAGAGGCATTATTATCAAGACTGGGGAGTTTGGGGACATTATTATTAAGACTGGGGCATGCTAGGGGCAGACTGGGGGCATTGTTATCAAGACTGGGGCAGACTGTGGGCATTGTTGTTAAGACTGGGGTAGGCTGGGGCCATTATTATCAAGACTGGGGTAGGCTGGGGCCATTATTATCAAGACTGGGGCAGGCTGGGGCATTTTTATTAAGACTGGGGCAGGCTGGGGGCATTGTTATTAAGACCTGGGCAGGCAGGGGGCATTATTATCAAGACTTGGGCAGGCTGGGGGGCATTATTTTCAAGACTGGGGGGCATTATTATCAAGACTGGGGCAGGTTGGGGGAATTTTTATTAAGACTGGGGCAGGCTGGGGGCGTTGTTATTAAGACCTGGGCAGGCAGGGGGAATTATTATCAAGACTTGGGCAGGCTGGGGGGTATTATTTTCAAGACTGGGGGGCATTATTATCAAGACTGGGCAGGCTGGGGGCATTGTTATCAAGTCTTGGGCAGGCTGGGGGGCATTATTTTCAAGACTGGGGGGCATTATTATCAAGACTGGGCAGGCTGGGGGCATTGTTATCAAGTCTTGGGCAGAGTAGGGACATTTTCAATACCGGGGCAGACTGGGGGTGTTTATTTTATGATTTTGACAGGCTGGGGGAATTATTATAGAAGACTGGAGTAGAGAAGTGGGATTCGAACTTATGGGACAGAGTAGAGGCATTAATCTTATGACTGGGGCAGGCTTAGGGCATTATTATCAATACTGGGGCAGTCAGAGGGCATTATCATGCATACTGCGACTGTGTAGAGGCATTATTATCAAGACTGGGGAGTTTGGGGACATTATTATTAAGACTGGGGCATGCTAGGGGCAGACTGGGGGCATTGTTATCAAGACTGGGGCAGACTGTGGGCATTGTTGTTAAGACTGGGGTAGGCTGGGGGCATTTTTATTAAGACTGGGGCAGGCTGGGCCATTATTATCAAGACTGGGGCAGGCTGGGGGCATTGTTATTAAGACTGGGGCAGGCAGAGGGCATTATTTTCAGGACTGGGGCAGGCTGGGGGCATTGTTATCAGGACTGGGGCAGAGTAAATGCATTATTATTAAACCTGGGTCACAGTAGGATCCTTACTAATACTGGGTCAGAGTGTGGGGGAGGGTTAAGGAGGTACTGTATAGCTCCATTACAGTTTGGGGGGCACAGTATTAGGGATAGCAGAAGAATAACATTGTTAGGAGACAATAAAAAAGTGAAGAACATAAAATGTCTGTGTGGCGTGTGACTGGAGGAAGTGACAAATTATTGGTGGAACTAATGGAGAAGAAACGGAACGGGAACAAGCACAATCCGAGGATACATCGCCTAAAGTAACGGATGTTAAAGGTAGGTTCTAGTGCTGCTTTCCATTGTACCATTTCTCTTTTTACTTGCAAATGGGATGTGATTGCAGCAGCCAATCAGTGCTCTGAACATGGAGGCACCGCCCACGTGGCAATAATATGGTAAATATGATAAAATACTGACCTTTTAGTATAAAAATTACTCAAAAAATGGATAACCCCTTTAATTTGGTATTCTCTTTTTTGTATCTTCACACCCAATTCTTAACATTCTTAACATAATGGATCAATAACAGATCAGTTTGGGTCCTACATCAGTAGTTTCCAGAGCACTTCTTCATAAATTGGCACATCCACTATGTATTGCACATCACTGAGACCTGTGATTTGTTGGTATTGGACAACCCCTTTACATTTGACTGCCAATGCATGTTTCATCACAATACCCCTTTTATGAATACATAATTTTTATGTATATATTTTTTTTTTGCAAAAGGATTCTCTACCCTCTTTATTAGCCAAAATGTCTGAAAATGGTTCTATTACGTGCAGTTATTATGACATTTTATGATAGAATAATCTCCGAACAAGGACATTGTAACAGCACCGCAGCTCACATAAGGCTCAGCTCCAGTGATGTAGAGGGAAGGCGCCGGACTAGATTCATCCTATAATTCTGTGCCTACACTTTATACCTGACCATCTATCTTGTTAATGGGTGTAGTACTATACCCCGTATAACAGACTGAGAGAACGATATATAATGAGTCAAACAATAGAAGTTCAATGACTTCATCCAAACTCTTTATCTTTTTTATTGCACCTTTAGATTTCTTCCCCTTGTGCAACTGTATTGTCGCTTTCTGTAAGAGTCAGTCGCCTTTAGAGAAAAATTGCCGCTATATTTCACCGTAGACTGCGCGGGGAGACAATGTATTATGGGTGCGGAGACAGAGTGTGACCTCGGGTGACCTGATATTATCCTAATGTAACTAACTCCCCCCCTATAGATAAACAGTCTAACAGGGTGGGGTACAGGGAGTCAGACCCCAACTGATCCCATTAAAGCTTGTCAGTAGATTTGGGTCCAGAAAAATCCCTTTAAGGACATTGCATCTGCGGTTCAACCAATACATTTTCCAATACAATAATGGAAGCCTCAATGCTACTGTGACCATAGTATCATAGAAAAGTAAATTTTCATTCAATTATAGGGAACCTGTCATCAGGAGCCCTTGTTCTTGCTCCTCCATGTCCGCATATAGAATAGTGTACCCATTGCCAAATAGTTTTTATAGTAAAATGGCTTTTTCCAAATAAAGATATGTTAGATGAAAGTATCTATATGTAGAGCTGTGTTCCTAGTCCCCTGGGAGCGGCCAGTGAGGAGCGGGTCAGACATGTATGACGTCCTTAGGGAGGAAGCGACAGGGAAGGGGGGGGGGGATATGAGGGACATGGGAGGTTTTTAAAATTTGAAATTGAAGTTTGATGGAGCGGTTTCTTGAGCAGGGGAGGGATAACCGCTCCTCACTGGCCACTCCCATGGGACTAGGAAAACAGTTCTGCATTCAGAAAGGTAAACTTTCATCTAACTTTTTCATAATAATCCACTTTTACTATAAAAACTCTTTGGCAATGTGCACACTATTCTCTATGGGGGCATGGGGAAGACAGAAAAAGGGCTTCTGATGACAGGTTCCCTTTAAAGGGGTTGTGCCAAGTTGCATTGGATCCCCTACCCTGCAGGATAGAGGATAACAATTTGATAAGCGATGATCTGACTTTTGGGAACCCCAATGATGTGGAGAATAAGAGTTTGATGCCCACTAATGGAGGGAGTGACTGATGGAGCATGCGTCCTTCCTCTTCATTCAGTGTCTATGGGAGCACTATATTATACAGAACACAGGGCTGTGTCTCCACCACCCACAGGGACAATGAATGGAGCAGCAGGAAATATGCTCAACAAGTCACTCCACCATTTAGTGAGAATGGGACCCCCATCCTAATCATTGGCAAGGGTCCATTTTGTGCAAGATGGAGGGTCCCTGCAGTCGGACCCCCACAAATCAGATTATACACATGAAACTAGGTGGACATTAAGCATGGTGGACTTTAGGAGACTAGTAGGTCCGGTATGTGTGAGCACAATTATTCCCTGTTCATATGACTCTGCTATCACTACTGCATCCTCTATTATCTATCACTCATCTATCTCCTATCAGCTACACTATCTCATATCTATCTATTATTTCTATCTATCTCATATCTACCTTATATCTATCTCCTATCATCTACACTATCTCCTATCTATCTATCTGTCTGTCTATCTATCTCCTATCTATCTATCTATCTATCTATCTATCTATCTATCTCCTATCTATCTATCTATCTATCTATCTATCTATCTATCTATCTCCTATCTATCTATCTATCTATCTATCTATCTCCTATCTATCTATCTATCTATCTCATAGCTATATATCTCATATATATCTCATAGCTATCTAACTATCTATCTATCTCCTATCTATCTATCTATCTATCTATCTATCTATCTCATAGCTATATATCTCATATATATCTCATATCTATCTATCTATCTATCTATCTCATAGCTATATATCTCATATATATCTCATATCTATCTATCTATCTATCTATCTCCTATCTATCTATCTATCTATCTATCTATCTATCTATCTATCTCCTATCTATCTATCTATCTATCTATCTATCTATCTATCTATCTCCTATCTATCTATCTATCTATCTATCTCCTATCTATCTATCTATCTATCTCATAGCTATATATCTCATATATATCTCATAGCTATCTAACTATCTATCTATCTATCTATCTATCTTCTATCTATCTATCTATCTATCTATCTCACATCTATCTATCTATCTCATATCTATCTATCTATCTATCTATCTATCTATCTATCTATCTATCTATCTATCTATCTCATAGCTATATATCTCGTATATATCTCATAGCTATCTATCTATCTCATATCTATATCATAGCTATCTATCTATCTATCTGTCTATCTATCTCCTATCTATCTATCTATCTATCTATCTATCTATCTATCTATCTATCTCATATCTATCTACTATTTTCTCTCTCTGATCCATCCCATATCTATGTACCTGTTATCTATGTCAGTGCCTCTTCTCCATCTCTCTATGGGACAGGCTATAGACACATGCCAGGCTGCTGGGTGTGTGCTGGGCAGGATGACTGCGGTGCCCTCCTCTGCTGCACAGTGAGCGGGAGGGAGAGGGTTAACCCCGGTGGGTGCCCCCAGATGTTGTCCCCAGCTGCCGGTCACGTGGTGTGAGGGGCACCCGCACCCCTGCCCGGAGGAGGAGGAGGAGGAGGAGGGCACAGGTGTCTCCCGGCTCACACCCTGCACAGCCGCAGGAGAGGAGCCGCCTGCAGCACATCGCACCCTGACACCCGGGAGGACGGAGGAGCGGGGAAAGTTGCCTGGATGAAGCCCAGTCCGTCCCGGCACCGACATCCCCCTGGGAATGAATTTAGAATCGGACACCATCTCCATAGAGGAACCGGGACATCAGGTGAGCGGAGCCAGCACCCTGCCTGCACCCTGCCAGCACCGTGTACATGCAGATAGTGATCTGGTATTACTGTATATGGGTGCAGGTAGTGACCTGGTATTACTGTATATGGGTGCAGGTGCTGTATGTATTACTGTATATGGGTGCAGGTAGAGACCAGGTGCTGTATGTATTACTGCATATGGGTGCAGGTAGTGACCTGGTGCTGTATGTATTACTGTATATGGGTGCAGGTAGTGACCTGGTGCTGTATGTATTACTGTATATGGGTGCAGGTACTGACCTGGTGTTGTATGTATTACTGTATATGGGTGCATGTACTGACCTGGTGTTGTATGTATTACTGTATATGGGTGCAGGTGCTGTATGTATTACTGTATATGGGTGCAGGTAGAGACCAGGTGCTGTATGTATTACTGTATATGGGTGCAGGTAGTGACCTAGTGCTATATGTATTACTGTATATGGGTGCAGGTAGTGACCTAGTGCTATATGTATTACTGTATATGGGTGCAGGTAGAGACCAGGTGCTGTATGTATTACTGTATATGGGTGCAGGTAGTGACCTAGTGCTATATGTATTACTGTATATGGGTGCAGGTAGTGACCTAGTGCTATATGTATTACTGTATATGGGTGCAGGTAGAGACCAGGTGCTGTATGTATTACTGTATATGGGTGCAGGTACTGACCTAGTGCTATATGTATTACTGTATATGGGTGCAGGTAGTGACCTAGTGCTATATGTATTACTGTATATGGGTGCAGGTAGAGACCAGGTGCTGTATGTATTACTGTATATGGGTGCAGGTAGTGACCTGGTGCTGTATGTATTACTGTATATGGGTGCAGGTAGTGACCTGGTGCTGTATGTATTACTGTATATGGGTGCAGGTACTGACCTGGTGTTGTATGTATTACTGTATATGGGTGCATGTACTGACCTGGTGTTGTATGTATTACTGTATATGGGTGCAGGTGCTGTATGTATTACTGTATATGGGTGCAGGTAGAGACCAGGTGCTGTATGTATTACTGTATATGGGTGCAGGTAGTGACCTAGTGCTATATGTATTACTGTATATGGGTGCAGGTAGTGACCTAGTGCTATATGTATTACTGTATATGGGTGCAGGTAGAGACCAGGTGCTGTATGTATTACTGTATATGGGTGCAGGTAGTGACCTAGTGCTATATGTATTACTGTATATGGGTGCAGGTAGTGACCTAGTGCTGTATGTATTACTGTATATGGGTGCAGGTACTGACCTAGTGCTATATGTATTACTGTATATGGGTGCAGGTAGTGACCTAGTGCTATATGTATTACTGTATATGGGTGCAGGTAGAGACCAGGTGCTGTATGTATTACTGTATATGGGTGCAGGTAGTGACCTAGTGCTATATGTATTACTGTATATGGGTGCAGGTAGAGACTAGGTGCTGTATGTATTACGGTATATGGGTGCAGGTACTGACCTGGTGTTGTATGTATTACCGTATATGGGTGCAGGTAGTGACCTAGTGCTATATGTATTACTGTATATGGGTGCAGGTAGAGACCTAGTGCTATATGTATTACTGTATATGGGTGCAGGTAGTGACCTAGTGCTATATGTATTACTGTATATGGGTGCAGGTGCTTACCTGGTGCTGTATGTATTACTGTATATGGGTGCAGGTGCTGTATGTATTACTGTTCATGGGTGCAGGTAGAGACCAGGTGCTGTATGTATTACGGTATATGGGTGCAGGTACTGACCTGGTGTTGTATGTATTACCGTATATGGGTGCAGGTAGTGACCTAGTGCTATATGTATTACTGTATATGGGTGCAGGTAGAGACCAGGTGCTGTATGTATTACGGTATATGGGTGCAGGTACTGACCTGGTGTTGTATGTATTACCGTATATGGGTGCAGGTAGTGACCTAGTGCTATATGTATTACTGAATATGGATGCAGGTAGTGACCTGGTGTTGTATGTATTACTGTATATGGGTGCAGGTGCTGACCTGGTGCTTTATGTATTACTGTATATGGGTGCAGGTGCTCACCTGGTGCTGTATGTATTACTGTATATGGGTGCAGGTGCTGACCTGGTGCTTTATGTATTACTGTATATGGGTGCAGGTGCTCACCTGGTGCTGTATGTATTTCTGTATATGGGTGCAGGTAGTGACCTGGTATTACTGCATATGGGTGCAGGTGCTGTATGTATTACTGTATATGGGTGCAGGTGCTCACCTGGTGCTGTATGTATTTCTGTATATGGGTGCAGGTGCTGACCTGGTGCTGTATCTATTACTGTTTATGGGTGCAGGTACTGACCTGGTGCTTTATGTATTACTGTATATGGGTGCAGGTACTGACCTGGTGCTTTACGTATTACTGTATATGGGTGCAGGTGCTGTATGTATTACCGTATATGGGTGCAGGTATTGACCTAGTGCTATATGCATTACTGTATATGGGTGCAGGTACTGACCTGGTGCTTTATGTATTACTGTATATGGGTGCAGGTACTGACCAGGTTCTGTAAGTATTACTGTTTATGGCAAGAGGGAGTGACTTGGTGCTGTATGTTTTACTTTATATGGATGCATGTAGTGACTTGGAGCTGTATATATTACTTTATATGGATGCATGTAGTGACATGGAGCTGTATATGTTACTGTGTATGGGTGCAGGTAGTGAGGTGGTGACTTGGTAGTGATTTAACATGTATATGGGTGCCAGGAGTCATTCAGCTCCTGCTATGATGCACATGGGTGCAGGGGGTGCACAGTAGTTCAGTTTTATAACCTGGTGTTATCTATTTGTGTAGTACTGACCATGTGTTACACCTGTGTGCCAGTGAGAGCTGGATGGTCACGATACATATCACACATGATATAAACAATCGCAGCTAAATAAGGAACAGATAATTGAATTCTATAACATGCTGCTTGCAGAAAGGATGCCATGTACAACCTGCTTAGCTGCTCCTGCTCTATAACATGCCACATTCAGAAAGGATGCTGTGTACAACATGCTTAGCTCTTCCTCCTCTATAACATAACTTACAAAAAGGACATTACGTACAATCCACTCCGCTGTGCTCCGATACTGCTAACAGCCATGACAGGGCAGGGCGCCGACACTGCCTGCTCTGTCACTCTTATCACAGCAGCGCACAGGACGGTAAAGCGTCCCAGCGCTGGCAGCGAAATGATGTCATTATGCTGCCAGCGCTGGGGAACCTTACTCCGTGTGCGTTGCAGTGATCAGCCGGAGGAACGCGGAGTCTGAGATGAGTGTATATATTTATTTTTTTAATTCAGCGCATCCACGGGGCATAATAGATCAGCAGGAGGCTGATTTCCTGCCCGCTCCTCCCATAAAACTCCGCAACCAGCCCGAAAGTCACTGCACAAACTGCGCCCGCTACCACAACCCCCAACCCACCCCGCGCCCGAACTCCAGCCTGTTCTGCCCGCTATCGCACCCAATCCCCCCCCCCCCGGAAGAACTCCGGCCGCTCTCACCCCCCCCCCGCTCAACTCCGGTCACTGCCCCCCATCACCCCCTCCCCTGGAACTCATGCCTCATAACCACACTGCCCCGAACTCCAGATGTTGCATTACCCCCCACCCCCTGGAAAAACAGACACCTGAGCAAGAGCAAGTAAGACAGTGATGGCCAACCTATGACACGTGTGTCAGTGCTGACACGCACAGCCATTTTCTGTGACACGCGGCCGCCGGAGAGTTAAGTTTCATCCTCGGCTCCTACACAGCCAGGTGCAGTAGCCGGGAGGCTGAGAGATTGTCCAGCACATTGTAATAAATAGACGATGTGGAAAATCCCCATATACTGCCAGACTGTAGTACATGGTAGGATCAATCACACAGCCTAGAATTAAAGTACCCTAGAAGTTAAATAATTATACATATTTGTTATTTAAACTATAAATATCACAAAATTATGTTTTTTTGTCAAGCTGACACACCACCCGAGTTATGCTCGGTTTTTTGGTGAATTTTATGTATGTATTTATGTATATGCATATTATATTATAAATTTATATGTGCATTTATATATAGCAGTGTGAGGACTTATATTTTACTTCTCATTTATTTATTATTCCATGTCGTGTACTGGGAAGCCGGATTTTAATACTTTCGCTGTGCGGTCCAAATCATTTGTGTCCTTTATTCTTTGGTTCGATAAAATCACAGAAAATACCAGATTTGTAGGTTTTATTGTGTTTTAATACTTTTCCTATCATTAAAAAAGTGTACGAAAAAGAAAATAGTTTCGCCATCTTGTGACGCTAATAACTTTAGTGCACGGAGCTGGGGAGGGGTGATTTTTTTGCTTAATGAGCCGTTGTTTTCATTGCTACCATTTTGAGGACTGCGTGACCTTTTGATAACTTTTTATTACTCTTTTATGTGATGTAAAATGGTGTAAAAGTGGCGTTTCAGTGTGTATAGGACTGCTGTAATCCGAGCTCAGACAGTCCTGTGAAAATTTATTCTAAACTAAACCGTCAGTTTTCAGGTTAAATTGCCGTACTGGCACTTTGCCATAAGTAATTAGGTTTTGGGTTGCAGTTTGGGCACTCGGTCTCTAAAAGGTTCGCCATCACTGCCATAGGGTATATCCCACTATCATAATCTACTGCCAAAAGCTTTCAATAAGACGTGTGATAATCTACCGGAAATATGAGATACCAATTAATCCTGTGACCATGCCAATATGACTCTAACCCACCCATGTGACTCTTTACAGGTCTTTGAACTCATTACTCAAAGATATATTACTGCATTGTGCTAAATCCCCCGGAATACAGAAAGACATCAGTGTGATCCGATAACATTGGTGGTTGTTTGTGGACCAAAATATTCATGACAGGTTCCCTTTAGGACCGATCTATGGTGATCATGTTGAAATTTGTCTGTTTTGCTATGATACCTTTAGGGATCGAGCACTGACTGTCAGAATGAAACGCATTCTGAAAAGTTTTTTGGATGGGAAACTTTTACTCAAGTTTCAGGGTTTTTTAAAAAATATTTTTCTTAAAAAAACGCCTGATATTTTGACTTTGAAGCATCAACTCCCATAATCCATATCACAGAAGTACGGAGCGGCCTCACATTCTGATTTGGCTCCTCACTCCGGGAATAGACTTTCATCCCCAGCGCAGTTTAACTTAAACATGACAATGTCGCTTATCAATATCCCGCAGTGTTAAGGAGCCGGTGAAGCCTGGTAATTCATGAACACATGCCGAGATCAAGAGAATATATGATTTAGGAAAGAATTGTGCATAATTTCTAATTAAAACGCTTTACTAAAATGACATCCAAATCTTTTTTTCCCATGACTGGCAGGTACGGGAGATTTAGCATAGCTATTACTATAATAAGGTAATAGCTTCTGATGGAACAGGCAAAGATAAAATAAGAAAGTCATCTTGATTTTTTGGGAGATATTTGGGAGTCGGAATTAACAGCATTTGTACAAAGTTGAGAATTAAAAGGAGCTGTGGGGGTGACTAACCCCCACCCACTAATTATAGCACCACAGTACATATCTCCATAGCATTTACCCTTACATTACCTGTACAGAATGTATCACTCTGCTACATAGTAACATAGAGGCTGAGGACCCCCATTCTAGCGATCAATCGGACACATTTACTATCTATTCTGCCAATAGCTAACAAACATCCATATTGGCAAAGCCCCTTTAAAGTGTTACAAAAGATACTTATCCACTATTGTCAGGATGGGAGATAGGTGTTTTATTGCTTGAGGTCCGGCCAGTGGACTGATGGGGAGCTGTTAGTCTTCTGAAGTGCCCGAAGTGCCCCGTACTGAATGCAGCACATGTTCAAGTCTAATAGAAGTAGTAGTAGAATAGAGCATGTGCAACTGCATGTGTAACTGCCCTCTATGTAGACACAACCAGGGCCCATTTTGTTCCTAATTGTTGAGGTTCTCAACATACCACCCACCCCCAATGTGACCTGTCTCCCACAATTTTAAAGTGGTTGTAGCAAGTGTGTTTTCCATCGATCACAAGAATGGGGGTCCCATTTTCACTAATTTAATGAATTGGTTGGTCAAGGATGCATATTGCCTGTCCATTCAATACTATGGGAAAGATGGAAATTGCTGAGTACATGCGCACAGGTATCTTGGGTACTCCCGTAGAGAGTGATTGAGGGTACTGGAAGTGCTGTGCTTGGCAATTTCCACCACTTCCATTTTATTGAATAGAGCATAAAGATGCATGCAGAAGCAGCAGCTTCATTCAATTAGCGAAAACGGGACCCACATTTTCGGGACCAGTAAGTGTCTCGGCAGTTTGACTCTTACCGATCAGATATTGTTATATTTTTATATTATTGAGCTCCCTCTTGTGGTAGTTTCAGGTAGCCAGAATCTTATCATTCAAGTTTTGTTGGCATCTCTACCATATTTAATGGGACGTCCAACACAACATGCAATGCTAGTTTTACTGTTCTAAAACAGAATAGGGTTCATCAAGGTTTTATTGTGGTCTCCAAGTCTATTCATGTCCGGCCAATGTCGTGATGGAGCCTGCATTGTGTAATGGGTTATATAATAAAATGGATGGATCCTTAATTTTCATCATGTGTACAGAGTTGAAGGAACATAAGCTTCTTTTTTCACATTGAAACCACTGCAAATGCCCATATGAACACCATATACTGTAGCAGTGTTGAGCCCATACAACACTTGTCTATTATCTGCACCTACTACCATACTCAGAGTCATGTTATACATAGTATATAAACATATATATTGCATGGTGCATAAATATCATCACCAAAATCTAGAAATGTCTTAATACTGCACAAATACATAGATACTACTGCTGTCAGTGTCTATTCTATGCAGATCTCGGTAAGTGCATTGTGTTTATGTGCTCAGGGCCATGAAAAAATAGAAAAATCAATAAAACTGTCAATGTGTAAAAAATGACGGAAGACAAGAATCCATAAGGTCAGCGGTTACTTAAGCCTTTCTGGTGACATCATTGCTAATTTTAGTGAAGAGACTGTCAGAGTAAGCGGCATGAAAAATGTGTGTCTGGAGATAGGAAGTGTTTATGTATCTAATATATAAAGCTGAGTGTATGTGTGTTTGTACCTATGTCCGCTAAAGGAATTTGCACCATCGCAATCACCAAATTTTGCACTTAGGGAACGTTATATGAACTGAAATTTTGCGCTTTCCAAAATCCACTTATTACCCACCATACACAGGAGCCATTGTCTGCTGCTGCTGTCGCAATTAGAAGCTGAGCTGTGATTGGTTGCTATTTTGCCACAGGTCATTCATATGAGCTCTGAGCTGTGATTGGTTACTATAGGCAGTGAGTATAAGACGCTTATGTGTGATGTAGGATGGATAGGGATACAGAGACAGGAGGAGATTTATCAGAAATGTCTGAGGTAAAGCTGTTCCAGTTGCCCATGGAAACCAAGCAGAGATAAGCTGTCATTTTATAAACATCTGTGGGAAATTGAAACTTGAGCTCTGATTGGTTGCCATGGGCAATTAGAACAACTCTGTTTTTAGACACTTCTGATAAATCCACCAATAGAGAAAGTGACAGTTAGAGACAAATACAGATATGGTCAGAGACAGTGACAGGCTGAGACAGACAGAGAAAACCAGAGCCAGTCGGAAAAAGTTAGAGACAGTCGGAGACAGAAATAGTCAGAGACAGAAACAGAGACAGTCAGAGACAGAGACACACAGTCAGAGACAATCAGAGACAAAAACGGTCAGAGAAAGACAATTGTTGGAGATAGTCGGAGACAGACAGTTGGAGACCGATTGAGACAATCAGAGACAGAGACGTTCAGTCTCAGTCGGAGACACAGACAGATACAGACAGAAACATTCAGAGAGAGAGATAGATACAAAAAAAATTTTTGTTAATGCATTTATTTTGGTATAGCTAAGAGCAGTTATTTACTATACCGGGCAACGCCCTGATCTACAGATTGTTTCTTTATATTCTATATATATATACAGTGGGGAAAATAAGTATTTGATACACTCCTGGTTTTACAAGTTTTACCACCTACCAAGAATGGAGAGGTCTGTAATTTTTAATCATAAGTACACTTTACCTGTGAGAAACAGAATCTAAAAAAAATCTGGAATATCACAATGTATGATTCTTAAATATTAATTTGCATTTGCGGGGAGGGGCTTAGTTCATAAAGAGGTGGCTGGTGGTGCTACTCATCCTCTTTGCCGGAAATCTTGACCCCCTCCCTCCCTGTTATTTGTGCTTATTTGGCTTAATAATGTCACAGCTGGCGGTGTCTAAATGCGTTTGTACCTACATGCCCTTCAAGCAGGGCGGTATACAGGTGCCTATGTTTAACTGTTAAAAGTTATACAAAGTATAATGTTAATTATTTCTAAATTAAGCTGTTACTTCCAGTCGTCATACCACAATTTAAAATAGAAAATGGGGTCTGTATTTATTATTTGTTAAAGGGGACGGTCTTGGTGAGGTTAGTGTTGGGGTTGACACTATGCAGTCCATTCACAGCCTGTGCGGGAGAGTGGGTCCCACCTTAATAAGATAGTAACACATGTAGTAATGAACTCTTTACTAATTGCAAAGAGATGTAACTCATTTATCACAAACAGTTAGACATGAGCATCTTGATTCTCCCTGTACCAACAAAACTAGATAGAAGAAGATGATAAAATGAATCAGCACTTAACATTAGATCGAAATATGTCATGTTTTTCAAAGCTTCACATTAAACCCAGTGAACTCCTGCAAATGGAGTCAACACAAAACATACACAGCACAGACTGATATTGGGTTCACATAAGAACTAGTGTGTGCGCAGAGCATTTCAGAGATGGAAGTACACAGTGCATTGGTTTGTTAGACAGTCCATTGTCTTGGCTCTCGGTTCATTCAGTTTTGTTCCAGGCTAATCGTCTGAATTCTGGGACGTAAATAAGATAAAAATCATGAAGACTGGGACATCTTCTAAAGATTTTTCACTGATACCCATCATATTTCCCATCTTTGGCTAAAGATTCGGAATGGGAATACTGTCACTCTGATTGACAGGAAGGACAGCAAGACTGAAGACAGGCATCCCATCGGTGACAAAACAGTATTCCAATATGACTAATGATAGCTGAACTTCCCTGCATGTAGGGTATAGCTACATATGTCACATTTATTATATGCAATAAATCTATGGGGGGATTGTCTACCAGATCTTCCATACAGGATGTAATGGGGTTGCCATAAACATGAAGTAAGTACAATACATTAATAAGGTCATCCAAATTTTACCCTGGTAAACTTTCCCCTTCTGCTCGAAAGAGCCACAGGTTGCATAACACCGCGCTCCCTTGGGCAGAAGTGAAAAGTTTTACTGAGTAAGGCCCCTTGCACACAAATGTATGCTCCCCCAGGCACGTGCCGGAGGGAGGAGAAGAGCCCCTCACCTCTTCGCTCTCCTTTGAATGCCAACCGGCTAGGTCATGGTGAGGAGAGACAGCGTGTGCACACCGCACCGTCTCCCATAGACATTCATGGGGGAGGTGATGCGCCTGCTAATTGGCCGTATCAATGGTCCCCAAATGTTCATGAGCAAGGGGCCTCTGAGAAATAAGGATTGACCCTGTTAGGGTACCTAACCCCTTTAAGTAGGTTATTAAAATAAAAGGTGGATTGTCATATCATATAACAATAGTTTTTATTGAAAAATAAGATCAAAATAGGTGACTGAACATGTAAACCTGTAAAACTCAAAACATGGGAAATCTCAGAAAACCTCCCCTTGAGCTACAGCTGCAGAAAAACAACTAGCTTACCCTGCTATAGCTCCTGATATCATAGTTGCGGTGAGCATCAGTTCAGCAACCCACCAGGAACTTTCCCAGTGGGCCGACTCCAATACTCCAATACTCCAGTCTTGGTCGGAAGTGATAGTGCTCAATGGAGCTGCTGTTGTGAATCAGCGGCCTCAGCAGGTCCAGATGAAATTAAAGTCATATCACCTTGATGCAGAGTAAGAATGCTTTATTTTTATACACTTTTAAAAGCCAAAATCAGTTGTGGGTCACAAATGGAATTGAAGCAAAATAGTGAGAGGTGCAACTCCTCATTTTCTCAATCCGTTTCTTGTTCTGAGTGCAAAAACCTGAAGATGAGAACCCTGCTCTGGGGTTAGAGTGGAGCTTTAAATTTGCTGGGATTCCAATGATTCTGAAAATTATCAAAATTTAAAATTTAAAAAAAGGAAATACTATAACTTTCACCCTCTGCTCTGCTAATGTTTCATTCCCTACAATGTTACTCGATGGCTTAGATCACTACTTTTTAGCAGTCACAACTAGCACAGACTCCAGCTGTGACGTAGTAGAGAGTCTACGAGACGTCTGATCTGCTCCCTCTATGTAAATCACTTTAATTATCCCACAATCTGGAAAGTTCTTATCACATATTAATTGATATTCTATTTTATATCATTAATTGTTAAAAAAAAATTCTAAGTTCTGACTTGATTTTCATAATTTATAGCGTGTGCTGATTTCATTTTAATTTAATTAGATGGCTTACCTTCAATATTTCCCCATAATATGTTCCCTTGGCTTAATAACATCCATGGGGGATTTTCTTGTGTAATCATATAATTAATACAAGTGAATTCACAACAGAGCGCACCGCAGAGCCGCGCTTTCATCTAAGCCGCATTCTTAATTTGTTTGTTTTTCCTCCTCAAAGTTATGTGGACTCATAGACAACGGAGAACAACAAGTAAACAGGGAAATTCAATGCCTGACCTCATTCATGTATCCGGCATGCTGAAAATAGATCTGACGACACAGAACACACAACTCTACAGTGTAGGATTTTAGGTTTATATATTTGAGCTGAGACACAGATTTATTCCCAGAATTAGGGGACTCTTGCTGTACATTGCAGCTACCCCTTCAGTAACGGCTATGTATTTGTATACTTTTATTTAGAAAGGCTATTACTTCTACAGTACTGTGCAAAAGTTTTAAAGAGATCCCACAGGATAGGGACTAACTTGCTGATCGCTGTGGGTCTCAGTGAGGTGACCCCCACAGATCATGAGAACTGGGTGTCCGATGGGGTCCCATGTACCCCAGTCAGACCCCTTGCCTCTCCCTGAAATGAGCACAGCTGTCAGTCACGGATGGACTGGACCCGATGTAGATTGCGGAGTACGGCTCCATAGAGATGAACGGGGAGGCCCGGCCATGCATGACCGGCTGCTCCGCTCATCTTGGGGAACTACGACAGGCTATTACTTGTACAGTACTGTGTAAAAGTTTTAAAGGGATCCCACAGGATAGGGACTAACTTGCTGATCGGTGTGGGTCTCAGTGAGGTGACCCCCACAGATCACGAGAACTGGGTGTCCGATGGGGTCCCATGTAACCCAGTCAGACCCCTTGCCCTCCCCGAATTGAGCACAGCTGTCAGTCCATTAAAAACGCATAATTTTGAATGTTTACCATATGTTTGGCTGGTTTCAATCTGTTTCACAGCTGCCCCCACTTCTAGAGATGAAGACAAACAGGTTCAAAGCAGCCAAACGCACGGTAAATATTCAAAAACGCATGCGTTTTTAAACAGACTGAAAAAGCATGCTTTAAAACGGTCCAAAAATGCAACGTGTGTCATCACCCAGTCGGCGTGTATCAGTCAATCTAGCAGTACACATAAGATAAAAATAGTCCTGACCCACCATTTTGAGCAGAGTCAGTCTACCTGTTGTCTATGGGAGGGGGGGGCAGCACGACAGGCTTTCATTGGAAAGATCTTGAATTGTCACAGAAATGATAGTTTTTTTTTGTGAAAATAAACCAATAATATCAAATAATCAATATATCTATTTCCATGTAGCTACGGTCTAAGCCAGGGGTCTCAAACTCAATTTACCTGGGGGCCGTTGGAGGTAGATTCTGGGTAAAGCTGGGCCGCATCAAGTTTTCCACACAAAATGCGCTTACAAAATATCATTATTCAGATTCAAATGTCACGGCGTCTCCCAGTGCAAGGAAAGCCCCAAGCTGGGAGACGTGTTTTCTCTATGAACGCGTCCTGTGTACCGAGGGGTCCCAAGCTCCTACCGCACTGAGCCCAGTCAGGGACACTCCATTCCCCCCCCCCCCCCACCCGGTACTTGCTTCCCCGTGTCCCTCCCATCGAAGAAGATGAAGTCGCCGCTCTGACCTGCACCAAGTGCGTTCAGAGCGGCGACTTCATCTTCTTCAAGTACCGGAGGGAAGGGGATTAACCGGTTACGGGCCCTTTCCTGTTTTTTCATGTCCATTTTTCACTCCCCACCTTCAAAAAACTATAACTTTTTTATTTTTACACGTAAAGAGCTGTGTGATGGATTGTTTTCTGCACTTCATAGTGAAGGCTATTAAATATTCCATGCCATGTACTCGGAAGCGGGAAAAAAATTCCAAATGCAATGAAAATGCATTTGCGCCATTTTCTTGTGGGCTTGGATATTACGTCTTTCACTGAGCGCCCCAAATGACATGTCTACTTTATTTTTTGGGTCGGTACGATTAAGGGGATACCAAATTTGTATAGGTTTTATAATGTTTTCATACATTTACAAAAATTAAAACCTACTGTACAAAAATATTTTTTTTTATTTTGCCAAATTCTGGCGCTAATAACTTTTTCATACTTTGGTGTACGGAGCTGTGGGTGCTGTCATTTTTTGTGAAATTTGATAATATGTTCAATGATATCATTTTTAGGACTGTACAACCTTTTGATCACTTTTTATAGATTTTTTTTATATTTTTCAAAATGGCAAAAAAGTGCCATTTTCGAATTTGGGCGCTATTTTCCGTAACGGGGTTAAACGCACTGAAAAACCGTCATCATATTTTGATAGATCGGGCATTTTCGGACGCGTCGATACCTGATATGTTTATGATTTTTACTGTTTATTTATATTTATGTCAGTTCTAGGGAAAGGGGGGTTATTTGAAATTTTAGGTTTTTTTATTATTATTTTTTTTTTTTAAACTTTTTTTTATTTTTATTTATACTATTTTTCAGACTCCCTAGGGTACTTTAACCCTAGGTTGTCTGATCGATCCTATCATATACTGCCATACTACAGTATGGCAGTATATGGAGATTTTCCTCCTCATTCATTACAATGTGCTATCAGCACATTGTAATGAAGGGGTTAAAACGAAATAGCCTCGGGTCTTCGGAAGACCCGAGGCTACCATGGAGACGGATCTCCGCCTCCCGATGACGTCACGGGGAGCGGTGATCCCAGGTAAGATGGCGGCGCCCATGCGCCGCTATCTTTTTGAGGCTGCCGGCAGCTTTGTCGGCAGCCATCGCTGTGAAAGCACCCGCGATCGGTGCTAGCACCGATCGCGGGTGTTACCGGTAAGCCTTTGCTGCAATATGCAGAAAAGACTTACCGGCTATGGAGAGGGCTCAGCGCGTGAGCCCTCTCCATGCAGCGCGACCAGGTGGGGGCCGCAAAATATTGTCCCGCGGGCCGCGAGTTTGAGACCCCTGGTCTAAGCTGTGTAGACTGCTTATATCAAGGGCTGGGTCCCCCTGCTCCCACTTGTCAATCTCATTAAAAACCAGTTGTCCAAACAGAAACTTCAATCTGGAAGGCATCGGATTTCTGTATTTCCCAAGGCAACAAGAGAATCCAGAATGTGTGAAACCATAACCTTTGGAAAGTGCACAGTAAAGCCACCGCTGCACTCATTATCCGGCTGCTTCTTGAAAGTTTGCCCAGCAGACTGAGAGTTCACAGTCTAACAGTATGGTGTTTCCTTTTACTGTTAATAATAAATTCATGAGCAAAAATACATGGAGAAACTTAAACGTGATGTACACTTTTGCCAACTTTTTTTTCTTCCTATATAATTAATTGAGAGACTAAAATCGTTTTACAGATGGGGATGAATTAAACATTTGCTATCCTTTGTGACAGGCAGTTTGCATGCAAGATTCTGCAACAAGGCAGCTCCACCATGCCCCTTACTCTACAATATCACAGCTAACAACAGTGTGAGACAACTCATTACTGCTGCATCCCTTCCTCAGTCATGTCCTGTCACTCAGCCTCATTTCTTCCCATCTCACAGAAGACAGATCAATGTGATACAGATCTCTACTACTACACACACCCCTCATATCTCATAGCAGACAGCTCAGTGTGATACAGCTCTCTACTACTGCACACACTCCTCACATCTCACAGCAGATAGCTCAGTGTGATACAGCAACAGGTTTTTTTTGGTGCACTTAGTTTAATGGTGTGCGCCACAAAACTGGCGCAGACAATACATGAATACATGTGCAAGCAGTTTGCACGTTCTTTTCAATGCAAAGTACGACTTAAAACTGGCTCACACAGTTTAATAAATGTGACTTCATGAATTCATGAAAAGAAAAGCTCAGAGTAAGTGCATCTTATTTTACTACAGGAACCGTAAATATATATTGATTTTTCTTGCACAAAGGTGTCCATAGGCTTAAAGGTTTGTGTAGTAACAAAGAACTAGTACTGTGCAGTGTTTTGTGGATGAGGGGGGATTCATTTAAACTTTATTTGGGCAACCTGTGCAGTGACTGGAGGCATCCGTGTAGCAAATGGAATGAAAAACAAACCTGGGGTCACTGAATTGATCTCCATGGGATCAGGTTTCAGGCTCTTTGCTTGGAAAGCACAGGGCTGCCTTTGATTAACAGCTTCCTTCAGGATCTCTTCTTTAAGGAAAGCTGGTTGTGAGTTTGAGTTGTTTTGTCTGCAGTGATGGTCTGCTGAAAAAGTCAGTTGCTTGGGGCGGCGTCCAATACTCCCTTTATATTCTGCCCAGTTCCATCAGAGTTCAAAGGATACAGCACAACACAATCTTGTATAGTAAAGATTGTATTCATTTGGAGCATATAATATCCAATGTACACAGAAGTTCACAGTATTCATATTTTCAGAGGTTGCTGGTTATTGCAGTCCAACTCTTTGATTTTTGCTGTTGCTTTATCTTTTCTATTCTGTTTATCTGACCTCAGCTACTTTTATTCGACCATTCTCTCGATATCTTGGATTTGACTTGGTTTTGTCAGACTTTGCTAGTATCCATTGTTTGTTCCTCTGTGTCTTGTCTCTCCCGGTGTGTCTCCATTTTTCCTGACTCAGACTAGTGTTTGGTTTTGCTTGAAGTTTTTCTTTGTTCTTGTGTGAACATGAACAAATCTATCTCTGTTTTTCTGTTACCTGTCACCATCCAGTAGCTGCCAGACAAAGTAAGTTCCCCTATAATGGTCTCTCAGGATCTGTTACCAGGTTTCTGATAGTGGTTTTGCCATGGTCAGAGTGGTATTATCTGCTGCAAGCAGGGCCATAGTCCACAGGGACATTGCAGGGTTAGTTCGCCACCACGCTTGCGCCAGGTCTGGTTGTGGTTGCACTGTTTTCTGGACAGATGCGGGACACCTGGCTGATGCGTTAAAGGGGTTGTCCGAGAGTTATGAAAATAAACAAAAGGTGGCCGGAGGGGGCTGCTTAAAAAAATTAAGATCTACTTACCTTCCGGTGCCCTCCGGTATTCCATGCTGCTGTTGCTCCGGTCCGGGCGCCAGCTTCCGGCCGGTTTGGCCAGCCACGCCTACCCGTCCCTATTCACAGCATTGTGAATGCGGGCCGGAAGGTTGCCGGGTCCAGCCGGAAGCTGAGTCCACCACTGCTCCGGCGGCCATGTTTGTTTACATGGCACCTGGACCGGAGCGACAGCAGCGCGGGACACCGGAGGGCACCGGAAGGTAAGTGGATGTTTATTTTTTTAAGCAGCCCCCTCCGGCCACCTTTAGTTTATTTTCATAACTCTCGGACAACCCCTTTAAGAATAGATTGTAGAGGAGAAAGTTTAGTGAGTGGAAGACCAATTAGTAGGGAGTTACAGTAATCAAGATTAAAGTGAATCAGATCGACAATTTTGATTTCAGAGCTTTTTATTATACAAAATAGATGGAAACAGGGAATATTTTTGAGGTGCATGATGCACGAGCCTGACAATGATTAAGGTAGTTGAAGTTTATGGTGCTGGTAAAATGGGTAGCATAACATCGCTTGTGCCATATATTACAGTTCAGTATATGGGAATAAACTGCAATGTCTATGGACATGAAAGCTGCTGGTTCAGAAATTTTTTTAAACACTTTTTGAATCATTTCGTAATACAAAGAACAAAATAGTCCAGTTTGGAAAAATCGGAATTAGAAAAAGTAGGATACCCTCGTGAAAAACAATTTTCAGATGACATTTCTTTGTAGCTCAATGCTCACCTAGAAGAATAAACCTAGAAGAAGCCATTTACCTGCACAGAAAAGGAAACGGTAGTTTAGCATGTCAGCCTGAACAATGATCATGCTGCTATAATAGAAACACATAATAAAGAGATCACAGACCCAGGGGAACAATTGTTAAGGTTGATTTAGAAGACAGATTAACTATATAATATTTGAAGACAATCCATCAGAAGATCAATCATTGACCCCGTTTTAGCACAACCGAAAGAAATTTCTTAAGGTCAAAGTGAATATTACCATAAAATAGTTTCGGGATATATTACTTAGAAAACAGGAAATGTCCCTCGAAACAGGTTTGTCATTAATATACTGTAGACAGAAGGGGGAGATTGAGCAAGATTTACTATTTTTACCCAATAGGAAGATAGGTCTCATACAAAAGCCTTGGGGCAAAAAAGTACTCTCAGTCTTTTTTTGTTCAAGTATTTCCAGTTTTCAGCATTTGCTCCTGGCTGGAAGTTATGGGGAGTCAGGGGGCACCCTTCAGCCAATAAGTTGTCTCCTTGGACCTGGGAACAGGAAAGTGAGTGATCTCCCATGGTCAACTGAAGTTATGGTCCAAGAAGGACCATTAGCTCATTGGCTGAAGTGGGTCCTTTGACCCACCAGAAATTCACCAGACCCACCAAAAAACTGGAAATACCAGAAAATCAGGAGTTGTATCAGGGTAAGTATGCTCTCTTTTTTCTCACTGTCTTGCTTTTTTCTCTCATTTCTTTCCCTGTGTGCCATAGGGCCCCCTCCCACAGAACCCCACCCATACCTTGTCCTGTGCTGTGGGTGGTCTAAAACAGTAAAAAATGTTCAATTTTGGAGCGTACTGCATACTTTATATATGTTTTGAGGGTTATGAGCTCTATAGCAAAAAATGTAGTAACATATTGATTATTTAAAGGACGTAAAAAAACCACAGGTTGGTCATTTGTAAAAGGCAAAAGTGGATTGGAATCAGGTCTGCAATATCTCTTATGGTTCAAAAGAGATCAACAAATTTGGGGAGATTTATCTGAAGTGTCTGAGGTAAAACTGTTCTAGTTGCCCATGGAAATCAATCAGATCTGACCTTTCATTTTTTAAACAGCTATGGGAAAATAAAAACTGAGTTCTGATTGGTTGCCATGTGCAACTAGAACAGTTCTGCTCTCAGACATTTATGATAAATCTCTCCCCCTAATGTTTAGAGATTTACCCACTTACTGTCACACTTCTGGAGACAAGTGTAGGGAAAAGTCTCAAAAGGAAGAGTTTCTGGATCCTCTGGACCACCGTGGGGGAAGATGGTACTAGCCGCAACCCAGGACCTGAGTCTAAGTGGCACCTGGTCTTCACCAGAGACCAGGATGTTCTTACTGCGGTGGGGTGCCACCAGGTTGTTCTATGGGTGCGACTAGGCCCGCGGTGGCAGCCAAGGTAGGGAAGCAGGAACCACAGGATGGCACAGGAACCAAAGGGACGGATCACCGGAGTAGGAACCAGACAGAATAGGAGCTGGACACAGAAACAGACCTCAGGATGGCAGGACCCTCAGGATGGCAGGACCTCGACAGGATGTCAGGACCTCGGCAGGATGGCAGGACCTCGGCAGGATGGCAAGAAGATGGCAGGACCCTCAGGATGGCAGGACCCTCAGGATGGCAGGACCTCGACAGGATGTCAGGACCTCGGCAGGATGGCAGGAAGATGGCAGGACCTCGGCAGGACTACCACTGGTATACAGGACCGCCATAGGAATAAAGGAACGCCATAGGAATATCGGAAACACAGGAAAACCAGCAACACGGAGGAACATTGGAGTACAGACACACAGAGGAATCCTGGAAACGCTGGAACACGGAGGAACACTAGGAAACACAGGAGGGCTTTCACTTCAGGGATAATGACTACACCTACTGTTTGTCTTTTCTTCTAAAAAAATAATAAAATGTTCTTGAATTTCAAGTGTTATCAACACATCTATTCTCATGCAGGTTTATAATAACTGGATCCAGGGCCTTCAGCACCAGTGATTACAGGTCACATAGCTGTGCATCACAGGGAACTTTCCTGGTTGCGGTTACAACTATCTGTGTTGGTATCTTTTGAACCACAAGAGATATTGCAATCTGTGCAAGACCATTTTGGTTTTCTTTAATATGGTACATGACCAACTTATCAATAGGAAAGCTTTCCCTTTGTACAATATGGTGGCTTTCCATATGACCTAACATATAGACCACCTTCTCCAACACTGTCCTAGGGTATCAGATATTTACCATTGGTTTTGGAAATAAAAGGGTGTCCTGAAACTCACCCTGTAGATTCCACTATGAAATCTTTGTCAAGAAAAGTTTGCAAACCCTGTAATAATAGGGTCTCCCTGTTTTTTTCAGGCTTTTAAAAAAAAATATTTTCCATCGAATTGTATATCATGATTTTTATTTCTAAACACAAGAGGTCACATTTATCAAAAACATGAAAATTTGCAGTTTGCCTGTGTAGTGTGCAGGGTGCGCCAGATTCAGGATTTCATGAATTTGACACCCTCTGCACTGATCCGGCAGAGTGCAGCAACTTTTTTTCGGTGCACCTCTAACATGGGTCGTGCAATAACTTCTGTTGGATTCTGCATGACAAATGTGGTGCATCCTCCGACTGTACAGTGCAGAAATTGTGTTGCATCGAGAATAGTGCAACATATATGTACATATATGTGGCGCAGCTACTACTTAAATACCCGTGCAAGCAGTTTGCACATAAACAAATGTGCAAAGTCCAACAGAAAAATGATGCAAGCACTTTCCAAAGGTCTAAGAAATTCTGGCGTGGGCATCGCAGTGTGAGATGTCACTTTGTCACCTGCGCAAGGGTGCTGAAGTCCTGTGTAATACGCGGTCTATGGCAGAGCAGGGAGCATATTGTTCCCTCACTCTGCCATAGTGACAGCTACCACCTGGTTCTCTTAACCTGCCATCGGAAATCAGCCTAATGAACCACTACCAGTATGTTGTTAAGCAGCTGAGCAGCTTCTAGATAAGGTTTCTTTAATGGACCGGTGTAGTGGCATCGTCCACAAAAAAAATCAACTTTGAAGTGAGATGTTACTTGGTTGTATGAAGTCAAGGAGGCGGAGAGTTTAACACTGAAGTCAAGCCTTTACTGCCTTAGAATGTCCTCTTCAGTGTAATTGAAGGCCCTGCATTCAAGGACATCAGATCTACTGAAGTTTGGTGCATTATGTGAATCATATAGGTTGAGGTGTTTAAAGGCAGGGAGAACTTGACTTCAGTGTTGAACTTTCCGCCTCCATGACTTTATACAACCAGCTAACATCTCACTTCAAAAGTCAATTTCCCACCAAGCTGGGCCATGAGCCAAACGTGATCTAGAAGCTGTTCAGAAGCTTGACAACATAATGATAATGGTTTATTAGGCCTATATCTGATGACAGATTACATTTCATCCCACAGTGGTTGGGGTCCTGGGGTGTGCGCCCTGGGATCCCTCCCCGTAATTCGACACTGGGGTTAAGCCAAAAACTCTGCTGCAATACAAAAACACAATCCTGAATTTTAGCTGTAGTCTGATTTGAATCTGAAAACTGAGTGTGAAAATATCTTTTTTTAAATAACTAAAAGAAATAAATTAAATAAAAGAAATTTCAATACATCCAGGTTATCCAGTGCTTCTATCATACTCTGCAGATATTCTTAGTCCACCGCTAGTTGGCCACCCTTTTACAAAGGAGCAGTCCAATCTTCCTCAGAAGATATAGAATTTCATGCCTTAGTGGACCTTAACATGCAGTCTCTATCCGTATGGGTGTTTTTGGACAAGAACATAGCGAGTGCACCACAGGAGGCACATGTTTTTCAATTGCATAAATTACTTTCAGCGTCAATGGTGCATGCCGAGAGAATAAGAACAGGTAATGAGATTTACAGTCAGCATACAGATCAACATTAGTGGTTTCCCACACTCCCCCGAATACACCAAATGGCTGGAGCTGAGCTTTAAATACACAAAAAAAACTAAACAGATGGTGGCCACTTTTACAGATCAGGAAAGTGATGCTTTAGGGAGTTTTATAAATTCAACAACCTGCTTATCGGAGGTGTTAGGGCTCCCGAGTTAATAGTGGTTAAGAGTCATTCACATATACCTAAGACATGTAATATGTATGAAGCCCTAATATGGTTGTGTATGTAAGGAGTCAAATCGGATTAACGGATACAAAGGATGTGTGCTTATCAAATGCGTCCATTGGTATAAGCTTTATCTCTCATTTCCATAAATCATAAGGAGGTCCATTCAATATTTACTACAGATTCTATGTCCTAGTAGACAGGATACAATGTAATCATCCGGCTTGGGAATAAGTAGGATGTATATGGCCCCATCCCTGTGCGGCTTATTTCTTGTTAGTGAGATATGTTATGGTCAGGACTCTGTAGGGTTCTCCGTATTCACGCTCCATCACAACAAATTCCCCGGTGGCTTCCGTCCTATCTGACATAGCCAGCAGTTTTTATTTCTCCTTTACTCAGCTGGAAGTTACTTTGTGTTCAGCGTATTTCTATGTGTCGTACTTCTAATACAAATAAAGCGTTTGTTATTCCACACAATATCTGACACTTGCCAGCTCATCTACACGCATGAATAAGGAGGCAGCGATGGAAGCCGCAGACAGTAGACGTCCGATAAGAACAGAGAGAAGACACACTGCCACCATCTTACAAAAGGTTGAATGGGATTATCTTCTTCTGATGTAGAACAAGCAGCACTGTTAGAATTGAGACAAACTTGTGCCACATTTTGGGTCAAGTCTGGTGGTTATATCAGCAAATTCACTAAAATCGTACAAAGATGAGCAAATGATTAAACATGTAATTTTGCTGACGCTTTTCCTAATTTTTTTGATTTGATTAGAGTCCACATCTATTCAGTTCAAATCAATGTTGCTCCAGTTGTTCTTGAAATTCATACATATATGCAAAATGCCCCATCGGGGCCTAGCCCTTTTGGGCTTGGGGCAGCTGGATTCCCTTTGGTACCCGAGTGGCTGGCTGAGCGCGGCCTAGCACTCGTCTGGGTCACGGCCGTTGGTTACCAGAGGACTGGAAGATAGATCTCCCTGAGGCACTTATGATATAGGTGTAGGGATCTCTAGTTGGATGGTAAATGGGACACCCTTGATTTTAGCAGCTTTAAGCACGCGGATCACGTGGAGAAAAGGGACGTCAACCATAAACATTCAGTTCCTTTATTCCAGAACACGAAAACGGCAACAACAGTAGATAACGATTCATCTGGTTCAATGTTGCTGGTTAGATGGTGTTCGGCTCGCTCATGCATCGGCATATGATAGCCCCGCCGCTACTCTTGCGCAGTGCAATACATCAACTGGGGGAGTCCTGTGCAGCACTTATCTCTACGCCAGGCCCTGCCAGTAACGCTCCGCGCCGGCCCACTCACGCCCAGCCGTGCCCTCCGATTGTGAAGTTGGGGGATTGGAGAGAATAATCGTAAGTGCTAGCAATAAGCAGTAAGCAATAAGCTAGCATTTGCGTTTATTTCAGGGCTTCTACGCCATTGAGGCCCTGATAAATATCCCCCTATGCCTCCATGTATCATACAAGAATATAATATCCCTTTAAAGGATATCTACCACTTACAAAACAGCTTTTTACAGCACACATACCTCTAGCTAGCTGCAGGCATGCTGAGGGAAGATGTTAGCTTCTTTAGCCTTAAAACCCAGCAATTCCACTTAAAAAAACCCTTTTAAAATATGCTAATTACTTTCCTGTCACATCATACCGAGGTGCTGGGTGCTCTCCTCTGCTCATACATGCCTCCAGCCCCCCGTCCTCCCACCCATTCCCCATCCTGTATGCTGGTAACATCACTGAGCTCTCCTTTTTCGGTTTCTTTCCTCCTGGGTAAGCAGAACTATACAGAGCCTCACGCTGAGGAACGTTTATCACAGTTTCTACACCAGTTTTCTGATGAATAATAATTAACATTGCAAATATGCTACCTCCACTTCATGCGGACGCAGAGGCGGCATAGAGGGGTGTTCCTGCCCCATGACCGCGTTCGTTTGAAAAACCAGCGAAGAAAAGTTTTGCCCGGCGGCCGTGCCGCCCTCCAATACACATCAATAGGCCTAAGTCTAATTAGCATAATTTTTTTTGCATAATCGCTGGGTTTTATGGCTAAAGAGACGAACACCCGGCCTCAGCGTGCCGCAGCTAGCTAGAGGTGTGTGTGATTTAAAAAGATGTTTTGTAGGTAGTAGATTTCTTTTAAGTAGAAAATGTAGAGATGAAGATTGAGAACAATGAGAACTTAGTTTTGCCCTCAGCTTCTGTATCTAATATTACTACATAAAAATCAGATGCCAATAGCTAACAGCTTGAGCCTTGCTACCAATGGTTTCTGACCGCTTATGTTTTGTCCCTTTTTATTAATGTCTCGCTTAGGATTGTTACTTGACTCCCTTTTTGTTTGTGTTCAAAAGACACATGAGATCACCCACAAATACAGTCATTTTCTGCAGACAAAATCAAGTTAAAAAGGCGACGTGGTGAGAATAAGAATGGGAGCTGATGGCTGTAGCTGATGCCGGTGATGGACTTCTAGTTTTTCATATAAAAATAAGCTTGACATAAAGAACACAATTATGTTTAAAGGGGTTTCCCAGTCAAAACAGCTGGGGAAGTCATATTTGTAGATACACAGTTTGTAATCTCTGAGCAGTTCATTGCAAGTATATAGAGAATCTATAGAGTCTATTAGGTTGAGCTTCACGGAAATATTTGACCAATTGACCAATTAATATAAGGTCAGAAGGGAGAACAATCAGCTGTCATGGGTTATATGCAAGGGTGCTGGCCGTTTTAAAGCAGTCCGAAGCAGGTTCGAAACGGCACGTGTGCCACCACCCATAGGGTCTGAGAGATGGGAAAACCCCTAAGGGTGGCGGCACATGTGGCATTCCACACGTTCAGTTTTTCAGATGCAGTTTTTGATGCCCAAACGAGGAGTGTAGTGAAAATAGAGGAGGAGCAGTTCTTAATGATATGTTCTCACCCATTATGATCCGCACCTGCTTTTGGCTTCAAAAACTGCATCTGAAAAACTGAACGTGTGGCTGCACCCTCTCACCCATCAAAAAGAAGACGGACTTCTGGCCACCTTTTTCTAGTTTTTCCTGATTGAAGTTAATGATTAGAAGGCCTTGCCTATAAGCAGATCAATTTATTCAGGTTTTCAAGAGTAGCCCAAAGAACCAAACATGGTCATGAAACTCTTTTCCACTGGTTCTGTAGGTCCTAGATGTGGGTAATATAACATAACCTAGGAGGATTCATGGTACATTCTCTGGATGAGTATATCTTTTACAATGACTCTACCTGGTGACTTAACCTGCGCTATCTGTATCCAGGGAGAGGAGCAGGGGATGACCGCTGCTCATGGATTTCTCCATAGGAATACACAGCGCACACGCCATATTCTGTCGAAAAATAGGACATGTCGTATCTTTCTATGGGCTACGGAACGATATGGTGCCGCACGTGTGCTTCACCGTACCGTCCCCGTACAGGGCCGTGAGACCACTGAAGTGTTTGGGGGAAGTATATACACCGTATATACCTCGGCCATATATACGCCCCCATACGTTCGTGTGAATGTAGCCTTAGTCCCATATTTTGGTGCCGTATGAGACCGTATATACATGACGTTTTTCATCTGTATGCAGCACATATCAACCCCTATTTATACGTCCCCATAGACTTCTAAGAGCATACGGAACTGAAATACGAGAGAGAATAGAACATCCTCTATATTTTTATATGGCTCATATACGGTACAGTGTAAACAACGGAAATATAAATGGATGGAGGAATTGTCCATTAATATGAATGTGGCCATATGTAACCCATAAAAAAACACTACAGTAGGGGTAGCATATGGCTATTTTCATACAGTCGTGTGAATGCAGATTTAGAGCGAGTAAAAGCCTCCCCTCTTTTAGTGTGTGTACACAAAAGTCTTTCAATCAATGTGTGGGGGCAGATTAATCAGGACTCTCACTATCAATTACTGTGTGTGGGCGGGTTAATCAGGACTCTCCCTGTCAATTACTGTGTGTGGGCCGGGTAATCAGGACTCTCCATGTCAATCACCTTTTGTGGACGGAGTAATCAGGACTCTCCACTGTCAATCACTGTGTGTGGGTGGGGTAATCAGGACTCTCCGTGTCAATTACTGTGTGTGGGCATGGTAATCAGGACTCTCCCTATCAATCACTGTGTGTGGGTGGAGTAATCAAGATCACGGTATGCGGTTGGAGTTATCAGGACTCTACCCCGCCTACACACAGTGATTGATACTGAATCAGATCAGGACTTTCAATGTCTTTTTTTGGAGTCCCACCTGGATTAACTCAGCACCATAATCCAAGTCAATTAAGAAACTATAAAAAAAAAATTAAATGGAAGAGATAGACAAGATACAGTTAATTGAATATATGGAACTATAGCAATGGAAGCGTATGAATACATAGTCAATCTCACCTTTATTGGTCTCCATGAATTGGGGGTGGCACCACATGTACAGTACTGTATGAAATTAGGAGGGGATTCCAGCCTACATTTTGGGGACCAAAATTACTGATGTTTCTCTTGATCAGGATGATGGAATTTATTCTTCTTCATTTGATGATTAGATTTTTCCAACACTTATCTTGTGGCCCCTGTATATGCTCTTTTACAGGACAAACTTTCTTAAGCTGAATTTCTCTATCACTTTATAAATTAGATTGATAGAACAAATCTAATATATTGTACAGACGAGAGACCCTAATAGGGTCCCACATCATCTCTATTCTCACTATTCTTGGTTTAATTGCTATTGCTCTGTGAGATGTAATAAACAAGGTCATTTCTTTCAGGTATGATGTTTGTGTCCAGGGGTCACCACATCCAAGATACCAGACAAGCAGCAAATCAATATGTTATTTACCTGCAGAGCTCTGCTGACCGAGTCCATTCGTCTTTTATGCACAAACACATCCTCATTACAGGAGAAAGTTTTATGTGAGATACACACCAAGCTTAAGTGAACTTGAAATCAGAGGAGGAAGTTGTATGAAGGTTAGAAACTTTAAGGGGTTGTCCACTATGAGCTACATTGCTAAATTAGAGAAGTCCCCTTAACTGTACATTGGCCTGTCCATAGTTGGCTATTCCATAGAGTAGCACATGTAGCCAGCATAGCCTGCCCAGTATCGGACTGGCCCACTAGAGTACCAGAGGATCTTCCGGTGGGCCCCCAGAGGTGCATCAGAAAACAACATAATTTGAAGGCTGCTAGAGTATATTTCCCGGGGGATAATGAAGAGTGGGCCCCCAGATTGATTTTCTCTGGTGGGCCTAAGGAAACCCAGTCCGACACTGCCTGTGCTACACGAGTTTAGAGAGGAAATCCCCACTTTCTCCATAGTAAAGATCACACAAGGCATTTTGGTGCCGAGGCAAACAAACAAAATATGACCATTGTTTTATACATTGTTTCTTACAGACCCACGTACCATTCCTAACTTTTACGTTTTGCAGTCTCCAACCGCATCCCCAGTTCGGGTGGCACGGGGGCACCTACTTTCGCCAACACGTCATCAAGGCGCTTTTAAATCATTGTGGATCCAACTCTCTGGACTAACACTAGCTGGCATCCACTATGAAAATCAACACAGAACAGAGCCAAATGTACAGCTCCATTCTCTGTGTTGTGGTCGGCACCAGGAATTGCAGTTCTGCTCCCATTCATGTGAACAGCAGCCAAACTGCTGTTCCAGGGGCTGACCACTACACAGTAACCAGAGCTGTAATTTCGGTTCAATCCTCTGTTTTACTTCCATTACCAAGGTGGCCACCAACTGAATGGGTCCTGGTAACCTATCCGATAGGCTAATCCAAGTTTTCCTCCTAATAATTTTTGTATTATGCTGGCCTGACTACAGATCTGAAGAGCTGATGGGAGGGGGGGAAATTAAAAAACATGCTCAACCTCTTTAAGTGGAGACCAAAGGACATCTACCATCAGAATCAGGTGTGTGCCCCCTCTGGCAGTATCTGCTCTTATTTTAACTTCTTATTTTTTGATTTTTACAAAAACGGTTTATAAACTTGTGCAAATGAACCTGAGGAGCTCTCCCGTAGAGCCTGGAGCCCCTCAGGCTCATTTGCATAATGTTAAAGCTTTTTTTTCTTAAAACAAGAGCATAAAAAGCTAAAAGAAGAGCAGATCCTACCTGCTCGGTTTACAGTCCTATCCTGGTGGTAGATTTCCTTTAAGCTACTTGTTCTGAAGAGCAACACAGGCATCATGTGGATTCTTGTCTTCTTTTACAGCAGTTAAAGGAGTTATTTGAGTTTTTTGTTTTAGAGAAACAGTAAGTCTCTTGCCCATAGACCTTTTCATCTGGTATTGCTTAGCCCTATTTATGTGTATGAAGCTGAGCTGCAATACCAAACACAACCTATGATAAAGCGTGGCGCTGTTTTTGATAAAAACAGCAGACGGGATATTCAAATTTCCTGCAACCCCTTTAAATCATTCTATCCAAATGCGGCTACACAGTATTTGGTCCGGACCTTCATGACAGCCGGATAAAATCAGGAATAAGTGAAATTGTTTCCTCTTCCGTGACTTTGCTTCATTACTATTAAAAATGAAATCACGGTTCAGCTGCTGATTAAAACGCTCATGACAAATGACGGCGGGTATAATTGCTGGCGTGTTGCTTTTGATGAATGATATTTGCAGTGACTTTGTGAAGAAATGTAATTATTGTACTGTACAGCAAATATTAATGCGGCATGTGCTCACTTCTCATGTAAATCAATGGAGTCATAACTCACCGGAGGCCAAGTTTATCTCAGGCAAAATCAAGGAATAAGTTTGCAGGGATCGGTATGGATTAGTTCACTTGCCGTACTTTTAGTGCGCTGCCAAATCCGCTCCGCAGACGTAGTGTTCGTATCTTTCAGGTCTCAGCGGAGCTACAATAAGATGGATCAAAGCGAAAAATCATAGTTTAAAAATAGAGAAGGATTTTAAAAGGACTTTGCTCTGAGGTTATAATGTAAGATATTCCGTTTATTAATAAAAAAAACGTTCCCTGTTCCATGACTTTGTGCGCTCTCCCTTGGCTTGTCTGTTTGCAGTAGTAACTACTGTCCCCTCCTGTATTTCTCCTGGCATAGTTTCTCCTTCTAGTCCTTGTTTATTAAAGGGGGGTTCCCATTACAGCAAATTAATGCATTTTTTATGATAAAAAGTTGTACAATTTTCCAATACTCTTTCTATATCAATTCCTCATGGTTTTTTAGATCTCTGCTTGCTGTCATTCTGTAGAAAGCTTCTGGGGCTCATTTACTAAGGGTCACGCTGCGCACTTTTGTCGGACTGTGCACCTTTTTCCGGCCTAAAACGGCTTGCACCGGAATTTAATAAGTGGCGCATGTGACCCTTTTGTGATGCAGCTGCGCTGGCCTCCTGCAACACAAATTAGGAGCATGCCGACTGATTTGGACCGAGCTCCGTATTTAACTTTTAAATTATGTTGCACGCCCTATGTTAAAGGTGCACCACAAAAAAGATGGTGAACTCAGTCGGGCCTGAGCGCAAAAGCGACACATGCAGGATATCTGGCGCATGATCTTAGTGAATCGCCGCACAGTGCATTAACAACATGCAACGAAAATGCAGTTTCAGTGAACTCCGGTGACCCTGTAAGTAAATGTGCCCCATTATGTGGCAACTAGTGGACACCTCGTTATATCACACGGCTCTGATTACTGGGGCAGATTTACTTACCCGGCCCATTCGCGATCCAGCGGCGCGTTCTCTGAACAGGATTCGGGTCCGGACGGGATTTATGAAGGTAGTTCCTCCACCGTCCACCAGGTGGCGCTGCTGCGCTGAAAATCATCTGAACGCGCCGGAATACACCGAGCTGGACCAGGTGAAGGTAAGCGCTTCCCAAGCGACACATTTTCGTTTTTTAAATGCGACGGTTTTTCCGAATACGTCGGGTTTTCGTTCGGCCACGCCCCCCGATTTCCGTCGCGTGCATGCCAGCGCCGATGCGCCACAATCCGATCGCGTGCGCCAAAATCCTGGGGCAATTCAGGTACAATCGGCGCAAACCGGAAATATTCGGGTAACACGTCGGGAAAACGCCAATTGGGCCCTTAGTAAATGACCCCCACTGACTCTGATATAACGAGCAGTGCACCTGTGTGACCATGGTCAGATTTATGTCCGCTTGTGATAAACATAGAAGCTTTCTATAGAAGGACAGCAAGCAGAGAAAGTATATTGGAAAATTGTATAACTTTTATCATTAAAACAATAACAATAATTGGCTAAAATAGGAACACCCCTTTAACCATGAGGCAGCATTGACAGTCTAACACATGGAGCCAGAGTGGCAACCTGGTGCCAAGACCTACCCTATCGATGGTGTACACTTGTTGCTATAGACTCTGACATGTTAGTTTGTAGGTAGCTTGTGGGACTTTGTGAAGTTTTCTTCTGTTAAGACAAAAATTCCTAATTATATTAGAATTCCATGGATCTAATTGTACTAGTATTGGGTAGTATTTATGCCAGGGCAAGTTGCACCTATGTATACCAGTTACAGGGACACTGGGTCAGATCTATTAAACCGCCTGCTCCAGTTTTCTGACTTTGCACTAGAAAGAACATAGAAACTGCTTACACATGTATTAATGAAGTGTTTGCGCCAGTTTTGTGGTGCGGTTGTGCCGCGTCCTACAAGACAGAAAACATGTCCACCTAAAGGGGCTGTTACTGCTTAGTAGTTGTTTGCACTACATTTATTACTGATTTGTGTACCAGATTCATGAAGAACATGCACCAGATTTGATGAATCTGGCGCCCTCTGCACACTCCACAGGCAACTGCACGTAGTAGAGAAAGCACTAGTATTGTTAAAAAAAAGTCTTTTTATATCTATTTATGTTTTTATCTATTTAATGTTGCAGAATGTCCAAAAAAATACCTTTATTCTATCCTAAAATGCAGTCAAGGAGGTGGGGAACTCGACCAAGCAGTCAGACAACCCCGCCTCCAGACTGCCGTTTGCACTGCCTACTTTGCCTCCGACCATCATCTGGCACTACCCACTACAGCCTACTCTCGCTGATGGCACGCTACGGCTATCCAGAGTTCTCACGCATGCGCTGTGTGTACCGCTTAAAAAATAGCTGGACAAGAGGAGCTCCAAGAGCTGTAATACGTTGCACATGTGAGAACACCGGATAGCCGAAGTTAGATGTCGGCAAGAGGAGGCTGCAGAGGGAAGTGCAAGATGATGATTGGAGGCAAAGTAGGCAGTGCAAATAGAGGTCAGGGGGCAGGATTGCGTAAGTGCTTGGTCGTGCTCCCCACCTCCTTGACTCCATCTTAGGATGGAACAAAAGTACTTTTTTTGGACATGCATCAACATTAAAAAGATTTTAAAAGACCACATGTGGACTTACAAATGGGGGAAACAAGGTACTGTTTGTGGACTTGTAGGGTTAAACAAGGTGCCAGGTTTTTAAATCTCACTTGTTAACATATCAAAAGTATCTTCCAATGTCATGTGAAATCTAGCTAAGAAGAGTCACTTTTTACCTTAGGTGAGTCAGGCTGAGAAGCTGTGTCACATCAGATGTCTATATCTTGGGCTCTATGGTCACATTTGGTCTCATATTAAAGATAAGAATCTCATCTTTCAGATCACATCAGTCTGGTGGTTCTGTAAGCTTTATATGTGCAGCTATTCTGCATCTGTAAGATACAAGAAGTTTAAAAAATAGGGAGCTCACATTCCTAAATATGTCTTTAACTTGCTGTATCTCCGGTTGTGTAGTTCACAGAAACATATGTGATTTATATTTTTAGCATTATACCATAGTTCTAGGTGTCTTAGAGCCCTAGATAGAAGCATCTGAAATTACAATCCCCCTCCAGCCTCCAAAAGTGACTCTTCTCAGCTCACTTGCATATGACTTTAGAAGTGAATTTTTTAACTGGTAAAAAGGCAAGATTTAACATAAGAGGGAATTCTAGAAAATACATTTCATACCGCACCCGAGGGGGCTGGTAGTTTAGAGGTGTAAAAGCTCCTGACAGGTTCCCTTTAAGGGTGGCTATATATTTTATACAGTATAATGACTCCTCATAAGGTTTCTGTCATATAGAAAATAATTCACCAGCCTCCAGCGGCGCTTTCTAACTAATACACGTAAGGACTTGCTTTGGTGGCTTCCAAACCAATAAGTAGAGTTATGGACCCAGAACAAATTGATTTTATAACTTGAGGGAATACTGCAATGTCAGCAGCCAGCTACTATCAGAAAACCTAGACTGATATGTTTTCATTAAGATATAACAGTTTACATTAACGAGATGACATATTACTGATGTTCTGATTCTGGGATTCTAGGTAAGTGACAAGGTGGCCACGTAGACATTCTCCGTACTCTCCATCATCCATCTCCATCTATTGGGGCAGATTTACGATTTGCAGATTCGCCATCCAGCGGCGCGTTATTTGTGGAGGATTCGGGTCTTCCGGCGATTCACTAAGGTAGTTCCTCCGACGTCCACCAGGTGTCGCTGCTGCGCTGAAGTTCATCGGAATGCACTGAAGTTCACCAAGCCGGGCCGGGTGCAGGTAAGCGCGTGTCCAGCGACACTTTTTTTTTTAAATGCGGCAGTTTTTCCAAATCCGTCGGGTTTTCGTACGGCCACGCACCCCGATTTCCGTTGCGTGCATGTCGGGGCCGATGCGCCACAATCTGATCACGTGCGCCAAAAACAGGCAATTCAGGAAAAATCGTCGCAAAACGGAAAAATTCGGGTAAATCGCCGCAAAAACGCGATTCGGGCCCTTAGTAAATGACCCCCATTGTCTTCCGCTGACAATGATTTACAGGTGTAACCAGCGTCAGACTAGGGTCCACCGGTATAACCTGTTCTTGCTGCCCACCAGCAAATGTTACCTGTCAGCCACTCACTTCCTACCCTTGACTTTTTCTTTGGTTCGGACGCCCCTTTAAGTAACTGCCTTTAACTTATTATATGAATACATGGGATGGTTTAGAGGATGAATGCTGAATATTTGTGTGAAATACAGCGAGGAAACTCTATCATCCAGTGCACATGCAGGGCCTGGGGGCCTACCTAGCTTCAGGACCATTGGTGGATTCACCTGTTCACCTGTGCACCAGTCCGAGCATGGAATTAGTACTTGTGATGATTTTTGCCAGCATCTTCTCTACTCCTAGTGCTATGCTCCAATCCTTGCCTTAAAGGGGTATTTCCACAAAGACACAATTCTTTAATATACTCAGGATAAAAATGTACACATTTTCTAATTTAATGTTATTAAAGGGGTTTTCCCACGTAGACAAGTTAGGCCCTATCCATGGGGCTTGCTGATCAGTGGGGGTCTCAGTGCTTGGTGATCTCTGTCAGCTCCAAAGAGATTAATGGTGCAGGACGGTCATGCAAAGCCGTCTGTTCCATTAGTCTGAAGAGCGGTGAGGGGTCAGTCGGACCCCTCACTTTTGCGATATGTGGAGGTCTCAGCGCTGATCAGCAACTTAGGCCCTATCCCGTGGGGTTTTTACAATTTGGTTGTCCCTGGATCTGACTGGAACTTCCTGACCATGGCTGGCAGATTCTTCTCATGAATAGCTTCTCTTGTCTGCACGCTGCAGTGTTCTCTGCCTCCTGCCCCTCCCCCTGCATTACGAGAATTGCACTACATACACAGGCACTGCCTGCCGACAAGCTCTGCAAACTACGGACAGGATAACGGGGCTTATTTACTAAGGGTTCCGTGGATCACACTTTCGTCGGATTTTAGAAATTTTCAGGATTTGTGCCGGCTTTCATGCAACAGAAATCGGGAGCGTAATTGGACGATCCGACTGAGCACAGGATTTAATATTCAAATTGTGTTGCAACCAATGCACTTACATACACCAGGAAGAAGAAGGTGCGCTCCGGCGGACCTGAGCGGGGAACCGACACATGCAGGAAATCGGGCGCACGATCTTAGTGAATCACGCCGCAGTGCATAATCGTCAGACACTCCGTATTTCGGGAACTCCTGTGGCCGGGTAAGTAAGATCTCAGCCTGTACCTTCGACTAGGTCTCTGCATGCACCAAGGCCCCTCAAGTTACTTGGGTCAAGTGCTGCTAACATCGGGAGCCCTCCAAGAGGTAGCATAAAATGGGATACCATACTAACACAGTACCATTAGAAGTGGCCCATATTTGAAGAGGTTTGGTCACAGAGTTGGTCCATACTTCTTGAGTCTAACATCAGGGTATTTTTCCGCCTATATTATTACTAACAAGCACAAGCTGCTTCTATCAGTTTTGTATTACATTATACTCTAGCGTTCCTTATGATACCTCCACGATAGGACATCTGATACAAAGAATGTATAGTTGGGCAGATGGATTTTTCTGTTGAGTGCAGGCTCCTCAAAAGATAGGGGAGTAACATCTCACATCCGAAATGTTTTTCAGGAACAACACAACTGTGTAGCTTACTGTGCTTTTTTATTCCTCTGTTTTCTGCTATCATGAACTGTACTTGCTAAAACTTCTTTCGCTGCATTTTTTGTTACTCGCTTATCATATAAAATATTATATGTGATTAATCAGAGGATCCCTAACTGCCTGGACTTGCCTGAGAAATCTGCATGTGGTTGGCTTAATGGAGCACCCTGGCTCGTACTGTAAGTAACGAGAAGTTCCTGTGGAGCTCACAGCGCTCCCGTTATAACCTTAATTGGCGAAAAGAGACTTCTTCTTCCTCTGGCCAGGAATAACAGAAATATATTGGGATTGTTTTTGTTACATTAGTGCTTTTATCTTCCCAGCCTATGCACTACTAAGATCTGCATTCATTTTTAGATTGTAAGTATAGTGACCTTTGAGCCTTAATATAGAAATTCATTTTTTAAATTAAGAAAATATCTCATGTCCCCCATGGACTCGTTAGCCCTGAGGCAAACATTCCAATTTTTTCATAACTCAAATTTGTTTCTCAAATAATTAGCCCAGATTTCATCCTTCTCATGTATTCATAGTGTTTGCGCCAGTTTTGTGTCACGGCTGCAAACCTGTGCAGCTAAAGAGGCTTTCTGGTGCTGATTCCCACCAGACATTGGGGCAGATTTACTTACCCGGTCCATTCGCGATCCAGCGGGGCGTTCTCTGTTGAGGATTCGGGTCTTCCGGCGATTCACTAAGGTAGTGCGCCCGATGTCCACCAGGTGTCGCTGCTGCGCTGAAGTTCGCCAGTGTGGAGTACACTTTCAGTGCTACCACAGAAACCAATCCCAGGAACTGAGTCAGGAGACTCTAATCCAGAGCTACAGCTTTCACAGTTTGTACACACCTCCATCTCCATTATCCCAGCCAGCATCTACTATCAGGCTGGTGCATTATTCCTGAGGACCGCTCTCCCTGACCAATCCAGATCTGCTGTTAGACTGTTTAGGCCCGTTGCCTGCTACCTGTTGTTCAATAAAGAACTGTGAGTTGATTTGCACAACGTTGCCTCTGAGAAGTCTGATCCCTGGATACGGCTGTTACCACCACAGGCTCCCTATCCATCACCCAGGGACATACCTTAAAGACACTCAGTTGCTTCCCCAGGGAGAAGCAGTACATCAGTCAATCCCTCCATATTTCTTGCACACACCACCTGCTGGAGACCTGCTAGGCTGTGGGACATCCCTCCGGTCCTCATACCAAGCACCGTGACACAGGCCAGGCCCTTGTGGGGAATGTTACACACATATATATCTTTTCAGGTGCAGAAGAATGGCTGGGAGCAGACTGAAAAGACTTATCACTCTACAATATGGCTCCAACCTTTTTTATATTGTTTTTTTTTTATTTCAAAGTCCTTTACATATGCTTTTTGGGGTGTGATCTTACATCAGGGGGCAGAATAAGCCCTGTGAGAAGTCCCCTATTCCTTATGGTTTTCCCTTTTGTGTGTTGGTCCTGTATGTCAATGATTTTGGTTGCTGGGTTGAAAAGTTTCTTGTTTTCCAGTACATGAACCACATGCTGTTCTTAGATCTGTGGATGTAATGTCTACAGTTATCTAGGACTAAAGATATAATGCATTGTCATTTGCTTCTTGTAGGCCACATTTGGACTTTTTTTTCTCTATTTTCTTTTTTTTTAGCATTAGCATGCAGACAGTAGTTAAAAAATAACACAAAACTTTTTCAATAAAAACACAGTTAAATTAAAAAAAGTTCTTTACCCATGAATATATAAGAGAATGTTACAGTTACTGTATATTACAGAAAATAGCGGCATCAGCCTATAAAGGAGAATTTTTATACTAAGGACAAATGGATTATTCACTCCTATGATAAACTGTCATCATAACATATTCATCGCTGCCCTTACATATGTATCCCATAGCATAGTCTATAAATAACTTCCTAGGTTTTCATATATTTGTTCTTCACCTCATGTTTATGTCATGTCTTTCCCCATTCGCTCATCAATGTCTCATGATTTACTTTTGCTACTTTATTCATTTTTTCCTTACCTTGCAGCTTTGCACATTTCATAACCTACTGTACAGTACAGAAGAAAATATTTGGTAACAATAGAAAAAAAAATGGATGGGATGATGTTATGATAGAGGCCTCCTGATACAATAGAAAAATCTTTTTATGCTTTGATCCCCAGCAAAGGCTCTGTTGATGTGAAATCCATAGGGGTGACACATCAGGTAGTCCTCATGGTCACTTGGCTTGTCATCACTATGGATGCCCTAAGAGAATGTAGGTAAGGATCAAAGAAGTGAAGTGAATACAGGTTTTTAAGGTTGATTCATACTCTCCGGATACATTTCATGATGATAGTTTTGATGCTCTAAAGCAATAATTGATAAAATATGTTAAAGGGGACCAGGGCAGGGATGGGGGGGGGGTGTCACTAAGTTCTGGCACTAAGTTTCCACCACACTCCGGTAATTCCGGCAGCAAATGTGGAGCAACAAAGGAAGTGACCTCTCATGGTCAACAGAAGTAACAAGCATTGGTCATAGGAGCCTCCTGCTCAGGATTCCTGGAAAACCACTCAAAATAATGATAGCTAGCTGGAATGCATTGGTCTGGGCAACAGAGCCTCTGTGGGCCCTTTTCTATACCTCCCAAATATTGCCACAGAGATAGAGCCTAAGGCAATATTATTGTAATCAACTCGGGAGTTGAATCACTGGGACACACCCTTCCCACCTAGATTGGGCCCTCCAAGCAGCTCTGGGCCCAGGTATGCCGGGTGCTGGTGCTGGCCCTGGGTCTGGGAACAGACTACAACAGAAGACCAAGACAGTGGGCCTTAATGCTAGACACTCTTTTCCTACCTGATTGTCTCTTAAACCCTAGAGATAAGAGACAACTAGGAGACATTCCCTCCCTGCATCAAAGTTCAAATAAGGTTCTCCATCTACTAACATTACTCCCTTGCTTCTCTATTGCTTCTGGATTTCTGAGTTCTGACCCAATCACTTTGTAGTGTCTGGACCCTAGTAAGGGTGCCTGTTATAGAATGAAGGGTGTGGTGCTAATCAATCCAAATAGCTAGCAAGCATAAATCCATGTTCACACTGTCAGTGTTCAAGAAAGGCAAAAAGATACAATCAGCACCTCCGCTGACACAGATCTTACATTAGCTTCTACTCTAGAGCTGCTTGATTCAATGCTATTCCGGGAAATGTCACTGACACAGGTGATCACAGGGCTCAATGGTGGCCTTCCCTGAGGTCAGTCACTGACACAACATTTATGTAGCGGTTACCTCAGAAATGACTTTCTAGCTAAATTCCCTCCTACATCGAGACAAGTCAGGAGTCACTGATTATTTTTTTAAGTTCAGAAAATGAATAGACACCCCACTGGAAGCCCAACAGACCCTCATTATAGACAAAAGGGTCTTTTGGGGCAAGGTCGTTGTCTATCAGTTAACACGTTAAGGGGCTTCTATCCAAGGTCGGAGCAGAACAACAAAAGCCCCCACAAAGTTGTGAATATAATCTATTTCATGGACAATCCTTTTTACTGCATTTTATAAGGAATAGACCCTAGTGGTAAGTACTGGGTACAACATCACCTATAAATATGGTTGTCCTCTGGAGCATCTTTGGGGTTCCTTATTGGGGCAGATTTACTTACCTGGTCCATTCGCGATCCAGCGGCGCGTTCTCTGCGGTGGATTCGGGTCAGGATTTATTAAGGTAGTTCCTCTGCCGTCCACCAGGTGGCGCTGCTGCGCTGAAAAGCATCGCAACGCACTGGAGTTCACCGAGCCGGGCTGAGTGAAGGTAAGTGCAAGCTCCGCGACAGATTTTTTTTTTAAATGCGGCGGTTTTTCCAAATCCGTCAGGTTTTCATTCAGTCACGCCCCCCCCCCCCCATTTCCGTCGAGTGCATGCCAGCGCCGATGCGCCACAATCCGATCACGTGCGCCAAAATCCCGGGGCAATTCAGGGGAAATCGGTGCAAATCGCAAATATTCGGGTAACACGTCGGGAAAACGTGAATCAGGCCCTTAGTAAATGACCCCCATTGTGTTTAACACTTAAAGGACACCTGTCATCAGGTCTGTGTCACTTGTCCTGTCACTACTACCTGTTGGAGCAGCTCACAAGGATCCCATCCCAGCCTTTATCTAGTTATTTTATACATTAATCATTGTAAAATCATCTATTCTTTATTATGTAAATGAGGCTGGTCACATGGTCAGAGGCTGTGATGTCACTCCTGTTCCCCCTCCCCTCTCCTCCCCCTGCTCATGTCTGTGTGTAATGTACAGTAAAGCATGGCTAGTGTGTGTGCGCTGTTTCTGCTGACATGCTGCATGGTCCTAATACACAGACACACAGACATCAGCTACACAAGTACCTGACATGTTCTGCTGTAACATGGCTGCCTGGAGCTGTTGTATCTCTCCTATACACACACACACATGCACACACAGGCTGTAGGGGGCGTGGTCACCAGCACCAGGAAGCACATCATTATACAGCCTCACATCATTATACAGGCTGTCAGTCATGCACTGGGGGTGTGGCTGTGCCTCCCACTCATGAATAAGGTGGACAGCTTGAATATGCTAATGCTTCATTGGACATTTCACAGGTCATTTGCATACAGCTTTAGGACCTCATTGCTTAGGTTTACAGGCATGTAGAGGGACAATGAAGGGATAGAGGCAATGCTCTCTAATGGCAGTGTATGAAAATATATTTAGTTTAGGGGGGTTATTTTGCATAACGGTTCTCTTTAACTCCAGAGTGGAGAGGTTCATTGATGCTCTTCTCAATCAGATATTTAATAGGTTTGGGTGTAGTCTTATACTATGTCTTATAACAATGTCTGAGCAGGTCACATTGACACGACTTTATTTTAAGGACATTGTCAATGAGTCCTTTCCATGTAACGTAAAATGTTCTATTAACCTGCATTAATAACGATCATCCAAAACCCACTTTCCAGCAGCTGCCTCTTCCATCCCCATGAAATTCCATGAATTGCCTGACGTCTGCCGTCATTTCTCCTCCTTTCTTCTCCCTGAGGTTTGTAGATTTAGAGTAAAGGAGTCGGCTCCAATATGAGAGAGTAAAATTAGCTGAGTATGTGGCTGCGCAGGGCTGGAATGTACAATACAGCCAAACATGTGAATACATTCTGCCTCCCTGATATTTGGCCAGTCTTAAAATATCTTCCACTCCCGATCTGTAGGCGGTGGGGAACTTCAAGACAGAAACACCGGCTGCATTAAACTTTACTAAACTCTGTTTTTCGTTGATACAATCAGTAAGAAACTGAGCTACAGACGGCAGAGGTCAGTTACCATCTTATTATTTATTATGCATTTTATGGTGTTTCATTATTGGGCTTTTAGATGTGTTCTAGAAATAAAATGTATTGTATCTTTCCTGGAATATTAAACTTTATATACTTATATACTTGAGAAATTGTCTCTAGCTAATAGTAAGACTACAACTCTCAGCATGTGCTGGAAGTTATAGTTGTAGAACAGCTGACTGGGGATAGAAGGAAAGTTTTTCAGTGTTTTTTTAAGCTAGAAACGGTTGAACAGAGTGTACATAGTGTCCTATCTGCAGGCAGCATGTTATAGAGCAGGAGGAGAAAAGCAGATTGTACATAGTGTCCTATCTGCAGACAGAATGTTACAGAGCAGGAGGAGCTGAGTAGATTGTACATAGTGTCCTATCTGCAGACAGAATGTTACAGAGCAGGAGAAGCTGAGCAGATTGTACATAGTATCCTATCTGCAGACAGAATGTTACAGAGCAGGAGGAGCTGAGCAGATTGTACATAGTGTCCAATCTACAGGCTGCATGTTACAGAGAGTTTTAAGAAGTGTTCCCCTCCAGTGATAATGGGATCTTTTTAATTCTATGGGGAACATAACAGAAAATATACTAATGGGACTTATGGGTAAACTGATGTTAGTATCAGACCTGGACTGATAATCTACACTGCTGGTCAATAAGCTCCATACCCGGTGTTGTGTACTGAATCTAATAAGCCTCTTCAGCTCCAGGTGCCGCCCAATACCCGAACTAGGTGTATAAACTATGACAGATTACATTGACAGATGTGTAACTTAAAGCTGCTCTGTTCCTGTGCTTTGATGCTTCCAAGATAAGGAGTTGGACCATCTGCAGAGAAACCTAGGACTGAGATACAATATGGAAGGGCCTGGATAGAAGTCATGTTCATAGTTTTGTGTTTGAATTAATGGGTCTGTGGTCTGAATTTAGGCAATGAAATTATACTAAGATAGGGTCTTCTGGGGCCGAGTAATTTAATGAAAATATACTTCACTCTTCTGCTTGTCCACACTATTCTCCAGCAGCACCCCTCCCACTTTCTGGCAGTACCCCTCCTATTCTCCATCAGCACCCCCCCCCCAGTCTATTGCAGCACCCCTCCCACTTTCTGGCAGTACCCCTCCTATTCTCCATCAGCACCCCCCCCCCCAGTCTATTGCAGCACCCCTCCCACTCTCTGGCAGTACCCCTCCTATTCTCCAGCAGCACCCCTCCAAGTATCCAACAGCAAACCCCCCCAGTCTCCGGCAGCATCCCTTCCAGTTTCTGACAGCACCCCTCCCAGCCTCCAGCAGGACATCTCCTAGTAACCGGTACCACCCTCCAAGTATCCAGCAGCACCCCTTCTAATCTTGCTCAGCACCATCCAAGTATCCAGCAGCACCCCTCCTAATCTTGCTTAGCACCATCCAAGTATCCAGCAACACATTTCCCAGTCTCCTGCAGCACCCTTTCCAGTTTCTGGCAACACATTTCCCTTCCTTATTGTCTCTGGACACCGCAATTAATACTCACTGGTAGGAATAGTTTGGTGTTTGCTCTGGAAGCAGAGTGTGGCAGAGACTAGGATCAGTGGGGGAGTGGTTTGTATTTTAGTTGTATTTTGTTCAAGGCCTTTAGAAGACTAACAATAATTAATAATAATAATTATTTTACTTATATAGCGCACACAGATTACGCAGCGCTACACAGAGCTTACTAAATCAGTCCCTGTCCCCAATGGAGCTCACAGCATTTATTTTGCTATCCCCCTAAGATTATGTGAGTGCTGTATGAGCTGGTTCCTCTCCCTCTGCTAAGCCTTGAAGTCCTTAGTATAAACAAACTCTACAAAGGAGGTCATGTGACAGAGCTCTCTCTGTGTATGTAGCAGAACTCAGTGTGTTCAGTGCTGTGGATACAGATGTCTCCTGCACAGAATAGTGAGGTACAAGATCTCCCTGTTCCTTATCATTTCCTCGATCCCAGTCTCCCAGATTCTACAGAACTTTCTCTGTCTCTCCTCTCCTCATGCTGCTCTCTTACCCCACCTTGTATTCGGCACTATCAGCTATGCAGATAACCTATTAACCCTTAATGCTCACACAGCACAGGATATAGACTTCATGTAACTGGGTTACTTATGATTTCTACCATTTATTACATGTTCCCTGATCCTGCATGTGATGGAAGCTGCCAGGCTGTCACCCTATACATTCTGTATGTGCTCTGTGCACTGTTCAGTGTATTTACTTGTGGGAAACTAAATTGACTTAATGCTAAATTACTTTAAGAGAGAACACAAGGCATCATGGGATCTGTGGGCAAGCTAACTGGCCTCCGCCGGGGGCATAGACAGACAGACATTAGTCTCCGCCCACTTCCCCTCTCATGAGAAAGATTTTTGTCAAACACTTTCAGAACAGAAAATGCCAAACTTTGGAATCACAAGGACGAGCAGCACAAAGTAGGCATCGTTCTGTTTGTTTTCAAAGGGGGAATCACACATAATAAATTTGATAAAGTCATTATAACTTTACAGTTACGCTTTGAAAAGAGTTTTACAAATAATTATTCATACCGTAGCTTAGATATCAAATATAACTTGTTGAAAGAATTTCCCCATCTCTGAGTCATCTAAGGCAGAATGGTTGGCAGATCTTAACTGTCTAAAAACCTCAGTGTTTTCAGTGCTTGTCCCTAGCAACCAAATTATCCACAGGACATGAGGAGAACAGATGTATAAGGAGTCTTGTCCTTACGCAGGCCATGTGACTGTAAAAAGGAAATTTAATATGGAAAACAAGTCTAAGTAGCATCGTCCTGCTATGGGTTCTCCTTTATTCTTGTAAAAAGGAATATCTCCTCCATCATGTTCTATCTGCATGGAGACAGCATGCTATAGAGCAAGAGGAGTGAAGCAGACTGCACATAGTGTCCTATCTGCAGGCCGCATGTTATAGAGCAAGAGGAGTGTAGCAGACTGCACATAGTGTCCTATCTGCAGGCCGCATTCTATAGAGCAGGAGGAGTGGAGCACACTGTACATAGTGTCCTATCTGCAGGCCGCATGCTATAGAGCAGGAGGAGTGGAGCAGACTGTACATAGTGTCCTATCTGCAGGCAGCTTGCTATAGAGCAAGAGGAGTGAAGCAGACTGCACATAGTGTCCTATCTGCAGGCAGCATGTTATAGAGCCAGAGGAGTGAAGCAGACTGTACATAGTGTCCTATCTGCATGGAGACAGCATGCTATAGAGCAAGAAGAGTGGAGCAGACTGTACATAGTATCCTATCTGCACGCAGCATGTTATAGAGCATGAGGAGTGAAGCAGACTGCACATAGTGTCCTATCTGCAGGCAGCATGGTATAGAGCCAGAGGAGTAAAGCAGACTGTACATAGTGTCCTATCTGCATGGAGACAGCATGCTATAGAGCAAGAGGAGTGGAGCAGACTGTACATAGTATCCTATCTGCACGCAGCATGTTATAGAGCATGAGTAGTGAAGAAGACTGTACATAGTGTCCTATCTGCAGGCAGCATATTATAGAGCAGGAGGAGCTGAGCACGTTGTACATAGTGTCCTATCTGCAGGCAGCATATTATAGAGCAGGAGGAGCTGAGCAGATTGTACATAGTGTCCTAACTGGAGACAGCAGGAGAGGCTGAGCCTGGGTGATGACAGGCTTCGAGTGTATCATAAATGTCAGTATGGAAAGATGTAGAATACTTAAACTCCTATAATTTAAACTAAGGAGTGCTTATAGTATGGGGATTTATACTTTAATAGTAATATAGCTGCTGGTTACAGTATGTCATGCCATCAAGTGTCAGGGATTCTGTAGAACATCATAATACACACCTCAGCTGCTGCAGAACATCATAATAAACACCTCTACTGCTGCAGAACTTCACAATACACACTTCAGCTGCTGCAGAACATCAAAATACATACCTCAGCTGCTGCAGAACATGATAATACACACCTAAGCTGCTGCAGAATATCATAATACACACATCTACTGCTGTAGAACATCACAATACACACTTCAGATGCTGCAGAACATCAAAATACATACCTCAGCTGCTGTCGAACATGATAATACACACCTCAGCTGCTGCAGAATATCATAATACACACATCTACTGCTGTAGAACATCACAATACACACGTCAGCTGCTGCAGAACATCACAATACACACTTCAGCTGCTGCAGAACATCACAATACACACTTCAGCTGCTGCAGAACATCACAATACACACTACCGATGCTGCAGACTTTCTTTTTGAGTTCAATGAGGCTGAAGAATAGATTTTATGTCCATAAACAAACAATGAATAGGATTCTTGCCTTCAAAAAGAGGTTCAGCAGCAGCTGAGGTTTATATTATTAAAATATGGGATCTTTACTCTGTCCTAGTACAAGGATGCTCTGGCACCCCTCACCTCCATTACGGTAAATAGTGAAGGGACCAAAGTAATGAATCCGAGTTTTGGTTCATTAGTTCTCAGTAGTGTGGAGGTCTCAGGGTTGGAGTCTAACAGATAATAAAGAGATGGAGAATAAGATGAAAATACCCCTTTAAGAGCCCATTGACCTATATACAACACTTGGTCTGAGGTCCTGTGCTTTTGTGTGTTCAAGTGACTCATCAGTGACTTGTAATATTCATATAATTCATAATATGGTGAGGTTCTCACAGCATAGATAGTGTTGTAGAATGCTGGGCTAAACATGATCTCCACTGATGGGTCATCTCATGGAATGTCCTGGTTGGGTGATGACAGGGCCACCTACAAAGTCTCCCTTCTTGGAATTTGTAGTCACATTCTATGATATTTGGATGTTCTCTTGTTCTCTAAAAATTTTAAGGATAATGGTGGTGGTAGAACATTTATTATAGACACTGTTTCCAAATCAAATAATAAAATACACAAAGGTTAAAGGAGTTTAGGTCCGATAAGTATATTGCCAAATAGGTTCCTTTGGAGCGAAAACATAAATTAAACAATATTAACTGACCCCCCCTCCCCCTCCCTGATTCGATTTCAAATACTAAATGGTTCTTTGTTGGTGTCTACTTCCTGATCCCATCTTGTCACACAGGAAATGACCATACAGCCAATCACTGACATCCGTAGGGACCTGTCTCACCTCCTGATTGGCTGAGATGTAATTTCCTGTGTGTCACATAAACTGGAGTCCCCAAAAGCTTTGGAATTGTGAGGATCTCTAGATAACTAGCAGAAAATATCAGAATTTGAAGGTTTTACATATACTACCAGGACATCAGATCATAGGATGTTCTATCTTACCTTACTAATAATTCAGTCCAGCTCCATTCTCTTTACAGTGGTCAGTGCTTGGAACTGCAGCAGCAGGAGCTTAACTGCATTTTTCGCACTGCTGGCCACTGCAAGACTATGGGGCACATTTACTAAGACTATGTGCAGTTTACCTGTGTATAGTACAGGGGCTCCAGATTCAGGATTTCTGGCGTATATTCTTCATGAATCTGGGGCTCCCTGCACAGCTCCGACAGAGCGCACCACTTTTTTTAGTACTCCTTTAACATGGGGCGTGCGACAGACTTTTGTTGGACTCTGTGGGGCAAATTTACTTACCTGGTCCTGTCGAGATTCCCGATTCAGACGGTCCGACGAAGATGAAGTCCGGCGTGATTCACGTAGCTCGTGTGCCTGAGTTCCTGCATCCGTCGCTTCCCCGCCGAGGTCCGCCGGAGTTCACCTTCTTCTTTCCGGTGCTTGTAAGTGCATGTCTTGCGACACAATTCGAAATGTTAAATCCTGCTCATAGTCTGAATCCTTTGGGCTGTCCAACGGCCCGCCCCCCGATTTGTGTCGTGTGCAAGCCGGCGCCAAAATCTGCCAAAATCTGATCGCGTGCGCCAAAATCCCCTGTTAAATGCCTTGCAAAATGGAAATCGTCGGCAAACCCGCCGAAAATTCACTCCATGGACCCTTAGTAAATGAGCCCCTGTATGTTAAATCTGGTGCACGGTCCGACTGTGCACTGGAATGTCCCCTAATTTGTGTTACATGAAGAACAGCGCAGCTGCGCCACAAAACGGTTGTGTTTGCGACACAAATGTGGCTCGGACACTTCTTAAATACCTGTGCAAGCAGTCCGACAGAAAACTGGCGCAAGGTCCTTAGTAAATGTGCCCCCATGTCCTCTTTTTTATTATCATTCTGGAGGCTTTCAGAATATTCTGATCCATAGGGGCTCAAAGTGACAGACACCTTACTCATTTTGGACAGGTCAACAATTTCGTTAATATACCTTTAACTGGTGAGAAAATTGTCCAGTCAGCACAGAGTTAACCTTCACAGGAACAGGTCCCTTTTCCCAAAAACTGCTTTGTCTCGTCTTGCTATAAAAAGAAATCCCAATTATTTGAGGTATTTTCCATAACATTTAACTCCTGTGCATATATTATTTTGCAAAAACGTTCTCCCAGGCATTGTGTAATCAAAACCGAGCCGAGGAGAAAAAGTGCTGATGAAGAGCGAAGCGCACCCCCCTCTCGCGCGCCCGAACAGTGTGAGGTTTTTATTAATGCACTGTCACAGCGGAGGGGATATTGTGTATAAGCCATATTTGATAAGATCCGTAATTGTATTTACCACAAGAGCCCGAATCCTTCTCTTCTTTACGAGCGCGGCTGATGCCTTGTCACCAGAGTAGCGGGCATGCTTGATGAATTGCAAATCGCTCCCCATTTTTTCGCACTCCCCGCTAGTCTCGCTCTGGTCTCGCTGTCACAATTTCCTATTGAAGTCCTAGGTTATTGGCTCGCAGCTCAACACTTAAACAGGCTTTTAACATACTTATTCCTGCTTAGCCAGAGAGGGAATCATTTATAAACCTATATTACAATGACACTTTTACAGGCATTTACGCACGCAAAGCCCGAGCTATTTCAGAGCCCGATTTTGGAGAATAATTCTAAAAATGGAACTTTTTATAAATATGTATCTTCGTTGTTTATTTTGCACTAGTTTTGGATAAATCAAGTCAGTGGTACTGAAGACAGAACTGTTCTCTACCCCTTTTTTGTCAACCCTTAAAGGGGTTGGTCACTTTACCTCATTGTTTTTGTAATGTGTGTAAGTGTGGGGGGCAGGATATTAGGTAATTTACCAATATACATCTATTAATAGTTCTGCTCCGCATTCTTGATATGTAAAGTGAAGCCTCCTGTATTTTACCTCATCAGCCGAACATCCCTGTGCATAAAATGGCTGCAGATGGATGGTCATGTGATCTCTGCCCATTAACAACCCTGCCAGGAGCTAACTCCTATATTCATGAATACAAAACTACGCCCATTGTCCCATCCATAAGCATAGTTTATTATCGACCTTAACGGTCCCCACATAGTACAATGCCCCTTACTTTGGCCACCCCCCCCCCTCATACTTATGGACCCGTATAATACACCCTTATGAAACCCTTTAGTCTCCCTTTAAATTTGGTTTTCCACTTTTATTTATCTCTCCAAACTTACATATAATACTATCCCTACTCCTACCCTTAACCCTGCTCACATGGTGTTTTCCATGTTCTTGATCCTCCTCCTGTAGTCTCCTGTCCTCCAGCCTCCTCCTGTCCTCCAGCCTCCCCCTGAAGCCTCCTGTAGCTTCCTGTCCTCTATCTTCCTCCTGTGCCCTCCTGTCCGCCAGCCTCCTCCTGTCCTCAAGCCTCATTCTGTGGCCTACTGTCCTTTATCCTCCTTTTGGGGCCCCCGGTCCTCTAGCCTCCTCCTGTGGTTCCCTGTCCTCCAGCCTCCTTCTGTAGCCCCTTGTCCTCCAGCCAACTCCAGTAGCTTCTTGTCCTCCAGCCTCCTCATGTCCTCCAGCCTCCTCCTGTCCCCCAGCCTCATTCAGTGGCCTACTGTTCTTTATCCTCATTTTGTGGCCCCCTGTCCTCCAGCCTCCTCCTGTGGTCCCCTGCCTCCAGCCTCCTCCTGTAGCCCCTTGTCCTCCAGCCTCCTCCTGTCCTCCAGCCTCCTCCTATCCTCCTGCCTCCTCCTGTAGCCTCCTGTCCTCCAGCCTCCTCCTGTCATCCAGCCTTGTCCTGCCCTCCAGCCTAATTCTGTGGCCTACTGTCCTTCATCCTCCTCCTGTGGCCCCCTGTCTTCCAGCCTCCTCCTGTGGCCCCCTGTCCTCCAGTTTCCTCCTGTAGCCCCTTGTCTTCCACACAACTCCAGTAGCTTTTTGTCCTCCAGCTTCCTCCTGTCCTTCATCCTCCTCCTGTCCTTCAGCCTCCTCCTGTAGCCTCCTGTACTCCAGGGGACCAGGAGGAGGCGGGACAAACCGGGGAGGCGGGGGGAACCCGGGACATTCCTCCTGTGACTGGGGACAGAGCCCAAAAATCGTGACTTTTGGGTGGTATGAGAGATGTATATTGATAAATTACCTCTTATGCTACCCCCCACACTTACACACATTACAAAAACATGAGGTAAAGTGGCAAAACCCTTTCATTCTACAAATGTCTTGTTTCCTCTCCTGAGATCATGGAGATCATGCAGGGGTGGTATCTCAGTGACAAGCAGCCTCAGTCACCCTGGCTCATGCTACAAATGTATAGACCACTTCATATGACTTTATCTGTCTTTAAGACATAATGTAAAAAATCATTCTTGCTCTTAGACAGAGCCGGGTTCCTCTTTGTAAAGGTCACTCATTCCTCTTTAATGTCATTTTATAGCTCTAATATTTCTATAGAGAACACGTCTCCTGAGGAGTTATCTATGTGTCCCTCTATGATAGGCTACATCTCTATACTACATATATATTTCTTGACACTTTTACAATTGACAACAGATAAAAACCTGTTAATAAAACTCATTTTAACATACTCTATCATACATCTACTCCTTAAAGGGGTACTCCAGGAATAAGCATAATTCATATTTAAATAGTTCATTAGTATATACGCTAATATGTAATTAAATGTAATGTAGTAAATGTGCCCCATTGAGTTTTGTTGTTTTCATTTATATATAGCTTTATGGGTTTTTCTATTAGATGTTCATATTCCTGGAATATCCCTTTAAAGGAAATCTACTACCAAAATCCATCATGATAAACCAGGGACACTTACTCATAGATCCGGGCACTGTGACTGTGGTTATCTTCTTATATTTGTTATCCATGGCATCTTTCCTTCTAAAATCAACTTTTAAAAGTATGCTAAGGAACCAGAAGGATTCTGGGGGTGTTACCAGAGCTGAAGCTCCCTTAGCACTTTCACCCTCCCTCTGCTTCATGTAATCTTGCTACAGCAGATAAAGTTTCAGCACACAGGGGGAGGGGGAAGTGCTCTTGCACAGAGTAACAGCCTGTGAATGTTCAGCATGAAGGGGCTCTGGTAACATCCCCAGGAGCTTTTCTAACTCCTTAGCATAATTTTAAAAGTTGTTTTTAGAAGGAAGGAGGCCATGGATAACAAATAAAAGAAGATTACCACAGTCACGGTGCCTGGATCTATGAGTAAGTGTCCCCAATTTATCATGATGGATTTTAACGGTAGATTTTCTTTAAGGACTGGGCCTGTTTGGTCCTTAAGCAATTTTTTAAAGTTTTCCATCCTTGCAATTCAGAAGACATTATTAGCATACAAGGCTTTGTTATTTGCAGGTTGGGATGTATTTTTTCTCAATTTAGAGCATATGCAATAGAAACCAGGCTGTCACTGTCAGATCACCAGGACTTGTATGTTCCTCCTTAGGCGTGAACTGTTCTCTGTTTAGGAAGAAAGGCGAGGAACATACACAGCCTGGGATATTAGGTGGTTAATAGAGGCAAAGCCAATAAAGAGTAAAAATATCCCTTGCTTGACATAGAAAGCAAATGTTCAAACATGTAAGATCTCACCAGCAGCATTAGTGAGGACATTTGTTTCTCCTGAAAATAAGACCTAGTACAATTATTTTCAAGATTGGAAATATAAGGCATCCCTTGAAAATAAGACCTACGCCCCCTTTCTCCAAAACCATGCCCCTTTTGTCGGACCAGTCGGAAAACGGCCAAAAAATGGTCTAAAAGCCTTCATAAATGTATGGGAAGGCATTTTAGACTGTTTTTGTGATTTCCCCCTGTGGAGTCACAAGAAATTCAGCATGAGTTTGGAGAGTTATAGGGGCATATTTATCAGGACCTCTGATAATCGCCAGTGATTCGCGATTATTTGCCCCAATCTGCCACCTTCAAAAGAGTGTGAAGGGGAGGCTCGGCCGGCCCTCCGATCGGCCAGCCGCGCCCCCTCCCCCCCTTCACACCCCTTCACGCCCCAGTGGCGTGAAGGTGGCAGATTGGGGTAAATAATCGTAAGTGCTAGCAATAAGCTAGCATTTGCGATTATTTCAGGGCTTTATTTCAGGTCCTGATAAATATGCCCCAGTGCCTCTTTAGGAGCAAAAATTAATGTAAGGGGCCCATTTACTAAGGGCTTTGCGCTGCACTTTAGTGGGACTGTTCACGTTTTTCATGGCTAAAATGGCTTTCACAGGTATTTAAGAAGTGTGCACGATGCGATTGTGTTGCATGTGACCCTTTTGTGGCGCAGCTGCCCTCCATGCAACACATATTAGGGGGCGTGCCGTCAGACAGTCCGACTGATTTGGACTGAGCACCAAATTGTTTTGCACACCCTATATTAAGGGTGCAAAACAAAAAAGATGGTGAACTCTGTCGGAGCAGTGCGGGGAAGCAACACATGCAGGATATCGGGTGCAAGACCTTAGTGAATTGCTGCATAGTGCAGAGAATTCAGTGAACTCCAGCGGCAATGTAAGTAAATGTGCCCCACTGCCTTATTTTCGAGGAAACACAGTATCATCAAAAATAATGGATGAAAAAGTACTGCATACAAAAATGAAAAACACAAAGCTTTAACGCTGATGTGAACAAAGCCTCAGGGGGCACCTTGAGTGAGAAAAGTTGTGCTTAGTTTTTGGACCAGATTTATCAGTAGTGATATAAACTGTACTATGTCCAGAGTGCGCCAGATTATTTTTTTGGTGCACACAGTTTAAAGGGCATGCGCCACATTTCTGTCAAGTCGCTGTAAAAAGATGTGGCACGTGGGGCAGATTTATCAAGCTGTCTAAAAGTCAGAATATTTCTAGTTGCCCATGGCAACCAATCACAGCTCAGCTTTCATTTTACCAGTGCTCATGAATTTTTTTAAAGCTGAGCTGTGATTGGTTGCCATGGGCAACTAGAAATATTCTGACTTTCAGACAGCTTGATAAATCTGCTCCCATGGTGTGAATCGGCACAGGAAAATCCCTTTAGGTGCAGAATTTTGTGGCACAGCAGACACAGTGGAGCTGTACCACAAAACTGCCGCAAACACTTCATAAACAGTTGTGCAAGCAGTTTCAGTGCAAAGTCAGACCGAAACTGGCGCAGTTGAATAAATGCAGGCTTTTTTTTACGGACACACTGGGGGTGATTTATTAATTCTGGCACAAGCAAGACTGTCGGCATCGGATGTATTAAAGTGGTGCACAGCTGTCAGTAATTAATGGGTAGACGGAACTAATCAGTCGTGCTCCATAAAAATCCCGACATCAATGAGATGTGCGCCAAAATCTTACATGGACTGCGCTTTTATTTTGCTTTCTGACCATTTTTTTCCAGGTCTATTGTGCGCCAAAATTTGTGCCTAAAGATGTCGACAAAACACACATAAATGTGACGGATAATGTGGAAAAATTAGGCCATGCCCACAAACTCATAAATGATCCTCAACAACTCTGCTCCAAAAAAAGTAAAATCCTGGCATTTTTTTGGGCGCAGATACGATAATACATGCCCCCCACTGAATTGTGATTGTGTTGCTAAATCTGCAGTGGATGATCTCTTGCCCTGCTATGCACCCATGCAGTACTTTCCACACTCAACCTTATTTTCAATGTGTTACAGTGTAGCAATAAAAACTTACTCACCAACTCTCCACTCTGATCAGCTTTTTCCATCCCTGCCCTGCTACTGTCTCTAACACTGGGGAATGGGAAGGGTAGATAAAATAGGTCTATGTAAGAAGCAGCAGCACATCCAGCTATGTTAAAGAGGTTGACCACTCTTATACACAGAGCTGTGGAGGTGGGAAGCCAAACATCTGATTCCAACTCCGACTTCTCAATTTCCCAAAATAGTCTTGGACTTCACAACTCCAACTCCAAAGTCCTATTTTCCGGGTCCCGATAGCAGTGCTTGAGATAAATGTAGGCATTTCTTCCCAGTACCTTATTCTTCTTCTAAAGCAGAGGAGCTATGCTCCTGAGCATGTACATAAAGTGCAGTACACATTGATCTTAACTGAAACGGGGATCAGGATGCACAACCCTCACCAACAGGCCACATGCAGCCTATCAAGCAATGTGTTGCGGTCTGCACCCTTCTGACAGTCAGAGTCCTATTAGACTAGAATTAAACTAGAGTTCCATAACTGATGGAAGGGCCCATGGGTGCAGGGGGCCAGGTAGCAGTGAGTGGAGCTGAGAAGTCCTAACTACTCCGGGGTCCTCTCTGCTCTGTGTCCTGACTCCTGACACTGGTTGTAAACGTGAAATTCAGGACCCAGATCAGAGTGCCCCCAGGAGTAGAACAGGACCCAGGAGTGTTAGCTGTACCTGATCCCGGGTCCTCTACTGCTACTGGCGCCGCTCTGCTCTGGGTACTAATATAAATAGTATGGGGCATAGAGCATAGCGGCATATGTCGGAGAGAAGAAGCTGCAGTGTGGTGCAGGGAGGAGAAGAGGAGCCAAGAAAGGAAAGGATTGTGGGTGTTCAGTATTATAATTTGCTATGTGGTCTCCAGTATTTGTAGTGGTATGCCCTGTGGGGGTTTTTTTCAGGGCGAGGGGGCATTTTGTTCTGTGGATGTAGGTGCCACCCTTTGACCAATAAATCTTGCTCACTCCTGGCCTAAATCCTTAGATCAGGAATAGAACAGGGTCAGGAAGGGTCTTATGGAGGGTTGCCAATTAAGGCTGTCTCATAGGTGTGTGGAGACTTATAGCCATTGATGCTCCACCAGGGGATTCTGCAAAATATTCAAATATGTTTTCCCTTCAAGGCAGCAAAGGGAGGCATTGTTTTACATTTCCCACCTTGGGAAATGTATTTGCATATTCATCAGGATTAGAACACACATTTAAAGGAATTTATTATATGTCGTGGAGTCAGAGTCAGTCCATTTTATCATGCCTCTGACACCAAAAGTGTTACTGACTCCAACTCCATGACTCCGATTCCACAGCCCTGCTTTTACATAAATTGCCCATGTGCCCTTACTGCCTTAATAATAATCCCTGAATATTCATCAAGCGATTCACCATTCTTGGTTCTTACTTTAGTGCTGTCTGCAGGCTCTATGTGATTTTTTTGTTTACATGTGTGAGCACTGATGAATAGGAGGAGCTGTAGCAGCAGGGATATCCTGCTCCCTCTTCCCCTCTTCCTGTCTCTGTCAATGAGGGAAGACTGTGAGAGAGAGACACAGTGAGTGACGCCATGAGGAGAGCCTGAAGCAGTGAAAAATGCAAACTAATTTATTAAGAAAGTTACTTAATTTTGCATCAACGGAATAAATTAACCAAAATAACACAATTCTATCCATAACCTTTGTGTGAATGACATTGTTAAATTAAAAACTAAGTGACCATTAGAAGTCTATAGCCATAATTTATCATTTTAAAAGTACTAATAAATGTATTTCAACTTTTGATTCTCTTACAAACCCCATCACATTTCTATGTAATATATTGGACGCTAGGGTTTGATAATATTTGGATTAATACCATATTTTCTGGTGTATAAGGCAACCCCCCCCCCCCAGTTAAAATATGGAGTTTGTGATATATATTCGTATAATGTACACGTGGTAAAAATTTTTTTAAAAACATGAAATTTTAATTCAATATGGTAATTTCAATTCATTTAAACCTTCTGTAAAAAAAAACCTTCAGTTCCCCATCTTCTGGTGCTAATAACTTTTTCGGACTTCAGTGTACAGACCTGTGTGTGGTGTCATTTTTTGTGAGATGAGATGATGTTTTCATTGCCACCATTTTGAGGACTGTACGGCCTTTGCTGACTTAAAAAAATGTATTTGTTGCAAAATGGCGAAAAAGTGGCACCATAGACATTTGGGCATTACTTTCCGTTATGTGGTTAAACGCTGGAATAACCGTTATTATAATTTGATAGTTCGGCCTTTTTCTGATGCAGCGATTCCTAATATGTTTATGATTTTTCCTGTTTATTTTATATCAGATCTAGGGAAAAGGGGGGGGTATTTTTAGGGTTTTATTAATTAATATATTTATTTTAACTTCTTTTTTCTGCATATATTGCACCTTGCTTCAATAAGGTGCCCCCTCACCTCCTGACCTGGCATATAAGACGACCCCTGACCTGTAAAAATATTTTCGGGGCTTAAATGTCTTGTATGTCGCAAAATACAGTACTTTAGTATAACTCTCAGCAGTAGGGAACAACTTACGTCACATGATGTTTATAAGATGAAACCTTTCCCTTTTGATACAGAGAGTCTCTTGTCTTCACAGACCCACCCAAAGGCAAAAGATCTCTGATGGAAATACATGAGAATAACTTTAGTGTTTCCAGTTATTTATGGCAATCTGAAATATTTCTGCCAAAATTAAATTAAGACTCACTGCTGTCTAAACATAAATGTAGACATGTGACCAGGATGATGGGAAGGATGATGGTAACTAAAGTCATTTTATGGTTTGGAAAATGATCTCATGGTTTGGGAAGGGGGAGGGAGCTGCATGAGTGTGGAGCAGAGGAGACTGACACAGGGATACAGGCTGCAGCTGCCCTCCCCATTCCCCCTGCTGGACTTACCACACACTACTGGCTGGGAGCCAGGTATTGTGAAATAAAATTTTATAAACTACTGAAATAGTTTTGAATGCTGAAAAAGGCATATTAAAATCAGCATAGAATAGGCTATTGGAACCTGTCACCAGCTATAAATGACATTCCCGGGGACATGTTTGCTCCATTACATTAAATTCAATCCATTACATGAACAGTCCTTTATTTTAAAAAATATTTGTGGTCACTCACTTCTAGGATTCATATTAGAGGATAAACTAAAAAAATACATAGTTAATTTTAATGATATGTCTTGTGTTTAACCACCAAAAGTACAATGCAGTTATAAGTGGATGTGCACAAATTTTAAAGGGATGGAGTATGGGACACAATATAATATCTTCTGGTGGGTCCAAAGAAACCCAATATGATGTTGACCTAGACTAGATTTCTAACGTGTTTGGCCTTCAAATTATGTCGAGTAAAAATTTTAATAAAAATTTTCAGGATCTCTGGACTGTTAGAAAGGTCCATAACGTAAATGATAATGATGGGAATCTTACTAGTGGCTGTATCGGGGGGGTTACGACCAATAATGAGCAGCTGAAGTATGAACAAGAAGTCAGTTTCTCTACTCCATGGTTGTCAACCTTTACTTCACTAGGTCAGCCTTAAAGGGCTATTGTCCATCATGGACCTTCTCCTTATTGCAAATATCCCTATCAGGGACATTCTTCTCATTATCCTTTGAGAATCCCGGGCAACTTTGCATAGACATTTTCCTTACATTCTTCTTTTTAGACATCCACCCCAACAACTGGTAGGCCACCCAGCACTGACATTAACAGGCTTCTTATTACACTGCAAAAACAACATAAAGCTGGCCAGGGTCGGCTCCAGGTTTCAGTAGGCCCCTGGGCGACAGAGCCTTAGTTGGCCCCTCTGCAGTGAACTCATGTGGCAGCATTAAAAATTCAGAAACAAAAACAGTCTCTTGTTCTCTTAAATATCACAGCCCCCTCATGGTTGTTTTATATAAGCCCCCCTCACCCGCATGGAATCCTTATGTACAATCTTATGTGGGCCCTACCCCCAGCAGTTCTGGTCCCCGGCACTTGTCCAGGTATGTCCAGTGCTGCCACCGGCCCCCATGCTGGCTCCTGCCAGTGCTACCACAGGTAGTACAGACTGGATCTGCTTGGTCCCCTCCCCAAGCAGCACCTACAGCAAGGAGTGATGTGCCACATAAAACACACACCTGATTTGGCGTGTTGACATGGTCAGACCTGGGCCCATTTGGCATTGCATATGCTCTAACCATTCCTCTGTGTAAGTCCTGTAGGACCTTTTCATCTGACTAAGAGATCAAGAAGAGGACCCTAAACAGAAGTCCCATAACCCCCCCCCCCCCAATAAACACTATTGTTAACTTATAATACTACAGGCAGTCCCTGGGTTACGTTCAAGATAGTTTCTGTAGGTTTGTTCTTAAGTTGAATTTGTATGTAAGTCGGAACTGTATATTTTTAATTGTAACGCCAAACAAACTTTTTTGTTCTCTGTGACAATTGGATTTTAAAAATGTTGGGTTGTCATAAGAATCAGGATTAACACTAAATCTTAATTACAGACACCTGTGATAACTGTTACAGCTGATCATTGTAGCCTAAGGCTAAAGTAGCAACATCCAGAGGTCTGTTTGTAGCTAGGGGTCGTCCATAAGTCGGGGTTTTCTTAAGTAGGGGACCGCCTGTATACATTAAGTTTATCAGTTTATGGTTAACCCAACAATCTCTGTGAAACTGGGACAATATGACAGTATTGACCCCCAAAGTTTTCCCCACCAAAATTACATTAGGTATTAGGTATTTTAGGATTGCATTATTTAACTGTTAAACATATGCATACTAAAAAAGTCCACAACACCCTGGACCAGTTAAAATCTCAGCTGACCCCAGTCGAGTGTCTGCTCTTGTAAGTCTCCCAGCTCTTCTTTTTTTATCCTTTTCCTTATATTGATATTTTAAATACAGTATCTTGACCCCAATTCAGTGAGTCTAGCAGCCCTGCTTCATTAGTCATTTCTCATAGGAAAATTTCTCCAATTATCTCACGTGGAAACTTTTTTACTAAGAAAATGCCATCACCTTTTTTTTTTAGCAAGCTATCCCCTCTGCCGGCAAATCAAAGCTCCACTGTAGGGACAAACTGGGAAACTACAAAGGCAGGAGTACATCCCAGAGTTCACCGTGTAGCTAGATTATATTAAACTGTTATTATTACCGGATAGATCCTGTAGAAATGACATAACAAGGCAAGTAGTAAGAGGAATATCATAGTATTATACAACTATAGGAGCACCCTGTGCTTCACTACACAGTGGTGCATGGGACAATCTTCCTACATACACTTCTGAAAATACAATGCTGACATGGAAACTAGTCATTGCCAATTAGGGGGAGATTTATTAGAAGTGTCTGAGAGCAGAACTGTTCTGGTTGCTTTGAGAGACTGGCAACGCTTATCATATATCTCTCCCTATACACCAATGCAATAAGTTTGCACGGTGGCTCAGTGGTTAGCACTACATCCTTGGAGCATTGGCGTCCTGGGTTCAAGTCCCATCCAGGCCAGCATCTGCAAAGAGTTTGTATGTTCTCTTCATGTTTGCGTGGGTTTCCTCCGGGTCCTCCAGTTTCCTCCCACACTCCAAAAAAACATACTGGTAGGTTGATTAGATTGTAAACCCCCATGGGGACAGTGATCGATTTGGCAAGGTCTGTGTAGTGCTGCATAATCTGAGCGCGATATAAATAAAGAATTATTATTATTATTTCACCAAGTTAAAGGAGTATTCCCTCAAACAAAAGTTAGGCCCTACCCATGGGTTAGGGCCTAACTTGCTGGTCAGTGGGGGTCTCAGTGCTGAGACCCCTCTCAAATCACGAAAACGAGGAGTCCGTCAGACCCCTAATGGAGCAGACGTTCGCTCTGCTGACGGAAATTGCCGAGTGTTGGTGGCCTGGGCAGTTGGATACCAACCCATAGAAATGCATTGGCCAGTTTGCTATCCATTGAATGAGCTATGGATGGCACACAGCCAAAGGGGGATATTTATCAGGGCTTTTGGGCCACATCAGGTAGCACTTGCAATTATTTTCTCCCAATCCGCGACCTTCACACCGGTGTGGCGTGACTGGTCAGGGGGTGGGCATGGCCGTCAGGGAGTGGATAGATGCGGGTGTTACTGTCTCCAGCAAGTGCGCAGGTGCAGGGACAGGAGCCTCTTGATGTAAAGGCTGCACCGGAGCAGCAGCAGGACTATCATAGTATGATAAATAACCCCCAGAAACTGTATGGAGATAGCCAAGTACAGAACTTAGCTTCTGTATGACAGTCATTCCTAGAATGGCGCACTCAGGTAAAGAAGAGGGACATAGATTATATTAATGAAAGTATTATTTTATTAATAAATGATGTCTTAATGTCACAATGCGTTTCGGAGTTAGGTAGACCCATTTTTCCAATGTAATAAGTGGGTGATGCAGTGGGTTGAGATTGTCCGAGAAACACAAAAACAACAAATTGTGACAAAATGCAGCAGTGATTGTGCAGGAATGGACGACTATCAGTCAGGATTTGGCCCAGAAGGTGATTGAGAGCTGCCAGGGAGAATTGCAGAGGTCCTGAAGAAGAAGGGTCAACACTGCAAATACTGACTTGCTGCAGTAACTCATTGTAACTGTCTATAAAAGCTTTTGTTACTCATAATATGATTGCACTTGTATTTCTGTATGTGAAAAAAGAAATATAATATTTGTGTCATTCTCACAACTTATGGCCATGACTGTAGAGCCACCGAACATGAGCTGTCACCCCCGTTGAAATGATTATCTCATCAGATGCCCTAATCTTCTTTCTCCTTGACATCTCCCATTATTACTGAATACTACAATAAACCATTTGCAAAAATTGAAAATAATGACATTTAATAAAGAAGAAGGACTTATTGAACATGTATGACCCCCTCCGTCTCACTTCATATGTGTTCGGGAGCAGCTGCACTTTCCAATAATAGACTGAAGGGTGACGTCCTCCAGGCAGACACAAGCAGCTGTCTATAAGCAGGCGGCCATTACTCCTCAGCCCGGTGACAGGCCTGTGTCTCGCGTGTGACCCGCAGGGTATTGTTTATGAACTGTACCATGTACTGTCTGGAGGAATGAAGGCAACAAGTAGAAATTGCACAGATTTGGTGTATTATTAGTCTACTATCGCCTGGACACCGGCGCGCGAAACAAAACTGCATTGATTTTTCTATTTTACCTCAGAGTTAGTAGAAAGCTGTAATAAATCAATTTGGGCTTCATCTGGATTAGTATGTACTACTTCCCTTCATGAGCTTCTGTCTGTGCATCACAGTAGAGCTAAGCTGCAATACCAGACAGAGCCTGTACACCAGAGGGGCACTCTTTCTGAAAGAAAAATCCCTTCAAAGGGTTTTATTGTTTCTGATTAGATTTTTATACTAAACACAGATTAGGTCATAAGCATCCAATTGGTAGGCCCCAAAAACCTGAGACCCCACGATCACTGGGGCTTCCAATAGTAAATAGTCTGTGTTGCAGTACCTGGGCACTGCCACTATACAGTGGATGGAGCCCTCTGGTTTCAGGTCAATTCACTATATAGGCTATTGGTGAGGCCTTGGGGTATTGATGACTTACCTCTCGGATTAGGCTTACACAGACTTTCAGCTTTCAGAACTAACAGTCCGACTCCACTTACATATCTACAGGATAAAGGAGCCGAATAGTCAGAGATCAGAATTCATAAGTTCTGGTTTACAATAAAAGCCTCTTTATTGAACATTCTAATGTTAGTGAGTGTTCTGTACAAGGGAGTAAACCCTCCCCCCCTTTGTTATATACCTTGTTTAGGTCTGCCATGAACAATGTAGAAAAGGAGGCAAAATAAATTAGTTTTTTTTGTGTTTTTACCCTAGTTTTTAATATATAATACATTAGTTGTAATTTTAAAGACAATCTACCATCAAAATCAAGCATGATAAACCCAGAGACACTTAGGCACAGTGACTGTGGTAATCCTCTCATATTTGTTATATATGGCCTCCTTACTACTAAAATTAACTTTTAAATCATGCTTATGAGCCTGAAGGGCTACTGGGGGTGTTACAGGAGCACCTCTGTGCTGTAGCTTTACAGGGTGTTACACTGTCTCCCCCTCTGCTCCCTCAGCTCGTCCCCCTCTCTCTACCTGATGTTATCTCACAGCAGCAGAGGAGGTGGGGCAGATTTACTTACCCGGTCCATTCGCGATCCAGCGGCGCGTTCTCTGCGGTGGATTCGGGTCTTCCGGCGATTCACTAAGGCAGTTCCTCCGACGTCCACCAGATGTCGCTGCTGCGCTGAAGTTCCCCGAGGTCCGCCGGACTGCACCATCCTATACCTGGTGAAGGTAAGCGTGTGTCCCACGACACTTTTTTTCTTAAATGCAGCAGTTTTTCCGAATCCTTCGGGTTATCGTTCGGCCACGCCCCCCCCTTTTCTGTCGTGTGCATGCCGGCGCCGATGCGCCACAATCCGATCGCGTGCGCCAAAAACCTGGGGCAATACAGGGAAAATCGGCGCAAATCGGAAATATTCGGGTAACACGTGAAAACGCGAATTGGGCCCTTAGTAAATGACCCCCAGTATGTGTGTACGTGGGGGGTTCTGGCAAGTGTAACAGCCTGTGAATCTGCAGCACGTAGAGACTCTGTTAACACCCCCAGAAGTCCTTCACGCTCATTGGCCCAAAGTTGATTTAAGAAGGAAGGAGGCCATGAATAACAAATATAAGAAGATTACCACAATCATGGTCCCTGGATCTATGAGTAAGTGCTGGATTTTGATTGTAGATTTCCTTTAATATGACGCTATTTATGCTGCCGGAGAGCAGCCTGGAAGAAGGGGGCCCTGCCTGCTAGGGTTTATGGTTTATGAGGAAGAATTAGTAGATGAGGATAGTCAGTGCTCATATGTTAGTGTTCTATGGAAGGATGAGGTGTAGAACATTATAAGAACCTCAAGGACTCTCGGGTCTTACACTCCAGATCTCCAGATGTGTCCAAACACGGACAAAGTGCATTGCGATACAGGCATAACAATATATACTGATCCAATACGCAGCTTTGAGAAAATTTTTGGTGACAACCAGACATTGCAGAGTACACATAGCATTTTTCTTCTCTTTTATGAGCTCTTTTATGTTGGAAAACTTCAGCCATAAATTTAACACTTCCTCTTATAGAAAGGAACAGCTGTCTATATCTAGACAGATTGGAGGAACTTTTTTATGTTATTCATTCAAATAAGCTATTAGTTTTAATGTAGACAAATGTACAGATAAAAGTTTGCTCATAACTTCTCTGAACATGTGAGCTTGTGAGAGCTTAAAGGATATCTACCAGGATGAAGGATTGTAAACCAAGCACACTTACATGCCAGTGTTTCCCCCCTCTGGCAGGATCCGTTCTTTTTTTTTTTTTTTTTTAGCTGTTTAGGATCTTGTTTTTTTCAAAATAATGTTTTAAAAATTATGCAAAAGAACCTGAGCGCCACCAGTCTCCATTGACATCAATGGAACCCGGAGCCTCTCAGGCTTATTTGAATCATTTTTAAAACTTTTTTTCCCTAAAAACAAGCACATAAGAAGATAAAAGAAGAGAGGATCCTGCCAGAGGGTGCACACACCAGTATGTCAGTGTGCTTTGTTTACAATCCTTCATCCTGGTGTTAGATTACCTTTAAAGTCAATTTAGTGTAATACCAAAGAGAAGAAAACTATAAGAAAGAAAAAGACAACGTATGTTGATCCATTTTTTACTGTTTTAAAACAATTAAAACTTTATTAAAAATTAATAAAGTATTCGTTTTAATATCGTAATAGTCAGTATTAACAGAGATCCTCTGTACTGTAACTCTATGGCTGCCCCGTTTCTGGTGACCCCGTTTTAGCTGTAACACAGTCCTTATGCTTTGTGACCGGCACTTCTGATCAAGTCCTTCAATGCTGAAGCCCAATCTGTGGCAGTGACCCGCTGGTTCAGAAGAAGTGGACAAGCTAATCGACTTCAAAGCAATCTTCAGCGGACGGATATGCTTTAATCAATGAGTGATCCTCGGGGGGAGGAGAATTTGTCAAATATTTTCGTATAATTGGTGCATCCGATAACACATTTTGTTTTGGCTTTAGTTGTCCTCCAGCATCACATTAACGTTACCACCCTTAATTGAACCTTAAAATGAAAAGGGGAACAAAGGCTGGCTCCTCTCTATACTTCATAGTCAAACTGTGTTTTGATATGTGGGGACTGAAGGGAAGGACGGCGGCTGTGTGATTTACTTCCTTCAATTAAAAAAATATCTTGTGAAGACTATATTTCTGAGGAATTATTAATATCTTACTGAAAATGTGAAATTTACCAATTAACTATTCCATGGCTCTGCCCGTCACCCAGGCATTAGCTTTAGCTCAGGAATGGGGATAATGATTTTTGTTTTAAGTACGTCTTATAATATTGTAGCGGATAAATAATTTATGTTTCCGTTCAATAACAAGCTTTAATCAGTTTCCTCCATCCAACAAAAGTCTAATTTCTCTAACTAGATCTGTAAGATTTAATGGATGTGGTTGGAATCATAACAATAGTTTCGAGAGGTTGTCTAGAAGCAGCGCTCCTCTTACTCATGGGTTCTCTCCGGCACCACATATAGGGGCACATTTACTTACCTGGCCGGAGGAGTTCACCAAGTATGGAGTGTCCATGTATAATGCACTCTGCTGCAATTCCCTAAAATCGTGCGCCCGGTATCCTACATGTGTCGCTTCCTCGCTCAGGTCCACAGGAGTTCACCTTCTTCTTCCTGGTGCATGTAAGTGCATTGTCTTGCAACACAATTTGAATGTTAAATTCTGCGCTCAGTCCGAATCAGTCAGGTCGTCCGACGGCACACCACACGTTTTATATCGCGTGCAGCTTAATCCCCAAATACCTGTCACAGCCGTGCAAAACTGGAAAACGTCGGGAAGTCCAATGAAAGTGCGTCCGCGGACCCTTAGTAAATAAGCCCCATGGTCTTCAGCAATCTTTATGCCTTTTATAGGGGGGTTAGACCATAGTAGAGCAGCCCCAGGTAAACCAGATTTTGTAGCCAATTACTTGCTACTCATCTATTTCCAATGGGTTACATACAAATATCCTAGTAGACCTGTAAATGTCATATGTGTGTAGTTATAGGACTATTATATCATCTGTATAGATGGAGCGCATTAATCATTTTTTGTGTGTGCTCAAGGACCGCACTAGTCCAATACTACATGCATGGCAGACATGGGAATCTTCTTTAGGAACTAACCTTCAGTCTATGACCTATGACCTTACAGGGGTTCTCTGCTGAGCACAATCGCAGCTTTACTTTACAAGTAACTATTAACAATATGTTACCTATAGCCTTAAGTTTCCCAGCACCCCTATTGTAATTTTCATTGTTTCCGTAATTAGCTATTACGCCCCTATATGATATCACATGTTTTATATATATCATATCATTTATATATATATTTTTTTTTGTTTGTTTTTTTTTTGCAAGACATTGGAACTAATCTCTCTACACCAACTCATAGCAAGTGTAGACAATATGAAACACCAGCATCAATAAATTCTTCGCTGTGTGCTTTAGTCCGTCACCATTTCCCCAATCTCTATTTGCAGTCAAAGCTTGTCTACATGTAGACCCCATACCAATATAGACCCTATCCAGTACAAGCAAGGCCGAGGATTGCTTATTCATTGTTTAGTAGTACAAATGGCTCCAAGCTAAGGAATGTTCTAGTAGTTGACTGCACATCAGTACATGTTGGTTACCAATTACTGGTGGTCTCACCGATAGGACCTCTATCAATCGTGACCTCCACCTATGGGACCTATGTCCTCCTTCTCATCATTTTAGTAGTGAATTTTGCTCTCACCATTTGGATTCTTAAGGTCATGTGGTTCTCCCCGGTGAGTAAAGGTCACATTTTATTCTACATTATACTGGTATCCAAAATTCGAGAATGAAGTCCAGTACTTTCTTATCAAAGGAGAAACATGATATTGATTCTCCTTCCAGAAGGTCACGGAACAGAAATGAGAAATAGAAATGGAAAGTCTATTATATTTACGTCAATTAATCCACAGGAGGCAAGATCCCACCACGCCATTGAAACGCAGCAGTGTTGGTCACAAATGTGCAACTTTTGGTCCTTATTACACCAGATTGTTGGCTGTCCCAGTGATGGATAGGACATTAGATACAACAATGGAACATTCTCTTTAGGTAGTGCCAGTTTCTAACGGTTCTATCATCCATTAGTGGTTCCAGATGTTGGATCTCAATAATCAGGACATGTTTTTTCTTTCTGGAGGACTTCCAGACAATGACTTCTGCCGAAAAAGGGTTGCCTTAAAAGTGGCATTCCTACTGACACGTAGGGGCTCATTTAATAAGGGTCCGAACACCGCACTTTCGTCGGGTTTCCCAAATATTTCCTTTATGCGCCAAATTGCCCTGGGATTTCAGCGCACCGGCTAGTACGCGGCAGACATCGGGGGGCAGGCCGTCGCATAGCCTTACGGATTCGGACAAACCGCGGAATTTAAAAAAGCATTTGTGTTGCAAGATCAAGCACTCACATGCACCAGGAAGAAGCAGGTGAACTCCAGCGGACCTCGGCGCAGCAGCGACGGATGTAGGAACTCGGATGCTCAATGTTAGTGAATCACGCCGGACCCGAATCCTTGTCCTACAGCGCACCGCGGGATTGCGACAGGACCGGGTAAGTAAATCTGCCCCATAGGGTCTTGTGCAATGTTCAACTTCATAGGTTTATAGCAGGTTAGCCACCACCGGGACCACAGATCTTAATCGGTTGCAACCAGACCATATGTAGACCCTGCGCTAAGAGGTGCAGAAATAAGCATCTCTACCTTATACTCTATATAAGTAACATTATATTATATAAGTTAATGAGATTATACATTGCAAATTCTGTGGTATAGGTTTGGCATTAGAACTGCACTGTAAATATAGTAAACCTCTATGCCAGGAACTACTCAGTGTGAAGTAATATACACTTTAACTTTACAGTCCATTAACTTTAATAGTGTCTTTCATTAGGTGTAGTTACTGCAAATATCACTGATCGTGGTTATTGGAGGAGAAGAATTCAATAAGGGTAGTTCAAGACTATCTATTAAAAGCATAGTTATACAAAGCACATATAAATCTAAAGGAATTAACTTTGTAATGCATTCAGAAACTTGTACCTGAAGCATTAGGTCCTTGATGAACAGATAACAGCAAATATTTAACACAAGGACTTTTGGGATAGATTTTTGCGCCCATGAGTCACAGCAAAATCCTTGTTGTGTATAATGTCAATGATTACCTTTGCAATTTCTGCACAGCCTTTTATCCCTCAGGGAAACATTGATGTTATACAGGAGTAACAGTGCATTCTAGGTAAATAACACCACCACCTATGGTATTAACTGCACAGAGGGAGAGGCTAAAGTTTAAGATGCCTGTAAACCAAATCTAAAAGTGTTACTTAAAGGGATATACCGGGAACATACACGTCTGATACAAAAACCCATAATGCTATAAATAAATGAACAAAACTCAATGTCATTAGTCACAAAATGGAGCTTAAATATTTTGATTTTATGATTCACAAAATGTTATGGGCTTTCCAAAGTAGGTGGAGTTATCATTAAGATGGCCACCACTGGAAACTACAAGTCCCATGAACCTTTAGTTCTCAGTAACTCCTCCTCCCTCTTATACTCTGCTCCTAGTGATGATTTAACAAACTGTCCTGCTCTGTTACCCTAGTATTGATGTGGAACTAACTGATTGAAGGGCCAGTAGCATTTTAATTCTCTGTCATAGTGCATTTCAACAGTGCAAATAGTACAGGCAACTAGTACAAATTTCATAACCTGGTTTCAAGGCAAACTTATGCCAGCTGGCGCCACCCATCATTCTTTGAATGTAGGCAAGTGCTTTCTTCTTCCTCCTCATTCATATGTGATGTCCCATAGGTTGTGTATCCATCTTGACTCTTAAAAAACAAATTAGACAATGAAATTAGACAATGATAAAAGGCACCTTCACCCATGGGATGGTGCTTGACCATAAAGTTTCCTATTGTCCTTCAGGGGTATCCTGACTCCTACTTAAAGGTAATCTACCATCAGGATGAAGGATTGTAAACCAATGTGTGTTTGGTTTACAATCCTTCATCCTGGTGCTAGATTTCCTTTATATGTTTTATATGTCCCTCATCAGGATCTGTACCTGTAGTTCTGAGATGAATTAGTCCTGACTACAAACCCATGCTGACCTACAGCCTGTTTCTCCTACCACAATTAAATTACACCTAACCTTGGCTTGTTCCTGACTGACTTCTGGTGATCCCAGCTAAGGTCAGCTGTCACCTATACTGGGGCTACACCAACCGGGGTGACCCTGTCACATCAAAATGTACAACTGGATTGTTTTTACAATTTTATTTTTAATGATTTATGGTATTATGTAAGGCATATATTATGTCCATTATGACAAATTATTGAAGATGTTTGTTAGAGGAATATTCCCATGTGTGTATATAAACCTATACCCTGATAATCTCAGCACATTGTCAGTTCCCAGCATCTCATAGCACAGAGGGATCATGAAGTGTCTACTTAGAGAGCCCCTGCCAACACCCTAGAACAGCGGTGGCGAACCTATGGCACGGGTGCCAGAGGTGGCAATCAGAGCCCTCTATATGGGCACCTGCGCCATCACCCCAGGGTAGAGTTTGCCAAATAGGACTCAAGGCCTCTAGCAGCCCCAGGCAGCCCAGGACCCTAGAAGGAAGCTACAATGATAATCCAAACTTCTTCTCCTTTCTACTGTATTGGTGTCCTCAGGTGCCTATACAATTTAAACGTGACAGAGCAGGGAGTAATAAGTTAATGCTTAAATTGTCGCAATTGGCACTTTGTGAAAAATATGCGTTTTGGTTGTAGTTTGGGCACTCGGTGTCTAAAAGGTTTGCCATCACTGCCCTAGAATATTACACTGACCATCACTGAATTATAGGAGCTAAAACAGGAATAAAACTGAGTAAAATTGTAAAGTAAGGGGTTAAAAATATCTTTAATGTGTAAACATCACTAGGGGATTTTCTAGAATTTGGAATTTTCTTTCATGGTCAAACCTCTTTAACAACAAAGTCACTCAAATCTGTTTTGTTATGATCTTCACAGCAGATGGTCCGGGAGCAATACACCACAACTACAGACGGATCGAGCCTAGAGCGTCCGGAGAGGCAATATGTCTACAATATTGGGATCTACGGCTGGAGAAAACGCTGCCTCTACTTGTTTGTCCTCCTCCTTCTCATCGTCTTAGTAGTGAATTTTGCTCTCACCATTTGGATTCTTAAGGTCATGTGGTTCTCACCGGTGAGTAAAGGTCACATTTTATTTTATATTATACTGGTATACAAAATCCGAGAATGAAGTCCAATGCTTTCTTATGAGACATCATATTGATTCTCCTTCCAGAAGGTCAAGGAACAGATTAGATAAAAGATTAACATTTGGGTATCTGAGAATCTAGTATGTTCCATCAGTTGCTACTATACAGCAAATATACATTTATTTTGCCAATTACATCTTCTTTAGTAGAACTAATAGGCCTTTACATGAAGGACCCATATTAAGAAAACCTTTTTAATGTACTGAGAAGATAATGATTACAAAGACAGTAGTTTACCCTGTAGTACTGGTCTTTCATTTGAATTGGGATTGTGTAATGTTCAGAATCAGCATACTCGCCTCACTTATAGGTGTAGAGGATGCCCCCTGTCCATTGTGATCATAGAACTGCCTCTCCTCTAGGTGTAGAGAATGCCCCCTGTCTATGGTGATGGTAGAATTGCTTCACTTCTAGGTGTAGAGGATGCCCCCTGTCTATTGTGATCATAGAACCAACACTTCTTTTTGGTTTAGAGGATGCCCCCTGTCTACGGTGATGGTAGAACCGCTTCTCCTCTAGGTGTAGAGGATGTCCCCTGACTATGGCGGTGGAAGAACCACCTCTCCTCTAGGTGTAGAGGATGTCCCCTGACTGTGGCGATGGTAGAACCACCTCTCCTCTAGGTGTAGAGGCTGCACCATGTCTATGGTGTTGGTAGAGCCGCTACTCCTCTTGGTGTAGAGGATGCCCCCTGTCCTTGGTGATGGTAGAATCTCCACACTTATAGGTATAGCAGATGCCCTCTTTATATTGTGATCATAGAACCACCTCTTGGTTTAGAGGATGTCCTCTGACTATGGGGGTGGAAGAACCACCTCTCCTCTAGGTGTAGAGGATGTCCCCTGACTATGGTGATGGTAGAACCGCCTCTCCTCTAGGTGTAGAGGATGTCCCCTGTCTATGGTGATGGTAGAACCGCCTCTCTTCTAGGTGTATAGGATGCCCCTGTCTATGGTGGTGGTAGAACCTCCTCTCCTCTAGGTGTAGAGGATGCCCCCAGTCTATGGTGATGGTAGAACCACTTCTCCTCTAGGTGTAGAGGATGCCCCCAGTCTATGGTGATGGTAGCAAAGAAGATCCCGGCACTCGCAAAATAAATGCAAATTGTGTTTTAATAGTAAGATAAACTTACAGCATGATGTGCAGGGACACAAAAACAGGAACGCGTTTTCGGCTCGATACATGAGCCTTTGTCAACCACATTGTATAGTTAAACATCACACACTTAAATACAAAGTTGCGATCTAAACCCCGCCCACTGACGTCACATCCTACCGGAAACGGGATCTCCGTGGTGTGACGTAGTGGCTTTAGGTATTCTCCTCGTTCTGATTGCGTTTCTAGAAGGAGAGATTAGGAACAAGAATCAAAGTGTTAATGCATCGTTATCATGTCAAAATTGAAAAATAGAACAAAGATAGAGTTAGTGTAACCTAAGAACATCTCAAATGAAACTCTCACAGTACTATGAAAAATCTCTTAAATCGTAATCGCGATTTAACCCTCGTGGTTCCAAGGTCCCCAAGGTATGTATCCAATAGGCCTCGCGGCGACGAAGAAGAACCTTAATATTGCCACCTCTACGGGGAACTTGGACCTGTTCGATCACTTGGAACCTGAGCTGGGAGATAGAGTGTTTCCTTTCGTGGAAGTGGTAAGGAATGGGCAATAATCTATTATTGCACCTAATGGTTGACTTGTGTTTATTGATGCGGGATTTCACGGGTTGCATCGTTTCCCCTATGTATAGGTATCCGCAAGGACACTTTATGGAGTAAATTACATTGTGGGAGTTACATGTAAAAAATCCCTGTATCTTAAAGGGCTGCCCGGTATGGGGATGATGTAATGTATCACCGCGAAGAATATTCGAACATTCAGAACAGCTTAAACATGGGAACGTGCCTCTCTTCTGTGTCGCAAGAAAAACTTGTTTTGGTAATCTTTGTGTGCCTCCCATGTCAGCCCGTATAAGTTTGTTCTGTAAATTTGGAGCCCTCTTGTTACAAATTAAAGGTGGATTCTGAAATTCCTCAACTTTAGGGAACGATGTTTGAAGTATGCGCCAGTGTTTCCTGACTATTGTGTCAATCCTGCTATTAAAGGGATGGTGTTGGTGGCTAAAAATTATCCTTTTTTCCGCTCGTACTTGAGGTCTAGTTGAACCCATAGAGGCAGAACTTCTGGCCCCTTTCAAGAGGTGTTCGGGGTACCCTCTGTCACGGAATCTGGATTCCATCTCATCCAGCCTATTCACCCTAGTGCTCTCATCTGACACTATTCTATGGACTCTTTGGAACTGGGAATTAGGGACAGATTTTTTTGTGGCATAAGGATGATTGCTGCGGTAGTGTAAAACACTATTCCTATCTGTATCTTTCCTATATAAGTCCGTACCTAGAGTCCCATCGGTCCTTTTGTATACCACTGTATCCAAGAAGCTGATGTTCACTTCGGTATAGGTCATAGTGAACTGAAGTTCACCACGTATCGAATTGAGATATTGTAAAAAGATCTCCAGGGTCTCATGTGGCCCCGCCCATACGCAAAACACATCGTCAATAAAGCGACGCCAAATTTTAACATGTCTTGAAAAAAGAGGATGTGTGTATACGTATTCCTCTTCAAAGGTTGCCATATAACAGTTTGCGTAGGGCGGGGCCACATTGGACCCCATTGCTGTCCCTCTCTTCTGCAGATAGTAGTTATCCTCTACGAGGAAATAATTTTCAGAGAGGACAATTTCCAGTAGTTCCAACAAAAAGGATCTTACTTCTACAGAAATGGATGCATCACGGTCCAACATTTTACCGACTGCTTCAATTCCCAGCTTATGTTCAATTGATGTATACAAGCTGACTACATCTATTGTAACCAATAGGTCGGTAGGTGTGATATCATCCAAACGTTTAATTACATCAAGAAAAGATGACCCGGTCTCAGGTACTGTACCCAGCTTAGTTATCAACATCTCTTCTAAGAACTTGGATCCAGCCCAATTGAGTCTACTACAAAAAGGACTGTCGTTTAGTCCCGTTGGAAAATATGACTCTTTTCTTATGGACTTGGATCTGCAGAAGTTCTTTAGAAATGTGAGATTGAAGGCATATTTTGCCGATCCTATAAACACTGATATGGCCACCGTGTCTTCTAATGCTATTTTTTCCGACACAGGGGCTCTTCTTAAATTGGGTGATCTGGGTCTGAGAAATAAAAGTTCATTCAATCCCCCTAAAAGGTTTCACCCAGTGGAGACTTTTATTGATGTAGTGAAAAGGGATGTAGCCATTACCAACCAACAGTTCCAACTAGAAGATTGTGAAATATCTAATAATCTCACAGGTGACGAATACAGAGCTCTTAGGTCTCTCGGGTCGGACAAGGATATAATTTTGAAGCCCGCAGATAAGGGCGGTGCCATAGTCATTATGGACAAGGCAGCCTACAGTAAAGAAATATATCGCCAATTGTCCGACCAGGCGACCTATGAGAAACTATCGTCTAATCCAACGGCCCGGATTAAAACCAGACTCCTGACATTGGTCAATACAGCTGAACGGAAGGGTTTAATAGACAACAATATGGCTAGATTCTTAATTAATCATGATCCGGTAATACCGGTTTTATACATCTTACCTAAGGTCCATAAGACCCTGGTCAATCCCCCGGGAAGACCGATTGTGGCCTCCACTAACTCTGTATTGACACCCCCTGCTAAAGTGCTAGAAAAGATTCTGACACCTTACGTGAAGGAGACTACCTCTTTTCTTTTAGACACAACATCTTTTCTTGATGTAATTAAACGTTTGGATGATATCACACCTACCGACCTATTGGTTACAATAGATGTAGTCAGCTTGTATACATCAATTGAACATAAGCTGGGAATTGAAGCAGTCGGTAAAATGTTGGACCGTGATGCATCCATTTCTGTAGAAGTAAGATCCTTTTTGTTGGAACTACTGGAAATTGTCCTCTCTGAAAATTATTTCCTCGTAGAGGATAACTACTATCTGCAGAAGAGAGGGACAGCAATGGGGTCCAATGTGGCCCCGCCCTACGCAAACTGTTATATGGCAACCTTTGAAGAGGAATACGTATACACACATCCTCTTTTTTCAAGACATGTTAAAATTTGGCGTCGCTTTATTGACGATGTGTTTTGCGTATGGGCGGGGCCACATGAGACCCTGGAGATCTTTTTACAATATCTCAATTCGATACGTGGTGAACTTCAGTTCACTATGACCTATAACGAAGTGAACATCAGCTTCTTGGATACAGTGGTATACAAAAGGACCGATGGGACTCTAGGTACGGACTTATATAGGAAAGATACAGATAGGAATAGTGTTTTACACTACCGCAGCAATCATCCTTATGCCACAAAAAAATCTGTCCCTAATTCCCAGTTCCAAAGAGTCCATAGAATAGTGTCAGATGAGAGCACTAGGGTGAATAGGCTGGATGAGATGGAATCCAGCTGTTCTGAATGTTCGAATATTCTTCGCGGTGATACATTACATCATCCCCATACCGGGCAGCCCTTTAAGATACAGGGATTTTTTACATGTAACTCCCACAATGTAATTTACTCCATAAAGTGTCCTTGCGGATACCTATACATAGGGGAAACGATGCAACCCGTGAAATCCCGCATCAATAAACACAAGTCAACCATTAGGTGCAATAATAGATTATTGCCCATTCCTTACCACTTCCACGAAAGGAAACACTCTATCTCCCTGCTCAGGTTCCAAGTGATCGAACAGGTCCAAGTTCCCCGTAGAGGTGGCAATATTAAGGTTCTTCTTCGTCGCCGCGAGGCCTATTGGATACATACCTTGGGGACCTTGGAACCACAAGGGTTAAATCGCGATTACGATTTAAGAGATTTTTCATAGTACTGTGAGAGTTTCATTTGAGATGTTCTTAGGTTACACTAACTCTATCTTTGTTCTATTTTTCAATTTTGACATGATAACGATGCATTAACACTTTGATTCTTGTTCCTAATCTCTCCTTCTAGAAACGCAATCAGAACGAGGAGAATACCTGAAGCCACTACGTCACACCACGGAGATCCCGTTTCCGGTAGGATGTGACGTCAGTGAGCGGGGTTTAGATCGCAACTTTGTATTTAAGTGTGTGATGTTTAACTATACAATGTGGTTGACAAAGGCTCGTGTATCGAGCCGAAAACGCGTTCCTGTTTTTGTGTCCCTGCACATCATGCTGTAAGTTTATCTTACTATTAAAACACGATTTGCATTTATTTTGCGAGTGCCGGGATCTTCTTTGCTACTGATACTGAGGCCCAGGCCGTACCCGGAGCACCGCATACCTGCAGAGTGCCGTCCATCTCCTGTTGTATCTATGGTGATGGTAGAACCACCTCTCCTCTAGGTGTAGAGGATGCCCCCTGTCTATGGTGATGGTAGAACCACCTCTCCTCTAGGTGTAGAGGATGCCCCTGTCTATGGTGATGGTATAACCGCCTCTCCTCTAGGTGTAGAGGATGCCCCCTGTCTATGGTGATGGTAGAACCTCCTCTCCTCTAGGTGTAGATGATGCCCCCCTGTCTATGGTGATGGTAGAACCTCCTCTCCTCTAGGTGTAGAGGGGGTCCCCTGTCTATGGTGATGGTAGAACCTCCTCTCCTCTAGGTGTAGAGGATGCCCCCTGTCTATGGTGATGATAGAACCACCTCTCCTCTAGGTGTAGAGGATGCCCCCAGTCTATGGTGATGGTAGAACCACTTCTCCTCTAGGTGTAGAGGATGTCCCCTGTCTATGGTGATGGTAGAACCTCCTCTCCTCTAGGTGTAGAGGTTGCCCCCTGTCTATGGTGATGGTAGAACCTCCTCTCCTCTAGGTGTAGATGATGCCCCCCTGTCTATGGTGATGGTAGAACCTCCTCTCCTCTAGGTGTAGAGGGGGTCCCCTGTCTATGGTGATGGTAGTACCTTCTCTCCTCTAGGTGTAGAGGATGCCCCTTGTCTATGGTGATGGTAGAACCTCCTCTCGTCTAGGTGTAGAGGATGCCCCCTGTCTATGGTGATGGTAGAACCTCCTCTCCTCTAGGTGTAGAGGATGCCCCTGTCTATGGTGATGGTACAACCTCCTCTAGGTGTAGAGGATGCCTCCTGTCTATGGTGATGGTAGAACCGCCTCTCCTCTAGGTGTAGAGGATCCTCCCTGTCTATGGTGATGGTAGATCCACCTCTCCTCTAGGTGTAGAGGATGCCCCTGTCTATGGTGATGGTATAACCATCTCTCCTCTAGGTGTAGAGGATGCCCCCTGTCTATGGTGATGGTAGAACCTCCTCTTCTCTAGGTGTAGAGGATGCCCCCTGTCTATGGTGATGGTAGAACCACCTCTCCTCTAGGTGTAGAGGTTGCCCCCTGTCTATGGCGATGGTAGAATCTCCTCTCCTCTAGGTGTAGAGGATGCCCCCTGTCTATGGCGATGGTAGAACCAACTCTCCTCTACGGGTAGAGGATGCCCCTGTCTATGATGATGGTAGAACCGCCTCTCCTCTAGGTGTAGAGGATGCCCCCTGTCTATGGTGATGGTATGACCACCTCTCCTCTAGGTGTAGAGGATGCCCCCTGTATATAGCGATGGTAGAAATGCTTCTCCTCTAGGTTAGAGGATGTCCTTGTCTATGGCGATGGTGGAATTGCCTTTTCTCTAGGAGTAGATGATGCCCCCATCTATGTTAATGGTAGAGCTGCTTCTCCTCTTGGTGTAAAGGATGTCTATGGTGATGGTAGAACTGCCTCTCCTCTAGACTAGAGGATGCCCCCCTACAATTACACATGTTTAGTTGATATGCGATCCATGAGCTAGCAGATTTCCTTTAGATCACAGCTGTTATCTGTGACTACAATCTAGCGACCCTGTCTACGGGAAGTCTGTGGTATTCTGAGACGCACCCCTGACTCATTGCTGGTATCCCTGTCCCATTCTGACACTAAGCATAGAACACACTAACAGAAAGATGAAAGAATGCCCCTTTAATGATAATTTTATGACAAGGCCTGTTTGGCAAACAATAGAAAAATTGATCTTAAATTGGTCTGAAGATTATTATTTCCAAGCTTGTAAAATGTCATTTTTATATTACTCCAAATTTTATTTTAATTATTTACGGTCTTGAAAGCCATTTGAGTGAAAGCGTTCATCTTCTTTATTACATCTCCGCTTCCATCTATTTTAATTGTCAGCCACAATGTAATTGTTTGCCAGTTCTTTTATTGTTTAGTTAATGTTTTCATTTGTATTTCTCTTCGTGCTGGTTACACAGTTAATCACATTGCTAAAGGTTTTTGCTTAAGCGATTATAAGAAGTTCTAGAGCCTAATGTTGTAATTAATCTTTTTTCAATTGATGTTAATTATTATGGATATCAGCCTGTTAATGTTCCATGATTCAATTTAGTTTCATTTGCGTCTCCGCTTAGGTGTGTCTGCTAATTGTTCATTTTCAGTTTAATGATTTAAGAAGTCTAAGAGAAATGCATAATTTTCATCGACTTTCTAATGGTGTCCTAAAATAACAAAATAATCAGCCCAATCCAGAAGCTGGTGGCAGTAGTACGTGCAGCGTTTGTTTTACGTTTTAAAATGCAACAAAAGTGTTACGTGGGAGGGTCTACATGCATTTCTACTTAAGCGCTTACGATCATTAACAAGCACCACATACACTCACCGGCCACTTTATTAGGTACACCTGTCCAACTGCTCGTTAACACTTAATTTCTAATCAGCCAATCACATGGCGGCAACTCAGTGCATTTAGGCATGTAGACATGGTCAAGACAATCTCCTGCAGTTCAAACCGAGCATCAGTATGGGGAAGAAAGGTGATTTGAGTGCCTTTGAACGTGGCATGGTTGTTGGTGCCAGAAGGGCTGGTCTGAGTATTTCAGAAACTGCTGATCTACTGGGATTTTCACGCACAACCATCTCTAGGGTTTACAGAGAATGGTCCGAAAAAGGAAAAACATCCAGTGAGCGGCAGTTCTGTGGGTGGAAATGCCTTGTTCATGCCAGAGGTCAGAGGAGAATGGGCAGACTGGTTAGAGCTGATAGAAAGGCAACAGTGACTCAAATCGCCACCCGTTACAACCAAGGTAGGCAGAAGAGCATCTCTGAACGCACAGTACATCGAACTTTGAGGCAGATGGGCTACAGCAGCAGAAGACCAAACCGGGTGCCACTCCTTTCAGCTAAGAACAGGAAACTGAGGCTACAATTTGCACAAGCTCATCGAAATTGGACAGTAGAAGATTGGAAAAACATTGACTGGTCTCGATTTCTGCTGCGACATTCGGATGAATGCAAGAACATGAAAGCATGTATCCATCCTGCCTTGTATCAACGGTTCAGGCTGGTGGTGGTGGTGTCATGGTGTGGGGAATATTTTCTTGGCACTCTTTGGGCCCCTTGGTACCAATTGAGCATCGTTGCAACGCCACAGCCTACCTGAGTATTGTTGCTGACCATGTCCATCCCTTTTTGACCACAATGTACCCTGTAACATCTGATGGCTACTTTCAGCAGGATAATGCACCATGTCATAAAGCTGGAATCATCTCAGACTGGTTTCTTGAACATGACAATGAGGTCACTGGACTCAAATGGCTTCCACAGTCACCAGATCTCAATCCAATAGAGCATCTTTGGGATGCGGTGGAACGGGAGATTCGCATCAAGGATGTGCAGCCGACAAATCTGCAGCAACTGTGTGATGCCATCATGTCAACATGGACCAAAATCTCTGAGGAATGCTTCCAGCACCTTATTGAATCTATGCCACGAAGAATTGAGGCAGTTCTGAAGGCAAAAGGGGGTCCAACCCGTTACTAGCATGGTGTACCTAATAAAGTGGCCGGTGAGTGTATTTTCCATTGTTTATATGTAAAACCTGTGAGCTTGTTCCCAATCGCAAGCGTTTCAATGGAAACGCATAGATGACAGGGCAAGCCACTCCCCCACAGGATTTGCGTTGCTTTTCAAAGTCGCCCTTGAATGCAGCCTAAAACCACAGTTCTGTTTAAATGGTAGTATATCCCATTTGTAGAATTTTTTTTAAAAATTGTGTTTTACCATATTGTCTTTTGTGAAGTTGGAATTACCCGGAACACAGTGTTTGCATTGTAGTCCCCTTAAAATAGTTATAACATCTCTAAAGAATTGTTTTTTTGGTGCCGTTATACATTAGTAAGAATTATCTCCAATGTCTAATGTAGATTGTGGTGCAAAGTAATTGAATACATTGAAATTTGCTTTTTTTTAACCTTTTAGATAACATTGAGGCTCATTCAGTCTCATGCCGACACTTATGCGCCAGCGAATGATAGCCCCGCCGTCCCTCCAGGCATAGCCAGATACATCAATTGGCTCCAGCCTTTTAACGTATCCAGCAGATGGCTGCGTAGCGTCTATTCTACGCCAGGTCTATTTCGAGCACCAGTGAATGATTGCCCCGCCCCCCTCCCCGCCCCTCCGGATGCAGCCAGATAAATCAAAAGGCTCTAGACACATGAAAAGTTGCCGATTGCAGTGATTATTTCAGGGTGTCTGTAAGAGAATATAGTTTAGAAAGAAGAAGCCATGTAAGTCAGCCATCTTGATTTCTTAGGAAAGATAGAACATTCCTAATCAATAAATGGATCTCAGTAAAAGTATTTTTACTCAAGAGAGTTTCTCTGTAAAGATGACAGCATAGGAAGCAAATTCAGAAAAGCTCTGACAACGGATATTGTGGTTATGTGAGCTTGGTGGATAGAAGTGTCATGAGATGTGGTAGAACCTAAAATTTATGTATCCAAAACTAATGAGTAAATGGAGGTCCACAATAGTTTTATGGTCAAATAGAGAGATATATGTTAGTCTAATATTATATGTACTTATAGCTGAAAATGTAAGTATAGAATAACCCTATTGTGGACATGGTGGAAATAAACAAGGGGACTAATGGTATGCCATCACAACATCCCCATGAGAATGATCAGCTGGAGACTGGCTGAGGATATAATTCATGCCATCAGATGTCAACATACAGTTAGTGGAAGAGGTTCAATGGGTCAAGTTAGACATATCCCAAATTAATATATATATATATATATATATATATATATATATATATATATATATATAAATATATATAGTGTCCTAAACTGTGATGTGTAACCATTAACATTTGTATACATATGTTGTATATGACCTTATGATAATGATGTTTGTAACATAGTATAAAATGCATTGTAAGCGATGCTGAGCTTACCTTCCATCTATGATGCCCGCTCTGTAAGCATCGCATATTCTGAACTTTTCGGGCTTTTCCGTTGCTGCTCTGTCGATCTATAGAATGAATAAATGCTGCCCTTACTCTGATGATCTGTGTCTGAAGTGGACTGCACGTTCAAAAGTGTCCTGGCGCAGATTCTCTGATAAATACTCCCCTATGTGTGTATATTAAAGGCCCATGGGCACTTAAAGAGTAACTGTAAAGGTTTATTTTTCCACAAATCAATAGCTCTTGGGATGTAAAACAACTTTGCCTATTATCTTTGTTACCTATATGCAGTAGTTTCTTTGCTATATTCCTCAGATTACCTCAGAGCTGCAATCTCTGCTTCCTCTCCCTGGGAATTCGTACTTTATTTACACTTTGTTTCTTAGTCGGTTTCATGGGAGGGGAGGAGCTGCTGCTCCCTGCTCACAGGGGAGGAGGCCATGTGACAGTGTATGTAGCAGAGCTGGATGGGTCCAAGACAGAGATGTCTCCTGCACATAATAGTGAGGTACAAGATCTCCTTGTTTCCTATCAGACCCTCCATCCCAGTGTGTGATTCTACAGAACTTTCTTTGTCTCCCTGCACCTCATGTTGCTCCCCTCCCCCAACATCAGCTTTGTGCAGATAAGCTATTAACCCTTAGTGGTCACGCAGTACAGGCTATAGATTTCATGTCCTAATGATTTCTACCACTTATTACATGTTCCGTACTTCTCCTTGTGATGGAAGCTGCCAGGCTGGTCACCACATACATCCTGTATGTGCTGTACATGTTCCCTGATCCCCCATGTGATGGAAGCTGCCAGGCTGGTCACCATATACATCCTGTATGTGCAATGTGCAGTGTTCAGTGGAATTACTTGTGGGAAACTAAATGAATTTAATGCTAAATTACTTTATGAGACAAAACAAGGCATCATGGGATCTGTGGGCAAGCTAACTGGTCTCAGCTTGAGGGCATAGACTGACACATATTAGTCTCCACCCACTTCACCTCTGGTGAGAAAGATTTTTGTCAAACACTTTCAGAACAGAAAATGCCTTAACTTTGTAAAGAAAAGGGCATCATAGGCATCCTGCTGTCTGTTTTCAAAGGGGGAATCACATATAATAATTTGGTAAAATGACTATAGCTTTACAGTTACACTTTAATTCTCCTCTTTTCAGCACCCCCATATTTATTTCTCATGGGTTTCATGTACATGGTGTGAGATATGGACAGGTAAGGTCATTGAGGGGAGATATATCAATGTGTCTTGTCTTGTGTGTCTTTGGTTCCAGGGAATTTGTATGTAATGAAAAGTGGAGACTAACCAAAGTTGGCTTTTTGTAAAAGCCTGAATAATGGAGCAGGATTGGGAAAAGAGAGGGCAGGTTTCCCAATCCTTGGTCCATCTCGGATTTGGATCACATGTATGTGCAATCGGCTGTACCCGTGGCAGGCTGGTTATAGGATTCTGCCGTATTCCACTGTTCGGAGCTCATCTGTTGGAGTAACTTCCAGTTATTTGTTGTTGTGATGCTTTTTTGCCTGCAATTTGACATTCCAGCTCTGGTAATGAAAATAAAATGAAATAGATCAATCATTCAGCTGTCATCCCTACTGACTGTACCCAAACTTCTATGCACACCACTAAACACCTGCATATTACATTATGTTCCAAACTGTCTACACACATCACTAAATCTACAAACATTTCTTCATGTCACCTGCTTCACTGCATTAACTCTAGACTGCACTACAAGCGCAGGTTCAGATAACACACTTAGACTTGTATACAGTCCCTGGCTCAGGGTCTTGTACTATATGTTGTTGTGTTGAGCGCCATTTCTTATTCTGTATTATTGAGATCGAAGTCTGGCAAAAGATTGAGCACATTAACAGAATTTCCTTATGATTGCATCGGCAATTGTCCTCTTGTAAGGAGAGTCTGTTCTTACCAAGATTATTGGTGGTATGTGTAGAGATGACCGGACCCATTGGTTGGTTACTGGTGCGGGCTCCTGACTGATTGCTTGATTGGTGGCCAAACCCGATCATCAGGTCCGATCATCTCTAGTTATGAGTGGTATGATTTGCGTCCCCATTTAAAGATTTTGGCCACCTACAAGAACATTTACCAGGGTAAGTACAATCCGTTATTAATGAATTGATATGTGATTGACTGGTAGCTGCTTTCAGGACTTCCTGTGACATCCTGCGTCCTGCGTTCCAGTTGAGCAGGGCCATGTGCAAATTATTGGATTCCCTCCATGAACACCTCTAAACAGCGGAGCACGTCTAGGACATCCCTATTTGATAATAAGTACACTGCCACCAGACCCCCTAAAGAGAGCGCAGAATACAGGACATCACAGAAGTCCCGAAAGCAGCTGCCAGACAGTTACTTGACCCACAACTCCTTTGGGGATAAAGGCAAAGGTTACCACGGCATCCGTATTAGGGGATTCTACTTACCTTGGTAAACTTTCTTTTATGTGGTTAATCCCTTTAAGTATGGTGTAGACAAGATAGTTGGTTTCTAATTAGGAGATTGGGCTTGGCACTTGTCTAAACAGAGGCAACGTTCTTGGTGGTTTTAAGCCCCTTCTACACTGGCGTTTTTCACGCGCGAGTTCTGTGCGTGCATTTGACGCGCAGAACTTGCATTGCACTCTGTCCCATTGTATTCAATGGCTCTTTCTTCATTAGCGTTGTTTTTCACGCGCGTGCTTGCGTTCGTTTGCACGTGCGTCAAAATCGCAGCATGCTCTATTTTTGCGTTTCACGCCCGTTTTTCACGCCCCATTCAAGTCTATGGGGACGTATCAAAAACGCATTGCACTCGCGAACATTGCAAGTGCAATGCGAGTGCAATGCGTTTTAAACGTAAGGGTTGCTAGGTGACCAGAATAACAGTATTTCCCCTGCTCGAGAACGATCATTTAATTAAAAAAACACAATGAAGAACAGTGAAGAATAGAATAAAAACAGTGAACACAGTGAACACAGGATCATTTAAGAGAAAAACACAGTGCAGAACACAGTGCAGAATAGATTACAGATGTTCGGCACATCTGCTTACTTGTCGGGAGATACGCGCGGAACGGTGCGCCCAAAATAGCATGTGAAGAACAATATATATGTGTGAAGAACACATTGCAGATGTATTTAAACATCTGCAATTTGTTCTTCACACACATATATATTGTTCTTCACATGCTATTTTGGGCGCACCGTTCCGCGCGTATCTCCCGACAAGTAAGCAGATGTGCCGAACATCTGTAATCTATTCTGCACTGTGTTCTGCACTGTGTTTTTCTCTTAAATGATCCTGTGTTCACTGTTTTTATTCTATTCTTCACTGTTCTTCACATCTGCTAACTTGTCGGGAGATAATATACACGGGGAACAGTGAAGAATAGATCGCAGATGTTTGCAACTTATCAGAAGACATTATTTTTCAATTAAATAACACATTTTAATCCCAAACCATGGTCCCTTTGAAAAATGCTCGATTCTCCCATTGACTCACGCGTGAAAAATGCGCCGAAAACGCAAAAAAACCGCTAACAACATGCGCGTGAAAAACGCAAAAACGCTAATTACTTCAAGGAAAAATGGAACAAAAACGCAGCCAAAAACGTCAGTTTTTCACGCATTGCACCCTGATGTGAAATGCAACGCTAGTGTGGAAGAGGCCTTACTCTTGGCGGAATCACACAGCATGGCAGAACAGATGACAGTTCTTAGTACCAACTATACAGGTCATAGGCCTGTCATACCTCTCAGGCTAGAGAAAGAGGGACAAAAAGTCCCTCCCTTTTTCAGAAACCAAACATAGTATAATATCAACCTTAATGGTGGTCAACCGCCCACTGAGGACCCATATAATACTAATTTCTAATGCAACTCAGCATCATATAATACCCCTCTTTAATTTTATCTTCTGTCCAACTACATCTCCTCTTATAGAGTGGCCTCTTTTATTCTTCCATCTTCCCTCGTATAGTGGCCTCCTGTCTTCCTCCATCTTCCCTCGTATAGTGGCCTCCTGTCCTCCTCCATTTGCCCCCATATAGTGGCCTCCTGTCCTCCTCCATCTGCCCCCATATAGTGGCCTCCTGTCCTCCTCCATCAGCGGGACAGCACCCAATAACCGGGACTGTCCTGCCGAATCCGGGACTTCTTTTCTAGACTCATAGTGGCCTTTCCCATTAACTTGTTGTGCTATCCCTCAGTTCATACAACAGTCTACCGCAGTCTAGTGTAGTACTCTCTATAGTCTACACAAAAGTCTCCCCTTACATTTCCAGTAGCCAGTTTGTCACTAATAGGTCACTCTTATGCTCATGGTTAACTTATCTGCTTATATTATCTCCATTAAGTGACACCAATTTGTGACTTATCACTGTACTTTTACCTTTTCTTGTGTTCATTTTGACCACCACATTGGTGTGTGACATCACTCTCAGTGACATGACTCTGATTATTGGTGGTTCCAATTACAGATTTGCATTCGTTTCAAAACTTACACCTCTGGGGATCTACAAGTCAGAACAGGTAACAGCTACAAACAGCATATCTTACTCCTGGGGATGTGTCGCATTTGTGCATTACATGACAACCTCCTTATATTCAGTGGGCGCTTTGTAATACTTCATTTACCCTCTGGAGGCGCTGCAGGGGAATGGAAAACCTTCCTTTATATTCTGTATGATTGTTGTGAGTCACAGCAGCAAGACACCAGCTGATCCACTTATATGTTGGTGGGATCTGTTCTGTGCGATGTAATGTTACTGTGAGCTTGACTAATGTCAATAGGGTTGACCAGAGAAAAAAACTACCATTTTTTTTTTTACAATATACAATTAGGACTGAAGTGATTTTCAAGGGCGTCCTATAGCCTGGCGTGCAATGACGGCATTGTAAGTGCATGTAAAATCATATAAAATTAGCCTAGTAAGGCTCTCCAGTTTAGCTGATGCTTTTTATTAGGTCTATATAAGTGTGGCTCATGTTCTCCTGGACGTGTCAGCAGTAATCTAATATTTACTTGTAAATGTATTGTACAGATTATATGCACCACCTGTGGCCAACAAATATATAAATGTCATATAAATTACATTCTAGATAATACAAAGGTAATTTTACTGCTAGTATTTGGGTAGTTCTTATACAGAACACTTATCCTCTGTCACTGAGGGAACAGAAAAATAGCAAAAAGGCAAAGGCAGCGGACAATTGCCAGAACCCTTTAAAAGAAACAGAGGTAAGGGCTAGGCAGCAGGCTGCTGACAGGACCCCCATAACTGATACAATCAGAGGTAAGGGCTAGGCATCAAGCTACTGACAGGACCCCCATTAATGATACAGTCAGAGGTAAGGGCTAGGCAGCATGCTACTGACAGTAACCCTATGTAAGATACAGCCAGAGGTAGGGGCTAGACACCAGGCTACTGACAGGACCCCTATGTAAGATACAGCCAGAGGTAGTGGCTAGACACCAGGCTACTGACAGGACCCCTATGTAAGATACAGCCAGAGGTAGTGGCTAGACACCAGGCTACTGACATGACCCCTATGGAAGATACAGCCAGAGGTAGGGGCTAGACAGCAGGATACTGACAGGACCCCTATGTAAGATACAGCCAGAGGTAGGGGCTAGACAGCAGGCTACTGACAGGACCCCTATGTAAGATACAGCCAGAGGTAGGGGCTAGACAGCAGGCTACTGACAGGACCCCTATGACAGATACAGTCAGAAATAAGGGCTAGGTAGCAGGCTACTGACGGGATACCACTAGCAGAAAAAGTGAGAAGCAAGGCAGCAGGATGCTGACAGGACTCCCTCAACAGAAAAAGTAATTGGAACAACCCCTATAACAGAAAGAGACAAGAACATGTGCTAGGCAACAGATAACTGACAGAGACCTGGGAACAGAAAATGTCAGAGGTTTGGGCTAGTCAACAGGCCACTGACAGGTTACCTATGAAAAAGTCAAATGAATAAGCTAGTCAGCCGGCTACTGACAGGATCCCTATAACAGAAAGAGCCAGAGACAGGGCTAGTCAGCCAGCTACTGACCATACCTTATAAGAGAAACTGTCAGAGGAAAGGGCTAGGAAACAGGATATTAACAAGACCCCCATACAATCAGAGGTCTGGGATAAGCAACAGGCTACCGACATCGCCAAGTAAAATAAACAGACAGAGTTAAGGGCTAGGCAGCATGATACTGACCGGTGCCCTATAACATAAAAGTCAGAGTCTTGTGCTAGGCAGCAGGCCACTGACAGGACCCCTACAAAAATGCTACTGACAGTACCTTATAACAGAAATGTCAGAGGCAAGGGCTAAGCAACAAGCTACTGACAGGACCAGCTAAAAGAAACAGTCAGATGCCAGGGAGAGGCAGAAGCTACTGACAGGACCAGCTAAAAGAAACAGTCAGATGCCAGGGAGAGGCAGAAGCTACTGACAGGATCCCCCAAAAAAGTCAGGGGCATAAGCTAGGCAGCAGGTTACTAACTGAACCCCTATAACAGTGATGGCGAACCTTTTAGAGGCCGAGTGCCCAAACTACAACAAAGACCCGCCTATTTATCGCAAAGTGCCAACACAGAAATTTAATTTGTGATTTATACTCCCTTCTCGGTCACAGCTTTCATTGATACCAGCACCCTGAGGACACCAATAAAGCAGAAAATAGTCCCAGGTACAGCTGTCACTTTAATATAGCTCTGTGCACAGCAAGTCCTGGGCTGTCTGGGACTGTAGGAAGATACCTGGAGTCATCTCTGGTGATGGCCTGGGTGCCCACAGAAAGGGCTTTGAGTGCCACCTCTGGCACCAGTGCCATAGGTTCGCCACCACTGCCCTATAACATAAAACGTCAGAAGTTTGGCAAGCTAGTAGGCAACTACTGAAAAGCATAATTAACAACCAGATAACCAGCATAGGATAGCTTATATTTGTTATTAAACAACCACGTTCAAAAACTAGTGTTTATAGTCCAAGAACGACAATAGTATACTTGTATCCTATAAAAATAAATTCCTTTATTCCAAATATAGAATAATAAAAGGGTAGACAATACAATTGTTTAATTATTGATGTGTTCCATATATTAAGCAATTGCCACAAGATTCAACCTCTAAGGAAACTGCTTGTGCATGTATTATACACAGGTGATTATCACTCGTATTATACAAATCTTCCCAGGTAAAACAGTCAAAAGCAAATAAAACATCGAGGTACCAAACAAAAAGAAAAAAGGATAACAAAGATAACAAAGAGGCCTTGAGCTGATTTTTTCTTGTGAATTATGGAAGGTATTTATTTGGAGAAGTACAGGGGGTCCCTTACTCCCTGACTTACAGACGACCCCTAGTTACAAACGGACCTCTGGATGTTGGTAATTTACTGTACTTTAGCCTTAGGCTAAAATAAACAGCAAAAACTGTTATCACAGGTGTCTGAAATTAAGATTTATAATTAATTCTGGTTCTTATGACAATCCAACATTTTTAAAATCCAATTGTCACAGAGACCAAAATAAATTTGGCTGGGGTTACAATTATAAAGTATGCAGTTCCGACTTACATACAGATTCAACTTAAGAACAAACCTATAGGGGCATATTTATCAGGACCTCTGCGCCTCTTGCTAGCACTTGCGATTATTTGCCCCGATCCGCCACCTTCACGCCAGTGGGGCGTGAAGGGGGGGGGGGGCGCGGACGGCCGAGCGGAGGGCGCCAGCGTATGATAAATATGCCCCATAGAACCTTGTACGTAACCCGGGGGGGACTGCCTGTATGTGCTTTTGGACCATATGTTCCACATTGAATGGAATTAACTATATTTGTTGTTTTGTATGGATATTGCCTTTTCATAGGCATATGTTCTGTTCATTTGTGCTATCACATCCCCAATATTGGGACTTCTACTGTCCGTCCAAAATCTTGTGATTGCCAACTTTGTAGCCATAAAATGTGAGATGTTAGATCTAACAATATAGAGATGTAGCAAGAATATTATCACCTAATTCTACTAAACTGTACATTGTCCGTTGCAAATACTTTGAAATCTTTGACACAAAGTACATATATGTAAATCATTATTGGTTGTCAAAAATAATAAAAACTGTTTTATAAAAAAGAAAAAAAATATATATATATTTAATATAAAATATACATGTATATAATACAATTAGTGACAAAAATATGGTTCTCATAGTAATATTGAGAAAATTCTCATCTTACGTATATTAAATGCAGTTCCTTGGTCAATGGCGCAGCACCCAAATGCGCATTTTGCGTACCCCCTTCCTCACCATGACCAAGGAACTGCATATAATATGGGTAAGGTGAGAATTTTCTCAATGTAAGGGTCCATGCACACTAACGTATTGGGGACGTGTATATTGACGGCCGCATATACATCCTGCATAGTTTTCTATGGTGCCCGGGCTCGGTACGGTAAGCACAATATGTGCTCACCGTACTGTGCCGTGGCCACAAAAAAGATAAAGCCTGCTCTATCTTTGGCTGTAAGAACGGCCAAACGGCTCTGACGTGTGCCCGTGCGGCTACAACTGGGCGAGAACCATATTTATTGCCGCTCATTTTTCAATAGAGAGAGGAGGGGCGAGGATCACTCACTCCCCCATCCTTCTCAACCTGACCATGTGCTATGCCTGGGATTTAGTCCTGGCACCCCCACGGTCATGTGCAAGTGCCTTAGAGGGGTTTTCTGAACCCCTATACTATTAATACTCAATCTGTAGAAGTTGTTTTACAGGTCCAAGTGATATAGATGATATCTTTACCCCTGAGGAAGCTACCACGAGGTAGCGATACGCGTGGGGCATCTATCCCCAGCACCCCGCTCTCATGGCCTGAGCATTTAGGTATACAACTTTCTTATTTGTACATGGTTCTGTGCTGATCCTTGAATTGTGTGTCCATCCATTATTGTGTTTCACCCCTCTTTTTGTTGTTATCCTGCATTTGTATGGACTTGTCCAAAGATTTGATTAGCTCACCATTGATAATATTTATTGCTGTACATTGTTGTATACTATATTGTGGCCAGTAGGGGGAGCTGGAGTTCCGGGAACAGTGCACATTATCATGTGTTGAGCACTTTCCCGAGGATGTCATTCATTTGTGACTTCGTTCACAATTTTTAAAGGTTTTTAAGCATGTTTTGTGGTGTATTTTTCTATTAATAAAGATATTATTTGCTTGATCTATTTTTCATGCCTCTGTTCTTTTTGTGGCTTTTGATTATATATTTTGGCATGTTTTGATCAGTGGTTACTGTTGGGCAGTGCTGGTCCACCTCTTGTGTATACAAGTGATATAGAGAGCTATGCAAAGTTAAGAATTGGTGCACTTTAAATCCTGGTTAAAGAACCATTGCTGGTCAGTCAGATGGAAGTGACATGCTTCAGACATGATGCTGATCCTGATTTATGAGACCGGAGAATACATATTTTATACGACCGCAGACCATGATAAATGAGCTGTGGCAAAACCTGAAACATGCACAGTCAGCAATAACATAGCAAATCATCCATTAAAGCTCTGACCTTTATTGAATAATAGATCTGTTTCATGCATCGTTCTTTATTGTTCTTGTAAATGTTTGGGTCGTCAGTAAAAATGGTGTTAAAATTGTAGGGTTGTTTTTGTCTATTACAGTGGCATTGGTAATAATAAAACATAATATTAGCAACATAATAACATAAAATGAAATAAGAATAGAAAGTGTTCTCTGGCCAAGTATTCTGTTACCAAAACAAAATTGTGTTATTAATATATATAGAAAATACAGTGGGTAAAAAAAGTATTTAGTCAGCCACCAATTGTGCAAGTTCTCCCATGTAAAAAGAAAGATGGGCCTGTAACTGACATAATAGGAAGAACCTCAACTATGAGAGACAAAATGAGAAAAGACATCCAGAAAATCACATTGTCTGATTTTGAAATAATTATTTGCAAATTATGGTGAAAAATATGTATTTGGTCAATAATAAATGTTCATCTCAATACTTTGTTATATTTCCTTTGTTGGCAATGACAGAATTCAATCATTTTCTGTAGGTCTTCACAAGGTTGGTACACACCATGGTGTTTTGTCCCATTCCTCCATGCAGATCTCTACTAGAGCAGTGATGTTTTGGGGCTGTCGCTGGTCAACAAAGACTTTTAACTCCCTCCAAAGGTTTTCTATGGGGTTCTAAGATCTGGAGATTGGCTAGGACCCTCCAGGACCTTGATATGCTTCTCATTAAGCTGTTCCTTCATTGCCCTGGCGGTGTGCTTGGGATCAATGTCATGCTGAAAGACATGTTTCATCTTACAGCCCTTGCTGATGGTTGGAGGTTTGCACTCAAAATTTCAGGATACATGGCCCCATCCATTCTTTCATGTACACGGATCAGTCATCCTGGTCCCTTTTCAGAGAAACAGCCCCTCATCATGATACTGCCCCCACCGCATGCTTCACGGTAGGTCTGGTGTTCTTTGGATGCAACTCCAAATAAGACGAGTTGTGTTTCTACAAAACATTCTTCCAATACTCTTCTCGAACATCCAAATGGTCCATAGCAAACTTCAGACAGGCCAAGATATGTACTGGCACTACAGAATAGCTGGTGGTGTAGTAGCTGTTGGTAGCTGTTACGTTGGTCCCAGCTTTCTGCAGGTCACTCACTAGCCCTGCTCCCCGTGTAGTTCTGGGATTTTTGCTCACCGGTCTTGTGATCATTGACCTCCCAGGGTGAGATCTTGTGTGGAGCCCTGATCGAGAGAGATTATCAGTGTCCTATATTCTTCCATTTTCTAATTATTGCTACCACAGTTGATCTCCTCACACCAATCTACTGCCTATTTTTGATTCAGTCGCCCCAACCTGGTGCAGGTCTACAATTTTGTTTCTGGTGTCTTTCAACAGCTCTTTGGTCTTTACCATAGTGGAGTTTGGAGTGTGAGTGTTTGAGGTTGTGAATAGGTGACTCTTAGGCTACATTCAGACACACGTGTGCCCGCTGTACTGTCGCACAACGGGCACACGTCGGTGCCTGGGAGAGGAGGAGAGAGTGAGCGCTCCTCCCCCCGCCCCTTTTCATGGGATATATGGCGCACGGCACCATACCACTCCTGTACGGCATTGCGCGCCCATCGTCGGCACCTGTATCACATGAGCAGGTATATAACAAGTTGTGCAGCTGTGTGGCATCGCATGACCAGGAACCAGTTTTTACTGACTGACAGCAAGCAGAGCTCTAGAAAACCACAAAGAATCGATGCAGAAAGTATATTGGAAAATTGGATACGTTTTCCTGACACAGACAATATTAAATGTAGGATCTGAGAATGGACAGATGACACAGAAAAAAACATTGGGCCCTAAAATTAAACCCTTTTTCCATCTGTCCCTACCTAACTGCCTCATCTACCGTAAGCAGTATGGGATCACTAGTTGATATTCCATTCCTTTGTCAAAGTGCAAGACACGGATGCGAAGACACTACTTGCATGGCGGATGCAAACACTCAATCGAAGAGAGTAAGGATATTGGTGGGTTCACTGTTTGTAGAGGTAGAAAACAAATCTTTGGCATAGATTTCAAATATGTACTGCTGTTACCAACAACACAGTTTTTGGGCATCCAATTAGGCACAGTTAACAACAATAATGGGACATTAGGTGGTATGATGATATCTGTTTCAATCAGTGTCTGGTATATCCATTTGCTTGTCCTTTTCTGTGCTAACTAAACATGGTTGATCACCTTGAGTAGATGAATCTGTAATCAGAGGCGGATTAAGATTACCATGGCCCCTGGGCTGTATGAATACTATAGTCCCTACTTCCTACATATGGTACTAGAATCAGCTTCTTGGGGAATGACAATCCATCCCTTCAGCCTGCTTTCAATCTGCGGTTTCAGGACATTTGGAGAACCTTCAATAATAATAATAATCTTTATTTATATAGTGCCATCAAAATTTGGTGGGTGTTTGGGTGGCCATGGGCCCCTAGAAGGCTTGGGCCCCGGGCTACCACCCAAACTGCCTATATTAAAATCCACTACTGTCTGTGATACCTAACACCTAATCATTTCCATGGTTACAGACTACAGTGCTATGTTGTCTGATTTTACACTCTGATGTACCAGAAGAGTCCAAGAACAGAATACAGAGTTCAGTTTTAATTTTGTAAGAAGATGCGGGAAATTGAAAGCTGAGCTCTGATTGGTTGCTTTGGGCAATTAGAACAGTTTTTCTCTCAGACACTTCTGATAAATTTCCCCCAATGTCTATACTTGAGTGCGTAACCTATTTGTAAAAAATATACCACGACAATGCACAGGAGCAGTGCAAATAATATTCACTTTTATAGATCTGTAGTCTTTCCCACAGGAGCATCATCAACTTTTATCTTGTCCTGTACTAGATGATAAAAATAAATCACTTCATGAGAAATTTCCTCTTCTTTCATATTTATAAAAAATATCTTGCCATTCATTTCTAAAAACTGTGTAAAACCAACGAATATTCCAGTATCTCCCAGGACTGTCCATCAAACATCTCTATACTCCAATAGTCCCTGTGCTACAGCACATAGCATACAACCATACATACACAGTAGGAAGATTTGACTCTTTATAGCTGTTTATTGGGACTAAATTGGGACTGTAGGCACACATTGTTTCAAAAAGAGGTTTTCTGGTGCTATACACTCCCCGGTCACTTTATTAGGTACACCATGCTAGTAACGGATTGGACTCCCTTTTGCCTTCAGAACTGCTTCAATTCTTCGTGGCATAGATTCAACAAGGTGCTGGAAGCATTCCTCAGAGATTTTGATCCATATTGACATGATGGCATCACACAGTTGCCGCAGATTTGTCGGCTGCACATCCATGATGCGAATCTCCCGTTCCACCACATCCCAAAGATGCTCTATTGGATTGAGATCTGGTGACTGTGGAGGCCATTTGAGTACAGTGAACTCATTGTCATGTTCAAGAAACCAGTCTGAGATGATTCCAGCTTTATGACATGGCGCATTATCCTGCTGAAAGTAGCCATCAGATGTTACAGGGTACATTGTGCTCATAAAGGGATGGACATGGTCAGCAACAATACTCAGGTAGGCTGTGGCGTTGCAACGATGCTCAATTGGTACCAAGGGGCCCAAAGAGTGCCAAGAAAATATTCCCCACACCATGACACCACCACCACCAGCCTGAACCGTTGATACAAGGCAGGATGGATCCATGCTTTCATGTTGTTGACGCCAAATTCTGACCCTACCATCCCAATGTCGCAGCAGAAATCAAGACTCATCAGACCAGGCAACGTTTTTCCAATCTTCTACTGTCCAATTTCGATGAGCTTGTGCAAATTGTAGCCTCAGTTTCCTGTTCTTAGCTGAAAGGAGTGGCACCCGGTGTGTTCTTTTGTTGCTGTAGCCCATCTGCCTCGAAGTTCGACGTACTGTGCGTTCAGAGATGCTCTTCTGCCTACCTTGGTTGTAACGGGTGGCGAGTCACTGTTGCCTTTCTATCAGCTAGAACCAGTCTGCCCATTCTCCTCTGACCTCTGGCATCAACAAGGCATTTCCGCCCACAGAACTGCCGCTCACTGGATGTTTTTTCTTTTTCGGACCATTATCTGTAAACCCTAGACATGGTTGTGCGTGAAAATCCCAGTAGATCAGCAGTTTCTGAAATACTCAGACCAGCCCTTCTGGCACCAACAACCATGCCACATGTCTACATGCCTAAATGCACTGAGTTGCCGCCATGTGATTGGCTGATTAGAAATTAAGTGTTAACGAGCAGTTGGACAGGTGTACCTAATAAAGTGGCCGGTGAGTGTAAAACTATGCTAAAAGAAGTCCTACTGGGAATTGCTAATAAAACTGTACTGGTAGTGCTGCTTCGGGTTCCCACTGCACTGTACTTCCTCTGCGTCTCCAGTCCCCACAGTAAACACTAGGAGATGCCGTTCAGCCAATCAGTGGTTGAGGCGGGTTACTGATACTACAAATGATTGGCTGAGTGGCCTCCCCTAGTATTTCCTGTGGTGTTGGAAATAGGAGCAACATAAATTTACAATGCTGCTAAGTTTTTATAAAAAAACACCTTAATGTAATTTACGGATAACCTTTACTACTAAATAAAGCATCTTTTTGCATTTCGCAAAATGTAGAACACTCTGCAGACTCCCGTTACCTCTCTTACTTGTGTCCTCTCACCACGCAATCAGAACTGAATAACCTTCTAAAACACATTGGGAGTCATGCATCATTGTTTTTTGTCTATGTTTGGCGCTGTTTTGGCACAGTTGTATTGCAATTGATGTTTTTGTGACTTTCCTTTGCACCAAATGAACATAGGGCAGTGCACAGTAGATATCTTTGTTAATTTATTAAAACAGGAAAAAATGAAATATCACAGGTCTTAAGTATTCAGTCCCTTTGCTCAGTGTTGAGTAGAAGCAGCTTTAGAGCTAGTACAGCCATGGGTCATCTTAGGAAGATGCAACAAGTTTCTCACCCCTGGATTTGGGGATCCTCTGCCTCTTCCTTGCAGATCCTCTCCTGTTCCCTCAGGTTGGATAGTGAACATTGGTGGAGGCCATTTTCACGTGCCTCCATAGATGATCCATTGGGTTTAGGTCCGGGCTCTGGCTGTGCCATTCAGGAACGGTCACAGAGATGTTCTGAAGCCGCTGCTTTGTTATTTTAGCTGTGAGCTCAGGGTCATTGTCTTATTGGAAGTTGAACCTTTGGCCCAGTCTGAGATCCAGAGCTCTGGAAGAGGTTTCATCAAGGATGTCTCTGTACTTGGCCGAATTCATCTTTCCTTCCATTACAACCATTGGTCCTGTCCCTCCCCCCATAGCCTGATGCTGCCACCACCCTGTGTCACTGCTGGGAGTGTATTTGGCAGGTGATGAGCAGCGCCTGGTTTTCCCCACACATACCGCTTAGAAGTAACACCAAAATGTTCTTTTTGTCTCATCAGACCAGAAAATCTTATTTCTCATAATAAAGTTATCCTCTTCGGTCCATGTTTTAATAATTCTGGTAGTCATTATTACCCGGGAGTATCTGGTAAAGTAAAGATTAATTCATGAAGGAATTTTACTGGTGACTGGATTGGTTATCACTTAGATTTCTAGGTAAAAAATTGCAGAGAATAATACAATAGCACAACCTGGATCAGTTATAAAATGATTAGGTGTTAAGATGTTAGTTAGAACTTTTGGACATTGTCTTTTTAGTCTCTGATTGTTCACATTCTGCCCTAACATTACAACAAAAGAGGGGGCATTATGTTATCAAAATGTGGGACCTTCTGCAGCATTATTCATCTCAAAATACTAAAAATGTTATGAGATACGCGGCTGTGCTGTTTTTGTCCACTAAATGGATACAACAGGGCATTTACAGGGTTATTTATAGACAGGGGCAGATGAAGTATTTCTGGGGCTCCAACCAAAGTTATGCTTTGGGGATCCTTATAAATAGCTTTACACCAAGTGGAGCATGAAGGAACTCTGGTAACACTCGCAAGAGTTCTTCAGACTCATTAGCATAATTTAAAAGTTGAGTTTAGAAGGAAGGAGGCCATGAATAACAAATATAAGAAGATTACAACAGTCATGGTGCCTGCATCTATGAGTTAGGCTATATTCACACTGCCGTTGCCCGCCCGTACCGTACCGTAGCGGGCAACGGCAGTGTACGGGGAGAGGAGGAGGAGGTGAGCGCAGCTCACCCCCGCCACTCTCCATAGCAACCTATGGCGCACGGCGCCGTATTACGGGAAAAGATAGGACAGGTCCTATCTTTTTCCCGGGTACGGAACGGTACGCTCCCCGTAGGGTGCCGTGCGCCCATAGGAGTGTATGGGGGACGTATATCGGCCGTATATACGTCGGCCGTATATACGTCCCCCATACGTTCTTATGAATATAGCCTAAGTGTCCCTGGTTTATCATGATGGATTTTGAGGGTAGATTTTCTTTAAAAATAATTTTGCCCAAAAAAGCGGTAAGGTTTATGCTAACACTGTCCAAAAGGGGCATTTATAGTTGGGTTGGGCTAGTCCTGAAGGTAAGACTAAAATGTCTACATTTTGACCATCTTTTACACGACCTTCACTCTTCAAAGTTTCCAAATAAAATAAAGCACAAGAATTTCTTTCTTTTTGGAAGAAACTAAAAAAGGACGAAAGGATGCATCATGATCAGTTATTCTGAATAAAGACATAGGTCCAACAAATCATGGAGGAGGCTGATTGGTCTACAGCACAAGGGAAAAATTAATCCTCACTCCAAAAATGCAAAAGACTACTGTAATTCTGGTTCAAAGTGCCATGAAAAAAGAGTTTCCATTAATATGAGACAGCTTTTTTAAACTTCCAAATAGTAACATTTCAGTACCTGCAAATCCAGGATGTAACATATTCGATTCAGAAGTCTCGTACTGTGCAGTCTCATTTAGTAAAGGCCTGACCTGTTTACCAAAGTATCCTGGCAGTCGCTGCAAAGTAGAACCGCCAGCGAGATTTTATGGGAACCGTCAGTAAATCAGTAGCAATGCACTCGTTTAACCCCAGATGTTTCGGGCCTGACGTAACGCGGTATGGTCAGGGTAACGAGTGCAGATTATTGCAGATTTTTTAACACCCTGTTAATTACACCATAATGTGAATAAAATACAAATGTCTGATTAAATATAGTGCACCAGGATGAGATTCAGCCAGAGAACATTATCTTAGCTCCCATCTAATCCACGGAGAAAACTTTGCTGTTGGCGATGGAACAAAAACTGGAAAATAGGATTTAGAAAGTAAATACAGCGAGGAGTGAGACGCCTGTACTTGAAGATAGACTGTCTCTGTGGAGGTCTAAAGTGTCAAATTAATAAATCAAACATTTTAATGGGGATGAGTCAGGTGCTGGTAGCCCCACCAATACAGTAGCTAGTGGTTGAAGTGCTCAACCCATCATTGTACCCCTTTCTTTCTGTTTTTAGAAGGCTTTTGGGGCAAAAAGTGGAAGGGTTCATAAAAATTATACAAACTTTTAAGAAAATGTATACGATCGTTGTGGAGAGAGATGAACAGAATTTAAGGTACTAGTGCTCAACTTTGAGATCTTTTAGGGTTCCGTTTTTGGACTTTCAACAATCAAAACTTATTAATTGTCGGTAATTAACGGAAAGGAATAATTGATCACTGGGGTTATGACGCTAAGGGTAAGGCGTAATTGATCACTGGGGGTATGACGGCTATTTTCTCTGGTGATCAGCTACCCTGCATAGGACTTTTACGATGGGCTGCCCTGGAAGTCCAGTTTGATTTGCATTGGACCAAATGAGGACAGCCCTTCCTGGAAACCCAAATCACTACTGGGCAGCTGAGAGGGACTTATAGTCCCCAAACCTACTGTGGAGTCCCGGCAGCCCCTTTGGTCATTATCTAGTGGATAGATGGGTTAGACCTAATGGCAATCTTGGCTACTGTGAGTAAATCTGGGGCTCCATTCAGAGATGGCACAGTGTACAAAAGTATAGTATAGGGACTTATGAAATCCACACCAAATAATATTTCTGAATATGGTATGTGATGGTATGGTATATCTAATGAAAAATGGGAATATATTGCTTCTTGGAAATCAAAAGGTTTTAATTAAACTACGAAATTAATAGACTGGCCTTAGGATAGGTAATTAATGGGCTTTTCCCAGTGGGCCAGTGAAGGGGTGGCACCTGGTTTCGGCCTCTTTCCAATATTTCCATTTTTTGCCACTGAGCCTGGCCAAAGTTCCAAGGTTCATGGGACAAACAGTGGCCTCTATGTACCACAGGATGCCACTGGCATTCACAATGGGGGGTAATTTTTTTTGTTGTCCGAGACGGCAGCATGTCCCACCCCCACTGGAACGTCCACTAGGTGCGTGGCTTTATGGTCCCTTCAGTGCTTATCAAGGATGGCACAATACATTACCTAGTGGCTGTTCTTGGTATTGTTGCTCAGTCCCATGTCACTTGCATAGGACTAAGTTGCATATGTACCATGTGCCCATGTAATGCACTATAGTCTAATATCCCAACATAAAACGCCTTTCACGCCTACACAAGCAGGAATGTCTCTTTTCTGTTATCACAGTATGATGACAGTTCTCCTTCATTTCTGTAATTTAACGTCTATTACACAAGTGACATAATAACAGATCTCTGTAGGAAAACACTGGTCTAATACCCTCTGCTGTATAATAGACGGCAGCACTAAACTATAAGCGTGCTGGCGGTCTCCACATTAAAGCTTATAGCCTGTATCATCGCTCTCGGAGGTGGCTGACGCTGCTGGTGCTGAAACTGTCATTGAGGTCAACAGCCGAGCTCAATGCTTGTGGGAATACGGAAGCAGCGCGGCCTATTAAACGCCATGTTTTTATCACCGTGATGTACAGAGATACAGACGCGGTAACAAGCATCATTTACACATAAAACAAGCCAAAATGGCTTTATATACTTTATATTACTGATGCCTTGTCTTCCACCTAATTTAAGGAGGACCTGTCAGCCCTTCCGACATCTCAGTTATAGGAAATTCTGGAGCATCTTTTTATAGGATTTTAAAGGAGACATCCTTCTGTATTAAAAAACTGATAATTCTGTGTCAGTGGGAGATGTCGCTACACGCTAACACTGTCCAGTCAGTGATTTCAAAGGGTTTTCCAGAATTTGGTGCCAATGGCCTCTCCTCTGGATAGGCTAACAACAGTTTGGACCAATAGTGGTGTACAGACACTTAAACAAAGCTCACAGATCAAGATGGCTCTGTGTTCCTATAGTGGCTGGGCTCAATCACTGCAACCACAGGATTTAACATTTACATTTGTGTCGCAAGCCAAGCACTTACATGCACCAGGAAGAAGAAGGTGAACTCCGGCGGACCTGAGCGGGGAAGCGACACAAGCAGGAAATCGGGAGCACAATCTACGTGAATCGCGGCAGAGTTCATACTCGTCGAACAGTCCGGATCGGGCAGGGACCGGGTAAGTAAATGTGCCCTATTGTGTCACAGCAAAGGGTCTAAATACACATGACCGTTCTGCTCCGTACATCTCAATGGAGCCAATGGAAATTGCTGAGCTTCATAGAGATGGATGGAGCAGAACGGTCATGCACAGCCATTGCTCCACTCATCTCTAGGAGCAACGAGGGGTCCGACTGAGGTACCTGGCACCCCATCTGAACACTTGTTCTTGTGATCTGTGGGGGTCTCATCACTTGAATTTGTGGGAAAACCTCTTTAAACAAAGAGTGAATCATTTTAAGGGGTCTACAATTTGATTTAGTGTATAGTATTAACCCTTACAATACAGGTATCAAACTTTACAGCTAAACATTAACTTTTATGGATCTTACCTTATTTACAAAAGTTTGAGGAGCTCCACAGCTACTCTTCTGCAACCTACTTTCTTCTTTGACGCTTTCCAAAAGCAGTAATAGCTGCTGCTCATTAAAAATCCTTTCCAGCTACCGGAGCAGAGGTGCCAGGGATCTGTGTGCTTCACTACAGCGCAGCCTCACCACACGCAGGAACCAGGAAACCCCCTTTATGAGTATTCGAGAGTCGCCAGGCAATATTAGTCTCATAAAACATGGTGAGCAGACATAAAAACCAGAACCGTATGCACATGCAGATCACATAAACAGGATATATATAAACCAAAAAGCTCACTGCTCGGATATTCCTGCTGCTTTATGGCGTGTGCCTACTTCATCCTTCGGAAAAGGGATTCCAAGGGTAATAATGCAAGTTTTTCTAGCAGGTTATCTACAGTACAAGTTTTTGCTGATGGGAGACCATCTATATATGACTAGAGGATCTACTCAAAGAAAGAAAATATCCAAAGAATTTTACAATCATTAAAAAAAAATAGACCATGCACCATATACGAGTAAAATCTATAAGGGAGTCTTCCCAGGAGTCTTCCCTATGTTGTTGGGGGCTGGCAATACATTACGGTTCCTGGCCCATGAATGATTTGCATTTGCACAGAACTCTGACTTATTAATAGTCTATTGTGGTATACACACATTTTTCAGGGTCCGTTGATGTGATCTGATCCTATCTGAGAACATGGATGCACTACTCCCATCCGAGTCATGCATTGGGTCCTAGTGTGGTCAGTTTTTCCTGCACATGTTTTAAGAAAGTAGCTGAGAGCTGTGGAAATATGACACAACTTGGTTTACACTAGGAGGGCAAAAACATTTGGATTGCACTAGGATGGCACTAGGACTTAAATAATAATATAAATTCTTTATTTATATAGCGCCTACAGATTATGCAGCACACTTGGTTCAGCTTATTGTATATACTGGAATATAAGCCTTATATTTGAGCTTATATTTGAGTAAAAGAAAACTATACTCAGCTTTCCAATGCTCCCCCAAGTCCTCTTTTTTCTTCTGGCAGCGGCAGGTCAGTGGGGGTTGGCTGGCTATATACTGGGGGCTGGCTATATACTGGGGCGGGCTGGCTGGCTATATACTGGGTGGTTGGCGTTCTATATACTGGGGGGTGAACGGGCTAGCTATATATGCTTGCTATATACTGGGGGTGGGCTGGCTGACTATATACTGGGGCAGGCTGGCTATACACTGGGGGCTGGCTATATACTGGGGGTGGGCTGGATGGCTTTATACTGTGACAGGCTGGCTGGCTATAAACTTGGGCTGGCTGTCTGGCTATATACTGGGGGAAGGCAGGCTGGCAGGCCATATACTGGGGCCAGGCTAGCTGGCTATAATCTTGGGGCTGGCTGGCTATACAGTGGGGGCTGGCTATATACTGGGGGTGGGCTGGATGGCTTTATACTGTGACAGGCTTGCTGGCTATATACTTGGGCTGGCTGTCTGGCTATATACTAGGGGAAGGCTGGCTGGCAGACCATATACTGGGGCCGAGCTAGCTGGCTATATACTGGGGGCAAGCAGATGGCTATAAACTGGGGGTTATGGGCCGGATAGCTATGGGTGGAGACTTTGACCAATGCATTTCCCATCCTAGGCTTATACTTCAGTCAATAGGTGTTCTCAGATTTTGGTGGTAAAATTAGGTACCTTGGCTTATATTCAGGTCGGCTTATACTCGAGTATATACTGTACGTCTCCTCACTGTACTGTACTATACCATACTTCTCCTTTGCACTGCTCCTTGTCTCCCTTGAATTTCCTGTAACGTCAAGAGACTATACAGAAAGTGGAGTGTGGCTGTGGATCGGAGCAGTATTAGCACAGTGGGGGTAAGTACACAAGATATGGGATGTGTCCCCTATCTAGAGGAGGAGCATCTCCTGTGATTCCATTGTCTGTCTATTAGAGTGCCTGATATAGCCAAGTGCTGTGCTCCGTAACTTCCAGGACTCTCATAAACCACTAATAAAGCGGCAAGCTATCAATAAATAAGGATGGGCCCCACATTCTCATGTTCGTGATTTCAGCAGTTGGACCCCCACTAATAACATTGCTTTCCTCTATTCTTTGTATAGGGGATAATATATCTTGCTACAACCCCTTTAACTTAGCTCAAATTTGGTCAATGGAGTGAATTTCATGAACAAAATAATTAATACAATATTGCAACATGCTAACAAGACTACTACAATTCACAACACAAAGACTGGTTGTCCACAATTAGGCACCTAATTAGTGACACAATATCACAGAACAGCATTATCTAAAAAATCTGCTCATCCTGCGATCAACCAATGGAAAAAGTAAGGAAGGATTCATCCGTATTAAGAAAACTTTTTTAAATGAATCGCAAAAACATTCCATTTATTTTTTTTAATATATTTTTTAAAATTTATATTTATTTCCTTTCCTTGCAGTCTGGAATGGGACACTTACGCGTTACAAGTGAAGGTCTTCGCCTTGAGGGGGAATCTGAGTTCCTTTATCCGTTGTATGCCAAAGAAATTCGTTCAAGGGTGGTGAGTATTTATTACAATTCTATGGAGATATGAAAACACAAGAAATTGTCATTTTAATATTTTGGGGTCAGTAATAGTGATGAGAGGACCCAAGCAGAATTTTCAAGTTTTCCAACTTCATCGGGTCCACTCATCACTATTACTGACCCTTAAATATTGGACCTTAAAATCGGCCAGGATCGGTTACACCCGCGATCGGTGCTGGTACCACACATAGAGATAACACATAGAGATGCCAGGTGTTCTTGGGAGAGGGTTGAACCCGACTTCGGACTAAACCTGTTTGGCACGGACCTGAACTTTGCCATTCGAGTATGCTCAACATTAGTTGGTAACTTTTTAACAAACTTTACATAAATTAATAGTGCAAGGTAAACTTACAATTTCTTATAAGGAAAATATCCCTCTTTCTCCGTTTTCTTTGGCTCTTGTCATCCTTCCTCCTTCATTCCTAATCTACTTTTTTCTCTGAAATTTCTTCTGAATTCCATCTTGCTAGCAGCAAGACAAAAGATTAAAGTTGACGCAAGAATTAGAGAAAGTGACTGCAGACAAAGTTGTTATAAATGAAGAGCAAAGGTCATATAATTATCAAATTATCGACAGACTAAAATGGTCAGAATTGTTTGACAAAAATTTGTATAAATTAATAATTTCCAGAGTGCTTCTTTCTTTACTGACAATGGCTCTTATCATCTTCCTTCCCTCCTTAATCTAATTTTCAATCTGAAATCTTCTTAATTCTTTCTTTCTAGCAAGATGGACAAAAACTCACTAAAGTGTCAGATTACATTGAAGTTCCATGGAGAGGGGAGGGGGGAAAGTGAGTCACAGCAGCTAGGTCTCCATACAGTGAAGAGAGTAAAGCTTCTAGAAAATGAAGACTACAAGTCCCATAATTTCTAGAAACAATGGGGGTCATTTACTAAGGGCCTGATTCGCGTTTTCCCGACGTGTTACCCGAATATTTCCGATTTGCGCCGATTTTCCCTGTATTGCCCCAGGTTTTTGGCGCACGCGATCGGATTTTGGCGCATCGGCGCTAGCATGCACGCAACGGAAATCGGGGGGGGGGCGTGGCCGAACGAAAACCCGAAGGGTTTGGAAAAACCGCCGCATTTAAAAAACCGAAAGTGTCGCGGAGCTTGCACTTACCTTCATCCAGGATAGGCCGGTGTATTTGAGTGCGTTCCGATGCTCTTCAGCGCAGCAGCGCCACCTGGTGGACGGCAGAGGAACTGCCTTAATGAATCCCGGCCGGACCCGAATCCACCGCAGAAAACGCGCCGCTGGATCGCGAACGGTACGGGTAAGTAAATTTGCCCCAATGTTTTACTTCTCCCTTAGGGCTCATTTATATGGCCTTTATGGGGGCCTTAATCTGGTCACATGATTTGCAACCAGTTCAGGGCCCCTATAGATTTCTATGGCGCCAGGTCACAGCATGGTGAGCGCACTATGACCGTGTCGAGTGGTCGCTCTTCTGCCTATTGAGGGAAGAGAGATGCCAAGCACATACTCCTCCTCCGCTCGGCCCCATGCTCGCCCAGGATCCAGGCTGGGGTAATGCCCCCTTACACACCCTGGATCACCGCTTTCTGTAATGTTTATTAATGGGTTACACTATAACACGTGCATTATTTGCCAGAAATGATTCACTTGTTTGTGTTTTGAGAAGTTTGCATTTTCTCCGCTGATTATATAACTATTTCATCTTCTCTAATTGGGGACTAGCAGATCTCCACAGTCATTCCTAGCGATGGATTAAATGTCGCTATTAAAGACTGTCGGCGTTAATAGAGTTCTACTTCTTAACTAAATCCAATGTGATTTATTTTCTGTATGTTCCTTTGTGGCATTTAATCTATTGTAATAAATGTTTTTTGTTGAAAACAATCTTTTTATTTTGCTTTGGTTCTCGTGGTGTCCTCAATTATGTTCACAATTAATACCGGACAACAATGGCAATGAAATATTACATTAGCATTGATCTGCTATAGTCATTAGATGGATCATGTATTTTATGTTCTGATCTCAGACGTAAGTGTAGCAAGAACATTAGAGAATGTAAAAAAGAGAGAAACAAATAAATAGGAGGTTATGGAGGGTCAAGGAAGAAAAACTCATAGAAGTTATTATATGTGTCTGAGGCACAGGGTTCTACGGTTTATAAGATTAAAGGGATAAAATTATTGATGGCTTATACTAAGGATAGGTCATCAGTATCAGATTGGTCAGATCCATCACCCAAAACCCCCACAGATCAGCTGTTCTGAGTAACTGATTCAGAGAAAGCAGACAGCGCCATTGTCTAAATAGTGGCTGAACTGAGTCACTGCGTCTAAGAGCACAGATAAATGAATTGGAACTCATCTGCTGTAACCTGGTCTGGCCACTTACACTAGCAATGGAGCTGTCTGCTTCCTGTTTCATTATATATTAAAGGGTCTGACCGACTATAAAAACTAAAAAGTGGAAAGCGGTGGAGCAGTCTCCGGAGTCATTTTAGTTATCTATGGTGGTAATATTGGTCCAGCCTGCTAAAAATATTCCATTAATTCCTTAAAGAGGATTTCAATTTCTTACGCATTGACCCATTTCTGTGTAATTTCTTACACTATATATATATACATACATCATATACACACATACATACAGTACCATATGCACCCATGCATCATATACACAGACATACAGCATATACACATCACATATACACACATACAACAAATAAACACATATATAATACCATATACAGCCATACAGCGTATATATGCACAGACATACAATTACAGTATTTATACACCACACACATATATAGCATATTCACAACCAATATTCACCCAATACCCTAGATCCTTGGGCCCCCTGCCAATGAGGGCCCCATAGCGGCTACAACCCCTGCAGTTACGCACCTACTGTGACTGCTTTATCCAAAGCAGGATTTTTGGATAATAGCTGTGACACATTATTCAGTCCAGTACAGGCTTAATTCTATGTGAGATGACATGGTTACACTTGCGCTGGACGGAGCGAGGTGCCACAACGATTAGGACATTCTCAACTGGTGGCGTTTTCCAGTCCGGGGCAGGCACAGTCCACTGTTTTCAGCCGTACCGGTATCTCAGTGAGTACAGCACAAGCTGTGGTAAAGTGTTCAGTCCAGCACAGGCTGAATTCAGTAGGAAATGACAAGTCTAGACCTAGTGGCGCCACAATATTCAGCCACATTATTCTGTGAGTACTTGAGAAGATACCTGTACCTCTCCCATATCCAGCACTGGCTCAGTGAGGCCATCTCATTCAGTATTTAGCCTGCGCTGTACTCACGGAGCTTATGCTGTGCCAGACATGGAAGCACCAATTATAGACTTGTCATTTTCATGCTGAATTCAGCCTGTGCTAAACTGAAAGATGTGGAGCATCTATAGGGGCATCACATAATCACTTGTGGAATAGGTTTGAGGAGGGACATGTACTGTGCCTCCCCCATGTAAAAGCAGTTTGCAAGTGTGGCCACATAATCCACAGACCGAGGCATCTGGGTAATTTCAAATAGTATGAGAAGATGGCCAACTATTTACATATGGTAAGTATTTCCTAAAACATTTATTAACCGGACATAACATACAGTTCTGCCAGACATGCGGTTTTCCAGGAATCTTACGTTAATGCTTCTCTCTTTTCCCATAGGACAATTCCCTGCATTTGCATTCTTCTCAAAATGTAACTGTAAATGCAAGAAACTCTGAAGGGCAAATTACCGGCAGATTGACAGTAGGTAAGTCAACATATGAGGGTGAGAACACATGGATCCTAACGATTTTCTGCTTCTTTTTTTTTTTTGATGACCTATACAAAACCCAGAACGTACACATATACATCATCAGTTGTACCAGGCAGCTTTCCAGGCGACAGCATAGCTAATATCCCATTCTTTGGATTGACCTTTCTGCTTGTAGCCACTTTAACCACATTGGGGGTCATTTACTAAGGGCCGATTCGCTTTTTCCCAACATGTTCCCTGAATATTTCCGATTTGCGCAGATTTTTCCTGAATTGCCCCAGGTTTTTGGCGCACGCGATCGGATTGTGGCGCATCGGCGTGTGTGTGGCCGAACGAAAACCCGACGGATTCGGAGAAACCACCGCATTAAAAAAAAAAGTGTTGCTCGACACGCGCTTACCTTCACTCAGCCCGGCTTGGTGAACTCCAGTGCATTCAGCGCAGCAGCGACACCTGGTGGACGTCGGAGGAACTGCCTTAGTGAATGGCTGGAAGACCCGAATCCACCACAGAGAACGCACCGCTGGATCGCGAATGGATCGGGTAAGTAAATCTGCCCCATAGTGTCAGTACCATAGTTGGCCTTGAACAGGGTGTTGGACTGTCACCGATCTTATATAGATGACCATTGTACAGTAGAACTGGGGCTCCTTGGGCCCAACAGATAAAAAATTTAGTGGGGGGCCCACCATTCATCATCTTCTAGAATAAAAAAGTAACCTCCACATTGGGTTGTCTTCTGCTTGACATTGGGGCGCCTCAATGTGTTAGAGCCTGGGCCTACCAGATGATCCTCCCGGTTCTTGTGGGCTAGTCCAACCCTGCTAATGACCTATCAGCATATTACTCATCAATATAAAAAATAGCCCCAGGGAACCTGAAAAACCTGGAAAACTGAATCAAATCAAAGTTGCTCTTTGACATAGCACCAGCATGAGATTGTGTGGCTGCAATTCTCAGAATAAACAAAAACCACCACTATTAATGTATCTGTACAACACTAACATAATTAATGGCCTCGGGATGATAATTATCAGAAAACTGTATGTTTCTGTGTAAGGAATATGCTTACTGCACTAAATAATGAAGCAGGAAATTCGGAATATGACAAATAAACAACATATTCCGTGACAGTATTTCTCAGCGTAATGTTCGATATATTTAGGTAGAAGCCGAGGATTGATTAAACAGCAGAAAACTTGCGTATTCTCCAATGGGCTGTGTATTAGTCACAATGCTACTGTAGATCATTATAAGATGAAAGAATACTCAATTGTGCTACTATAAATGAGAAATATTGGACAGCTGAAGTGTGGAAACATTAGGAGAGTGAGCCTAAAACATTACAGAAAGGCGGAAAAGAAAAAAAACTCCTGAGCTGTTTGTGTATTTCTACCTATAACTTCAATGGCCTATTATTCTTTTAAAGGGTTGCCTAGTTTTTAAAAACCAACTTTACTATATTAGCCAGAAAAGAGAACAGATGCAAAGACGGACTCTAACTCTGGAGGACCATACCTAACCAGTTTCAATGGTAGATGTGTAATGCTTCATTTGACCTGCGGGGGTCTCTGAACAAAGGTTGCTAGAGGAAAAGCTGCACCCATGTTTCTAGCCCCTCCTTATAATTCCCCCTTTACTCTAGCCCCTTCTTATAATGCCCCCTTTTCTGTAGTCCATCCTTATAACGCCGCCTTTTCTCTAGCCCCTCCTTATAATGCCCCCTTTTCTCTAGCCCCTCCTTACAATGCTCCTTTTCTCTAGCCCCTCCATATAACACTACCTTTTCTCTAGCCCTTCCATATAATGCTCCCTTTCTCTAGCACCTCCTTATAATGCCCTCTTTTCTCTAGCCCCTCCTTATAATACTCTCTTTTCTCTAGCCCCTCCTTATAATGCCCCCTTTTCTCTAGCCCCTCCTTATAATACTCTCTTTTCTCTAGCCCCTCCTTATAATGCCCCCTTTTCTTTAGCCCCTCCTTATAGTACTCTCTTTTCTCTAGCCCCTCCTTATAATGCCCCCTTTTCTCTAGCCCCTCCTTATAGTACTCTCTTTTCTCTAGCCCCTCCTTATAATGCCCCCTTTTCTCTAGCCCCTCCTTATAGTACTCTCTTTTCTCTAGCCCTTCCTTATAATGCCCCCTTTTCTCTAGCCCCCCCTTATAGTACTCTCTTTTCTCTAGCCCCTCCTTATAATGCCCCCTTTTCTCTAGCCCCTCCTTATAGTACTCTCTTTTCTCTAGCCCCTCCTTATAATGCCCCCTTTTCTCTAGACCCTCCTTATAGTACTCTCTTTTCTCTAGCCCCTCCTTATAATGCCCCCTTTTCTCTAGCCCCTCCTTATAGTACTCTCTTTTCTCTAGCCCCTCCTTATAATGCCCCCTTTTCTCTAGCCCCTCCTTATAGTACTCTCTTTTCTCTAGCCCCTCCTTATAATGCTTCCTTTTCTCTATTCCCTCCCAATAATGCCTCCATTTCTCTGGCCACTCAGTAATGTCAACCTTTCTGTTGCCTCCGTATTTAAAGGGCTATTCCCATGAAGACAAATTTCAGTTGCTCCTAGACACAACTCTGTATCTTCTGACTTAGGGTCGGGTGGCCAGCATCTTGGATTCCTGTGTGACAGTCGAGCTTACTGAGTTTCTATGTCTTTCTGCTCTGAGCCTTTAGCCACGCCCCCTGCATGGAGCTCACAGACACACACCGATTCACTTCCTGCCAGCAAACACATTGGGGCAGATTTATCAAGCAGTCTGAAAGTCAGAATATTTCCAATTGCCCATGGCAACCAATCACAGCTCAGCTTTCATTTCACCAGTGCTCATGAATATTTTAAAGGGGAGCTGTGATTGGTTGCCATGGGCAATTGGAAATATTCTGACTTTCAGACTGCTTGATAAATCTCCCCCACTGTGAGGAGAGAGAAGCTGCAAAGTACAAGAAGAAAAGTGATCCAGGGGAGGGGGAGGCAGGCAAATATCTGTGAGAACAGAGAAGTAGCAGTGCTGACAGTGTAAAAGTCTGTCAGCCTCTGTGTAATAGGCATCTCATCATCTCTGATCTGTCTCATCTCTATGTGTCAGTGTGTTAGTACAGAGGCCAGATGAAAGTGTATATACACCTGTACCCTGATAATCTAACCACATTGTCACCCCACAGAACAAGATGGATAATAATAGGGCAGATTTACTTACCCGGTCCTGTCGTGATCCCGTGGTTCGTTGTCCGACGAGGATTCGGGTCTGCCACGATTCACTAAGCTCATGCGCCTGAGTTACTGCATCCATCGCTTCCGCGCTGAGGTCCGCAGGAGTTCACCTGCTTCTTCCCGGTGCATGTGAGTGCTTGATCTTGCGACACAATTCCTTTTTTAAATTCCGCCGTTTGTCCAAATCCGTCAAGTTGTCCCACGTCCACGCCCCCCAATTACTGTCACGTGCAAGCCAGCGTCGATGCGCCAAAATCTGATCGCGTGCGCCAAAATCCAGGGGCAATTCGGCACAAAACGGAAATCGTCGGGAAACCCGATGAAAATGTGTCCGCCGGACCCTTAGTAAATGAGCACCAATGTGTCTGCTTAGAGAGGCCCTGTCCACACCCTGGAACTTTTCACTGAGCAGCCTAGGGAGTGATAGGAGCTAAAACAGCAGTAAAATTGTAAAGTAAAAAAAATTATATTTATTGTGTATCTCACTAGCGGATTGAGATATGAGAATTTTCTCTCGTGGGAAAACCCCTTTAAGGTCACTTTCCTGTAGAACCAAAAATGTCCCCATTTTTGAAGCTCTCATGGTTATAAGGGCCCTCTTTTCATCATAGCCCACACACCCATCTTCTTTTCTTCTCAGATCTTTTCACATTCTGCCGCAGCAGTCTTCTTCTCTTTTCTGCTTTAGATGTGTACATCAGCTTCCCGCTCCACCATTATGGCAGATTACATCATCCGATGGGGTCTGCCGCACGCAGGACCTTTAAGAACTTGTCTGGCTTGCAATAAACAGTCACATTAAAGGCTGTGTTACAGGGGTCGGCAGGCGGCAATAACACACCACATGACAACCTGTCAGCCCTTGTGTTGGGTTACTTTTTGCTGCGATTTGTGGGTGACAATGCAGTGACTGGCACACAGTATACATACATATCTATTAATAACTTCTTAAGGAGGAGAACCACAGCAGCTACTTATCACTGACCTGAACTGTATGAAAGGTAATAATTGACTCCATTGATGTGTTCTCGACTTGGAAATGGCATTAGCTGAATGTAATGGAGAGGTTGTCAAATCTGAACTAAGACTTAAGTGGTGGTTTCTAAACTCAGGGATGACAAGTCCCCTCCTTGTGTAATTTGCCTTCACTCAAATGTCAAATTTTGATTTAGGAATAAAGAGTGTTTCGGGGGCAAGCGATACCTATTATGATCAATGGATGGAATTCTCAATTTTGCTTACTTTCTTGAATGGAAAAAGATTCCACCTTTTAGAAAAGATCGAATTGGGCCACTATTACTCTAGTGTGGGGCTCTTCTATACAGGCAGTCCCCAGCTTACATACAAGATAGGTTCTTTAGGTTTGTTCTTAAGTTGATTTTGTATCATCTATACTTTATCATTGTAGCTCCAGACACCTTACAGCTGATCAGTGCATCCTGGGATTAAAGTAAAGCATCCAGAGACCATCCAGAGAGCTTCACCAGAGGTCACAGGGGGCAGAGGGGTCCGTCTGTAACTAGGGGTCATCAGTAATTTGGGTGTCCTAAGTCGGCAAGTGTACTAACGGATCTGTTAGTTTATACCCTTTTACCGGATACCCAGTTTTTGCAAGCCCTTGGGCGATTTGCAACTCCGAATAGCAGGCCAATGGCACCAACCAGGACTAGGTTCCCTCTTTTTCATGGTAAATAAATGAGGGAAATTCGATCAGCATGAAAATACAAGTTCCTATTTGGTTTCGGCTCTGTAGTTGAGGCAGCAGGACTTGTAACATGTAAGTTTATGGCTTTGCAAAGTAAAAAATATTCTCATTTGATTCCACCAAAGTTGGCCAAGTTTTGTCAGATGTTTATGGGCTCCATTCACACCAGTGGTGGTGAACCCATGGCATGCGTGCCGGAGATGGCAATCAAACTCTTTGTAGTCTGGCACCTTCCATTTCTCCTCTTCTTTTATTTAGTACATGGGTAACGCGAGACAGATTGTAGGTCATAATTCCTCAAGATCAGACTACACAGGGTTTGTTGTCTGTTACTATGGTGACTTAGAGATCTGCATAGCAGCTGTAGACACAATGGCCCACATTTATTAAAGCCCCTGCACCAGTTTTATGTCTGACTATGCACATTGTTTCCAGTACAAATTGCCAGATTCATGAAGAACGTGCGCCACAATTCATGAACCTGGTGCACACTGTTTTTGATAATTTGTAATGAAACCTATTGGTAGAGGTGCTTTATTTTACATTTCCTATGCACTGGAGCAATACATTGTTAACTGTGTACATGGCCTTTAAGTTCTGTATTGAACAGTCATGCAGTTGGCTTGTCTGAAGAGCACCAAGTTTGTCCAATTGCCTACCGATATATTGTCCGTCTCCTCCCTATCGCCCTATCTGCCAAGGCCGCTACACTGCAGTAACCATCCCTCCTTGGCAGCCCAGGTAATTACCAGTACTATAGTAACTTATTACTTGGGAGAAAATGTATTTGATGCCCACAGTGCCGCCCCTCCCATTCATAATACGCCTCATTGCAGATCATATTTTACAGAAAAATTTGATTGTAACTAACGATTGACTTTTGCCTCTGTGTGGTTTGGCATTGTGATGATCCGTCCTTTACCATACATATTTGCTTCTTCCTTAGCAAGGATGATAAATAATGAAATGATTTGTTTCACTGGTGCAAACTTATATTTCCACTGAAACTTTGTGCCTCATTAATGCTGCTGAGGCCTTCAGCGTACAGACAGACAGACAGAGGGAATCAATAACCTCCTGGTGTATGTGGCCATTAGGACAGAGTAATGAACAGGCACGAGGCGCCATACAGAGGAAAGCTCATCTATTCCTGTGACATCTCAATAGAAACACAGTTTTAATGACTTGTTAAGTCAAGTTTCATTCAGTTTATGGGGTCTTCTGTATGAAAAGACATCATACATACTATACACAGTTTACATATGAAAGGTATTTCAGTCCTTTGAACATTGAGGATTGTGTGGTCCAACTAGCAGGTTCCTGTATATGATTCCCTCTTTGACCAGCGCCTCCAATTTTTAGTGATGGCCCCGTCTTGACCAGACGCTGAACCATAGCGGCCTTCCCTGACCTGTGGCTTTACAACCACCTGATGTGACCTCTGCCTGTCTGTAGCCATTTACTTTACAAAAAAAAGAAGCACACAAAGAGACGACAGAGGGCGGCACCTTGGGTGATGAGGTACAGTTAGGTCCATAAATATTTGGACAGAGACAACATTTTTCTCATTTTGGTTCTGTACATTACAATAATGAATATTGAACAAAATAATTTGTCTGCAGTTGGAGTTAAGACTTTTAGCTTTAATTCACTGGGTTGAACAAAATGATTGCAAAAAAGTAACTGGACAATTTGAATAACTGTAAATAAAATGTTAATTTCTAATACTTTGTAAAAAAAATTATGTATTTGCGATGGTGCTGTATATGTACAACCTCCCTGATAGTGGTGCTATCCACTTGCACCGCGTGTCAACCAGTATATATGGGCTGAGACAGGCAGCACAGGATCAACGTCATAGGCAAAGCAGGAGGTCAGGGCAGGCAGCGAAGAAGCAAGATCAGGACCAGAACAGGGCATGAAACACAGCTTTCTCTGAGGCATGGAAGCACAAAGATCCTGCAGGGGACACAGGAAGGGGCCAGAAATGTAACAGAATGGGCAGCCGGCCAGCACCAATTATCGGCTGCCGGAACCATTGCTGGAACGCGGCAAGGGGAGTCAGACAGCCACGGGGTCCTGGGAAGCGGAGAGGGGCACGGGTGCGTTTGCGATCCGGGACATGGGTCGCAGGAGAACCCCTGACAGTGTATAACAGTGTGTTCCTATTTCTGTTTGTGTTTGTGTACAGCTGAGCTGTGTGTGTAAATGTATGCATGTAGCAGAGCTATTTATGTTAATGTACGGATATAGCAGAGCTATTTATATTAATGTATGGATGTAGCAGAGCTATGTGTGTAAATGTATGGATGAAACATAGCTATGTGTGCTTTGCTGTTGTGCGACCAACAAGGATATTTTATGTTGAATCAGTTTATTGAGACAGTTCAACAAACGATAAACAATAACAAAAAACAGAAAAACAAAACAGGTAAGAACATAAGAAAGTTTTCCACGCAGGGATAACAACAGTATGATTTACAATATCAATACATACTATGGAGGGGTACTAGACATAAGGTATGGTGATACTTCTCAAAATTACACAGATATAAACAATACCAGTCTTGAGAAACCGCTAGGCTCTTATGGATGGGCCCCGTGTCGGACCCAAAGTCCCTAGCGGTCCAGGTGATATTAGCTTCTGCGTCTGAAGAGGCATAATATGACGACGGCAATAACTAGTGCATATTTGAGCAATCACCCAATTATTCCCAGCTAACTGCTAGCGCCTCCTTTCTATGAGTTATAAAAATAACGGACAAATATCAACAGGAAAGAGTAGGAGGGCAGGAAAGGGAATAGCAGGGGGGAGGGAGAGAGAGAGGGGCTCCCCTTAAAGGGAAAGGGAAACCATTGCAGATTTAGATGCTTGGGCAACATGTAGTGGAGGGCATGAATGGTGAGTAGATAGATAAAGGAGAACGGTGGCTTAGCATCCCTTCCCCCCATGAGGTCGCTAAAGGCTTTAGTTTCCTTGAAATCCAGCCACGACTGCCACACGTGAAAGTACCTTTCATAAGCGTCCGGTGTCACCGCGGCCAGCTCCTCCATGCGGGACAGCGCCAACATCTCTTGGGCCCATTCCGCCATGGACGGGCAGACCGCCGATCACCAGTGTCTGGGGATTACCGCTCGTGCTGCTATCAAGCAGAACCTCAGAATGTTTTTCTTTTGGAGGCTAATGGAACCTGGGAGCATCGACAGCAACGCTATCTCTGGGGAAGTTGTCACTTGTTTACCTGTTATTTGTTGGTACGTGGCAAATACCTGATCCCAGAACCGCTTGAGGGCATCACAAGTCCACCAGATGTGCAGCATGTCCCCCTTCTCCTTTCCACAGCGCCAACATAAATCTGAGACAGAGGGAAAAGCCAAGTGTAGTACTGTCGGCACCCGGTACCACCCAACAAGGATATTTTAATTGGTGTAAAATATATTTTACCTTCGTACTTTGAAGCATCCATCACAACAAGCCGGCTGATCGGAGGCATGTGTCAGCACTAGGCCCTGCTTTGTAGTGAATATCCAATCGAGTACGAGTAAGGGGGGGCTTTGACGTAAATATTCGGAAGTAGTCAGTAGTGGCGTGGACCCGGCACCAACCTGCCAAACCAGTCTGCATATCCACCACTTGGATGTCTGACTCCCAGCTGTCATTACGGGGCTGCAGCTTACAGCGTGCCCCTTTCTACCTGGTTTAATCTACCGAACAGAATCTTTTTTAACCTCAAACACGTAAATCTCTCTGATGAATCACATGGAAGATAAAATGGGTCAGGGAAATCTGTGTATGTATGGGGGTAATTTTTTTGTCAATAGGGCGAGTCAAAGGACTGCCCTTGTAAAGGCGGGAGCCAATGGTGGATCTAGGGACAGAGAACTTATGCCCATTCTCCCCACCAACATCACACGCCTGAACCACGGTAAGGGATATCTTGTTGATATTGCTGAAGGTTCCATGAGCAGGTAGCTATGGTGATGGAGTATAATTGACAATTTTAACTGTACTACGATAAAAATGCGGCTTTACTAAATAACATTAGGATATGCCAGTATCTTTATAATATCTCATCACATACATTTTTGTGCTATTTCATGTGGTTTGAATAAAAGTTAAGTTTTATGCACAGGAATCGCTCTAAAGAGAATACCCCAGTAGCCAATAGAGAAAAAAAACCATACTCACCTTCTGCCTCTGGTGCAGGCAACGTGTGATAACATCAGACATCCACCTGTGCGGGGTCAGTTTCGCCCATAGACCTTTGACCTTGCGCATCCAAATGTGTCATCACATGTCTACGCCACATGTTCCCTCTATATCATACACACCCTGCTCCGCCAGTACCCCCCTCACCGGGCCAAGGCCACCCTTGGCACCGTGGCTGTGATCATACTACAGAACGCTCTACAACAAAGTTCCAAGGTGATATATTCAATCAAAAATAGGCTAATTTCCAAATAAGACACTGCCTTCACATGAAAGCCCTTTCAGAAATACATACAGTATGTGGACAGATCATATAGGTTATTTCTCTGGCAAAAGCCTGTTTTTTATTTTAAAATAGGTAACACATTTTCCTTAAATTTCAGAAAATCACAGTAGACCTTACATAAAAATAAAATCAAAAGAAGGTCTTCTGTTCTGTGGGGCTTGTGAGATGACCCCCGACCTTGTCTAGACCACCTCTGCTTGTTTCCCTATGTCATCCTTTCACACTATATGAAAGGATGACATAGAGAAGAGGTTAGTACAGTGTATATTTAGCTACGTCTTGGATGAAGCACAACATATCGTGTGTGTTCCTTCTATCTTCTCGTGGATTTATGTAAGCGCATAACCGCATCTTCTCTTCACAAACTATGTTTGATCTATTTCAGGAAAGAACTTTGGATAAAGTCATTAATTATGTAAGTCATTCATTATCCTAATCACAGTTATCCTCCACGTCTCCCCCTTATGACAGTCGGCTCAATAATTTTCTGTCAGAGCAAAGGGAATTTGTGTTCTGATGTCAAATTAAAATGTTCAGAATCCTGTCATTAAAAAACGTCAAGTTTTCCTTCACTTATTATTAATTTGTGTTTGGATCGGTGTAAACTCGAGAAACATGGTCACGGCTTGTAGTATGTGCGGAGTCTATGATCATGTGGATATCGGTGAACATTGCATACAAGGTCGTTATGGCTAGTAATAGTTTTGCGTGAAGACCATGTGATCGGTCAAGGTAAACATTCGGTTGGTCTAAGCCAGTGATGGTGAACCTTTCAGAGTGTCCAAACTACAACCAAAACCTAATAATTTATTGCGAAGTGCCAACATGGTAATATAAGAACTAGCTTATTGTTCACTTCTCTGTCACAGCTTTCAATCGTATCGGCATCTTGAGGACACCAATACAGTAGATAGAAGGAGGGGGGAGAACAATAGGGGGGACCAGAGCAGGAGCTCAGTGATTAATCTAGGTCTGTCCACACCTTCTTCGTTAGTTCCGAGTAACCCAGGATGTGACACTTTAAAATAGCGCTCAACATAGTATGTCCTGGGCTTCCTTAGACTGCAGAAGAAGGCCTTGTCTGCTGAACTGTGTTGGGTTGATGCCCTGGGTGCCCACAGAGAGAGCTCTGAGTTCCATGTGTGGCACCCATGCCATAGGTTCACACCACTGGTCTAAGCAGTGCGCAGGGCTGTGCCGGCCCACTCTGCCACTGGCCCCGCCCACTTAACGCCCCTTCCACATAGCAGGAAGATGTCATGAAGAGGAAATGAATCATAGTTACTGGCGTTTCGCAAGTAGTAGCAATTATTTTAGGGCCCTGATAAGTGTCCTCCAAAGTGCATGGTGTTTGGTTGGACCCCCTTTTTAAAGATTTCAATTGAAAGAATTTTTTCAATAAATAAACATTTTCCCTTTTCTGTAGTTTTGCTGTAAATTTAACTACCAAGCAGAAAAATATCCAAAATTTCAGTTTTGTTCCTTTTTTTGTTGCTATGTAATTTTTAGCCAAATGCAAAAGATTATTACCTCAGCGGGAGACCTTACACCTTGCATTGCATTTGCAGCAGATAAAGGCTGTGACTCAATTGTAGAATTTTTTCTACGTGTTGTACATGTTTTATGTTTATTTGAATGAATATGCAAACTATTTCCATACTGACTGTTTGAAAGAGCACACCAAATAATACTGGCTGCTATACTAGTACATTGCAGACTGTGATTAGAGTCAGCCATTGGGGCGACATTCACACATTGGCGTCCAGGCAGCCGGATACGGTCCGCATTCTCGCCCGGTAATTGAGGAAACAGTTATGTGCCGTAATAGGTGCAGAGTTCTCTCTTCTGGTCCATTCTCTCCTTTTTTTTATTACCAGATTTTTTGGCTGTATATTTTTTGTTTCGTTTACTATATGTTTTTGTAACATCAGCTCTTGACATTTTAATTAAAGATAAAAAAACATTAAAGCCAAAAAAACTAAAAGAGAAAAATTACCTATTTGCTTTAAGGGAAATGTTGCTCTTTTTCAGTCACTACAAACAATGGCCACAGGATGTGACCTACCTGTTACCTATTATTATTCGTAATCCTGTGTTATCTGGGGCAGTCTTATTGATATGAATGGAAAGGTTTCACAACTGCACTGCATTCACTCAAAAAAGTAAAAGAGACCCATTACTCATGGATTAATGTAGGTTCCTGGGAGTCAGACACTAAAGATTGAGATGTGACATATTGCTGTTAGAGAATTGGCTTTAAACTATGATGAAGTGGAAGAGCTATTGCTACATAAGATAACCGTCCACACCTATCTTAAGAATGGAGATTTTCTGACCCTTATCCTGAAGTCCTTGCAGTTCAGCCTCCCTGACTGTTTACTTATGATATCTGAGATGAGTGGAAGAACACGGTGCACCCTTAGCAAGCAGAGATGGTTCTGCCCCATCTGTTAATGTGATGTCGTGCTGAGGCATCATGAAATTAGGAACCAATGAATGCAGAAGAGAAAGAGGGAGAAATGAAAAAATTCAGAGTAGGGTTGAACCAATACCAGAATTTTGAGTGCAATACGATGTCCAAAGAAGTATCCCGATATTTGATACCGATACAATACTTTCAAGAAAAAAAAAAGGATTATCTGAATTATATGTTAAGGGTGCAGTCACATGGGTGTTAACATTGTGTTTAGTGAGAAAAAATGTTCTCATTGACAACCAGTAAGTCCATAGTCTAGTGCAGTGGTGGCAAACCTATGGCACGGGTGCCAGAGGCGGCACTCAGAGCTCTCTTTATGGGCACCCTTGCCATCACCCCAGGGTAGAGTTCGCCAGACAGGACTCAGGGCCTCTTACAGTCCCAGGCAGCCCAGGACACCAGAAGGAAGCTACAATGATAATCCAAACTTCTTCTCCTTCTTTCTACTGTATTGGTGTCCTCAGGTGCCTATACAATTTAAACCTTTGAAAAAGCAGGTAGTAATAAGTTACTGCTTAAATGGTCGCATTGGCACTTTGCGAAAAATACGTGGGTTTTGGTTGTAGTTTGGACACTCAGTGTCTAAAAGGTTTGCCATCAATGGTCTAGTGGATAGAGGCACTGTATTCCTATGGCAGGTTGGTATGGCAAGCATGAAGGTTGTGAGTTTAAAGCCCGGATGGACCAAAAAATTTGATATGCTGGCGTTCGTGTGATAGCTTATCATAGCCCCGGCGCCCAAAAGACACAGCCGGATACCTCTTGATGTATCCACAGTGTTTAGGCACTGAAGCCCTGATAAATATGCCCCCCCCTCTTGTGTCAGTAAATACCCCCACTGGGAGATGTAGAAACACCCTAAAAGGACAGTTCATGATATTTCCCTGATGACGTGGTCCCTGCTCTGCCACTTACCCGACACCTCTACACAAAGGATTCCTTCCCAGTTGTGACCACACCCTCTGCCCCCCCCCCTCAAGTTATATTATATACTCATATTATACTTATCCTGTTAAAGTATGGCGCTCACCACTGGAGGTGGCCATGTAGTCAGTCAGTCTGCGGTCAGATACATCCAGAAGAAGATGCGGATAGTAATGACTTCCTGGCCCCCTCCATCTGTTGAAATCAGCAGGAAACGGGATGTCACAGGAAGTCCAGAGTTCTGCTGCCCGGGGGTCATGTAACCCATGGCTCCCGGGGTGTGAGCGCCAAACTTTAACAGGGTAGGTGTAATATTGATGACCCTAATAAGGCTTTAAGCTGAATCTGTTTGTCAACAATATTGCTGATGGCTTTAATTGACAACCAGCTGAATGATAAAACCAGCTATAAATAAGGATAAATGATGCAGTTCATTTACTTTTATGTAGATGCAAGAAAACAAATCCAGACAACAGTACGACAAGGACACGTATTGTGGTGGCCTAGCACATGGACTGGAGCCTTTGGTTTGACAAATGACGAGATATTTAGCATCTGGACAAACTTCAAAGTCAATTAAAAAATTACTGTAGCGTTATCTCGGTATCAATAATATAAATTTACCCAAATAAATGATAACTTGTACCCAAATAACAGGAGACTAAAGCAATCAAGCAAAGTGCTGCCTAAGCTCCAATCTGCCCCAAGACGTGGTGATAAGACGAAACTCATTTTTTTACCACGTTATTAACTAAGCTTCAGTCTGTTGTTTACTCTCTATAATAACATCTAGGAGGAAATTATTTTGTGCATGTTATAGAGGTCTCGTTTAGCCAAATATGTTTTTTAAGCACATATTAGTTCATTACGACTCTATGGGAAATGATTGCTCGGCGTTAATGAAGCGTGTGCAGAGGGTACTTCTTCACCAAACACCCTAAAGCCAGGTTTGCAAACTTGTCTTAATGACCAACATCATAATCTCATTAGGGTTGTATCCTTTATGAATCTCAAATGAGGGCGGCTTAGAATTCATTTTACTAAATCGCCTGTTCTTACTAAAGAAAGAGATTCTTTTGTTTCTGATCTGTCGCCTACAAAAGTCTTTTGTACTTTTTTTTTTTAATTAATATGGAGCCGGTCCATTAGGGCCACCGATTTAATAGAGAGGTGATTGCCGACGATATATTACAAAGTCTATCAAATTATCTAGAAGCGTATTAACTGCGGTTATGAAGGATTCCTAATGAACAATGGAATGGAAGTTAAAATAATGCTGATCTGATGAGATGTAATTACATGTTGTAGCGTTGACACTGTATAATTATTCACGAGGCTCGTCTCATGGAAATTTATTCATTTAGGCAGTTCACTACATTTTTCTTTGTAAGATAACTTTTATATGAAATGTGTCATCAGAAAATGGACGGCTGTTTAAATCAGGTTTTTATGTTAAACTTCATTTTTATATTTCTAAAACTTTCCCATGTTCTTAATGCGCTAAATATTATGGAAAATGTACAGGTTAAAGGAACTCGACAACCAGGATGAAGGATTGTAAACCAAACACACTGATAATCTGGTGTGTGCCCCCTCTGGCAGGATCTGCTCTTCATTTAGCTTCTTATGCCCTTGTTTTTACTAAAAAGGGTTTTTTAAATTATGCAAATGAGCTTGAGGGGCTCTGGCTCAATTAACAACTATGGAGCCCTGAGCACCTCAGGGTCATTTGCATAATTATTAAATCTTAAAAAAACAAGGTTATAAGACGCTAAAACACGAGTGGATCCTGATAGAAGGGGGCACACACCAATATGTAAGCTTGCTTAGTTTACAATCCTTCATCCTGGTAGTATATTGTTCAAGAGAATCTACTAACTTGTGTCTGTAGGCTTCCAGGCATGCCTACTAGTATTGCTCCTGGCAATGTTTTTACCACAGAATACAATATATATAATGTTGCAGTGATACAAACCATATAAAGAATAAGTTAAAAAAAATCTATAGGTATAGAATCAATAAAAATAGTAATACTCACAGGTTTCAATCCAAGAAAAGGGTTACTTTTTTCCCACAATGTTTCGCCTTTTACAATATAGAGCCTTTCTCAAGCAGTGAGCTGTGATTGACAAGTATCTTCCTGTTTCTGTTCTTTGGAAAGCTGGGTAGTTCGTTCTGGAGCTCAGTGTTAGTCTTACCTATCGGTTGAGTGATTCAGCTTCCAGGGTAGCATCCAGGAACAGGATAAATAGCTAATTCCCAGTTTATTCAGGCTGGTCATACCCTCTCCTGTGACTTGCAGTACTTCTCTCTGTTTGTGTTGTGATGGATCTGAATCCGTACATGAGCATGTATCCATCCTGAGACAGTACCCCGAACCTCAACCTTAACTGTAACCTGTATCTGAGCCTTGTGTCCTTCCTGAGCCAGTATCCTGAACCCCAGCCTGAACGGTAACCCATACCTGAGCCTGTACCCAGCCTAGGTCAGTACCCTGAACCCCAGTCTGAGCTGGGAACCTATACCTGAGCCTGTATCCATTATGAGCCAATTCCCTAAACTGCAGCCTGCACTGGAACCTATACCTGAGCCTGTACCTAGCCTGAGTCTGTACTCCAAATCCCAACCTGAACTGAAATCGGTACCTGAGCCTGTATCCAGCCTGACCCTGTACTCTGAATCTCAGCCTAAACATTAAGCTATATCTGAGGCTCCATTCCCACGGCCGTGTACTCGCCCAGACCGGGAGGAGGAGATGGCAGGAGTGACTGCTCTTTATCCCTCCTCCCTCCATATGCAGACAAGCAACAGTGCCCCATATCCGCCAAAGTATAGGACCGCCACAGTGTGATGTGCTTACCACGCCATAACCGGGAGCCATAGAGGTCCATGTGGGCTGTGATCTGGTTGCAAAGCATACGGCCAGATCAAGGTCCCCAGTACGGCCCTGAGAATGATCCCCAAGCCTACATCCATCCTAAGACGGTTCCCTGAACCCCAACCTGAAGTGGAATCTATGACTGAGCCTGTTTCAAGCCTTAGCCAGGACCCCTTAAGCACAACCTGAAGTGGAGCCTGTATCTAGCCTGAACTTGTACCCTTTACCCCGATCCTGATCTGGTACACTGAACCCTGTATTGAGCCAGCACCGTTATCCTGAGCCTGTACCTCAATCCTGTACCCAATCACTGTTTCTTAAGTGTCTGTATGTTCATTTGTTTCTGTTGCTTGCCACATACTCACACACATAGACTAGAGATAGTCTTCGGGTTGTCCTCCGTGACTAGCACAGCCTGGGCAATTAGGTAGGTAATTGGGGTTGTGGGTGAGTTTAGGGTCGGCTACCCCTTTCTTTGTCATAACAAACAACTTACGACTCAAAAATTGATGCCTTACCCATTTCCCAATAAAGTAGTATAAAATGAATGTTAGAATATTTCCATATGAAAAAAAACATATAAGAAATTACAACATAATGAAAACCATACAAAATTTGGTATTTATACAATTGTACTGGCCCACAGTAGAACTTGCCCTTCCCAATGCGGTTTCATATCATAAAATGGAAATGGACACCTTTCAGCAGTATTGCTCTATCAATGGCTATGGGATACGTAAAAAAAAACTAATACTGAAGCACTAAAAGTCAGTTCAAGTACATAAAACCTATAGTACAACACATGGATGTGATACAGTGTGAGCTGATTATACAAGTCACCTTCCTTTGAATTTTCATAATTGTATCTAGTCTAAGACCTAATATCATAGCTAAGTATTGGAGATGGTACATCAGAAGTGTATATTTTCCATACTACTATATCTACATTAATTTACTTGTATGTATTTATAACCCAATAATCTATATGGTAATGATCTGCTTATTTGCGTGTAAGGGACACTGTGTTAAAATCAACACAGCAGGCAATCACATTAGGGCTCGAGCCATTGACGGATCAATATTCATGTCTACAGCACATAAGCTATAAATATGGACCAGATGGGAAATCATTTAACATAATGTATAACATTGACTTGTAAATCAGAGGGTCCGTAACCAGTTGTGGGATACGGTTAGCGCCATATTAGGGGATCCAGTAAAAACATCACTACGAATGCTCATTCATTTAGAAGCAGAATTGATTTAGTACAAATTTTCTCTCTGTATAAAATTTAAGCTTAAGACATATACAGGCGGTCCCCTACTTAAGAAAACCCGATTTACAGACGACCCCTAGTTACAAACAGATCTCTGGATGTTGGTAATTTACTCTACTTTAGCCCAAGGCTACTATAAACAGCTATAACAGTTAACAAAGGTGTCTGATATAAAGCTTTTTTGCTAATTCTGGTTTTTATGACAATCCAACATTTTTAAAATCCAATTGTCACAGAGACCAAAAAAAATTTGTCTGGGGTTACAATTATAAAGTATACAATTTCGACTTACATACACATTCAACTTCAGAACAAACCTTGTATCAACCCAAGGACCGCCTGTATCCAAAACTTTTGAAATTCATTCTACGTTCGTTCACATAGATTGGGAAAAGTTGAGTCTTCAGGACAGGGTTTCAGGTCCCAGCATAAATGGGCCGGGAAACGGTACCACCTACCGTGGCCAGAAACCTGGGATGGTAGGTAAATGGCTTCCTAGAGTCGTTCTGCTCAAACAACTATTATGCAAGCTACAGTAGATTATCTTTGAAAGATGTCCACCTGCCTCTCCAAGGTCTATAGCCAGGGGTATCAGGTTCCTGACCCAGAACTCTTACTCAGTCCAAGTCCCTGGCTTTTCTTGCTAATCTTCCCACTTTGCCATCACATAATACATTCAAAACACTTTATATTGCCATATAGCGCCCATAAAATACTCATTATTGGAGACCCGGATGTCTCTGTCATTGGATGATGCACCAGTGGACCTCATTTATAATGTGTTCTTCATTTCAGGTCCTGGTCTAGTAGAAACTCATGGTCAACAGTTCCAGATCAACTCTGACAAAGGAAAGATGTTATTTTCTGTGGATGAAAAGGAAGTTCTAGTCGGTACAGACAAGCTGGTGGTCACAGGTGAGCCAAGTCCTGATACCAAAGTTCAATATGGTAATGTTTATTAATTAAAACCTTCTGTACAAAAAAAAAATATATCTTCATTTTGCCATCTTCTGTAGGAAACTACCATCAGATCTAACTTAATAGGTAGATTTCCGATGATAGGTTTCACTTCAAACACCTGATCGGCAGTGGTGACAAGAGACAGATCCCCTCTAATTGAAAGTGGTTTTGGAATAGGGGACAGGATAGTAGAGAAAAGTCTACTTGCTGGGGGGTCCGTCCTGTAGACCATGCAATCAGCAAAATGGGGGACAAAAATTCCCACTTAGGCCCCTTCCACACTTGCGTTGCAGATCACGTCAGAGTTTGATCAGGGTGCGATCAGGGTTTGGTCAGTGAAAAACTGACATTTTTCATCAGAGTTCAATCAGGTTTTAGTCACAGTTTTTTCAGTGTCTTCAGTTTTTTACGTGCATTTTCAATGCAATTTCAATACGTTTTTCACCCGCAGATAATGCGCGTGAAAAGGACTCAGGACTGAGCTCTATCTTTTCTATGGCAATTGATGCGTCAAAAACGCATTGCACTTGCATGTGTCTCAGACTATGCATCTCCATAGACTTGTATGATGCGTTTTTCAGGCGTGTTTAAAAAAACGTGCGTGTGTGCATGAAAAAAATGCAAGTCTGAAAGACCCATTGATTACAATGGGTCAGAATGCAATGCAAGTTCTGCATGTCAAAAGCACGTGCAGAAAATGTGCGTGAAAAACGCAAGTGTGAAAAGGGCCTAACACTTCCCATACAGAAAGGAACTTCCGAGGCAGCCTATTCTGGGATTCACCCTGGAAAAAATCCCAAGGAATCTAGCTTTCCCGCTCTGTTAGCTGTCCCGTTCTGTTCCATCAGAAGTGGATTTGATGGTAGATTCCTCCTGTCTGCCTCTGCCCTAATCTGTAATTTAATAATCCTAGAACCCAACTTGTTAAAAACTTTATTTTGGTAATATGTAAAGTAACTGCAGAGCCTTCTGGGGCTTGTACTAGCCTGGGCGGGCACTGGGAGCTAAGGCTACTCCACGCCCCAGTAGCCTCTGCAGTCAATTTACATATTGCTAAAATTAAGTTTTTAACAAGTTAGGTTAGGTTCCAGGATTATTTAATTACATATTAGGGCAGAGGCAGGCAGAAGGTATCTACCAGCAGATCTACTTCTGATAGTAGGTTCCTCATGGTACATTTCCTTTAACTCCCTGTAAAACTACTGTTTTACACTATGGAACCATTTAAAAAAAAACTCAATAATAAATTCTATTTAAAATAAAAATTCAAATGAAACACATTTTCTAGAATTCAAAACTAAAGAAGTAGAGACTGATGCTACCCGACTAGTACTTCCCGTGTAGAGTACTGCATGTACAGAGGGGTTGAAATAAATAATTTGTTGCCCACTGGACGCCTGGTACAGTCACAATAGACCTGGAAATACATTCCCTCTTTTCCCAGGCATTGTTGTTCTATGGCAACCAATTTCGACTGGATGACAGAATGTAAAAGGTAAAATAATGCAGTCGGTTAAAAATACAATGCGTGAAGTGTTCCCAGTACTGACATTAATAGCGCCGGTGTGAGAAATCCGGTAAGTGCGCACTTTATGCAAAGTCCATTCACCGGCCAAAGCCATTAGTAGAAATCTTTGTGAGTGTCACAGTCGCTGCACTTTGCTTTCAACTTGGTAAAAAAAAAAAACCCCTCACTTGTGATTTTATTCTATTTCCTGAGATTTCCACGTGAGATCCACGTCCTGTGGTAAAGAAGAGTGATGCAAAATACATGTTACATTTTATGGAGGGGAACAATCTGACTAATCATAGAGGCCTGGACAGTGAATTGCGGATTATTAAGCTCCGCTCTGCGCGGTGGCTCAGGCTTTTATGCCTCAGGCCTCTTACACATTCAGTACTGTGAAAAAGTTCAGGCAGATTTAGAAAAACAGCTGCAAAGAAAGTCCCAAAATATCAAGGATAACACATACAGTGATGTCACATGACAGGTATAATACACACAGTGATGTCACAGTGCAGTTATAGTACCCGCAGTGATGTCACAGTACAGAGGTAATACACACAGTCATGTTACAATACAGAGATAACACACACAGTGATGTCACAGTACAGGGATAATACCCGAGGTGATGTCACAGTACAGAGGAAATACACACAGTCATTTCACAATACAGAGATAATACACACAGTGATGTCACAGTACAGAGATAATACACACAGTCATTTCACAATACAGAGATAATACACACAGTGATGTCACAGTACAGAGGTAATACACACAGTGATGTCACAGTACAGGGATAATACACACAGTGATGTCACAGTACAGGGATAATACACACAGTGATGTCACAGTACAGAGATAACACACACAGTGATGTCACAGTACAGGGTTAATACACACAGCGATGTCACAGTACAGGGATAATACACACAGTGATGTCACAGTACAGGGATAATACACACAGTGATGTCACAGTACAGGTATAATACACACAGCGATGTCACACTACAGGGATAATACACACAGTGATGTCACAGTACAGGGATAATACACACAGTGATGTCACAGTACAGGGATACTACACACAGTGATGTCACAGTACAGGGATAATACACACAGTGATGTCACAGTACAGGGATATTACACACAGTGATGTCCAGGACAGGGATGTTACACACAGTGATGTCACAGTACAGAGATAATACACACAGTGATGTCACAGTACAGGGATGATACACACAGTGGTGTCACAGTACAGGGATAATACACACAGTGATGTCCAGGACAGGGATATTACACACAGTGATGTCACAGTACAGGGATAATACACACAGTGATGTCACAGTACAGAGGTAATACACACAGTGATGTCACAGTACAGGGATAATACACACAGTGATGTCACAGTACAGGGATAATACACACAGTGATGTCACAGTACAGAGGTAATACACACAGTGATGTCACAGTACAGGGATAATACACACAGTGATGTCACAGTACAGGGATAATGCACACAGTGATGTCACAGTACAGAGATAACACACACAGTGATGTCACAGTACAGGGTTAATACACACAGCGATGTCACAGTACAGGGATAATACACACAGTGATGTCACAGTACAGGGATAATACACACAGTGATGTCACAGTACAGGGATAATACACACAGCGATGTCACACTACAGGGATAATACACACAGTGATGTCACAGTACAGGGATAATACACACAGTGATGTCACAGTACAGGGATACTACACACAGTGATGTCACAGTACAGGGATAATACACACAGTGATGTCACAGTACAGGGATATTACACACAGTGATGTCCAGGACAGGGATATTACACACAGTGATTTCACAGTACAGAGATAATACACACAGTGATGTCACAGTACAGGGATGATACACACAGTGGTGTCACAGTACAGGGATAATACACACAGTGATGTCCAGGACAGGGATATTACACACAGTGATGTCACAGTACAGGGATAATACACACAGTGATGTCACAGTACAGGGATAATACACACAGTGATGTCACAGTACAGAGATAATACACACAGTGATGTCACAGTACAGGGATAATACACACAGTGATGTCACAGTACAGGGATGATACACACAGTGGTGTCACAGTACAGGGATAATACACACAGTGATGTCCAGGACAGGGATATTACACACAGTGATGTCACAGTACAGGGATAATACACACAGTGATGTCACAGTACAGGGATATTACACACAGTGATGTCCAGGACAGGGATATTACACACAGTGATTTCACAGTACAGAGATAATACACACAGTGATGTCACAGTACAGGGATGATACACACAGTGGTGTCACAGTACAGGGATAATACACACAGTGATGTCCAGGACAGGGATATTACACACAGTGATGTCACAGTACAGGGATAATACACACAGTGATGTCACAGTACAGGGATAATACACACAGTGATGTCACAGTACAGAGATAATACACACAGTGATGTCACAGTACAGGGATAATACACACAGTGATGTCACAGTACAGGGATGATACACACAGTGGTGTCACAGTACAGGGATAATACACACAGTGATGTCCAGGACAGGGATATTACACACAGTGATGTCACAGTACAGGGATAATACACACAGTGATGTCACAGTACAGAGATAATACACACAGTGATGTCACAGTACAGGGATAATACACACAGTGATGTCACAGTACAGGGATGATACACACAGTGGTGTCACAGTACAGGGATAATACACACAGTGATGTCCAGGACAGGGATATTACACACAGTGATGTCACAGTACAGGGATAATACACACAGTGATGTCACAGTACAGGGATAATACACACAGTGGTGTCACAGTACAGGGATAATACACACAGTGATGTCCAGGACAGGGATGTGATGTCACAGTACAGGGATAACACACACAATTATCACTGTTCAGTTACATTTCTCTTTCCACCTTCCACTGACATCACTGTTTGTATGTCCAACTATAAATGGGCTCTTTGATTGATGTGCCCCATTGCAGCTTCTGTACCTGTGGCCCTGGTGGTCCCGCTTATAGTTGTGCATCCTTCACTTATCTCCCTTCTAAGGCTGGAGCAGAAGGAAGATGGTTGTGTGACCGGATGTGATGTACAGGTTTGCTCCCTTCTTCCATTGAGCTCGCTCTTATTCTCATTGGGGCACATTTACCTGTCCTGACCGCGTTCCCCGAAAGTGCATTGTCCGCGATTCACACATCTGCAGCGACTCACTAAGATTGTGCGCATGATATCCTGCATGTGTCGCTTCCCCGCTCAGGTCCGACAGAGTTCACCTTCTTCTTCCTGGTGCATGTAAGTGCATTGTCTTGCGACACAATTCGAAAGTTAAATCAGTCCGAATCAGTCGGATTGTCTGACCATGGAAGTGCAATCCCCGGACCCTTAGTAAATAAGCCCCATTGTAACTATTTAACCACGTGACTATATCATGCAGCAGGGGCTTTAAACAGAAGTTCTTAAAAAAAAGTGCAGGACAAGTTTTTTATGTTCCTAATAAAACAGGGATGTAACCAGTCCAGTGTCTCCATAAAGATCACATCAAGGCATAATAAAAAAGGAAGTATCCTAACGGCAATACTAGATAACAAGCGCCACATTAATCTTTCCCGGTATTTACTGCCATATTAAATTACACGGGGGATTTATTTACCCCATTTTTAATAAGAGTTTATGAAGTCCTAACAGGATTTGTGCTGATAATAGATTGACGGAATTAAAGTAAAACGTAATTATCCTCTCCTCATTTTCTTTATCTAATTTACTCTACAAATGTGATTTATTGCATATAGGCGTAATGCCGCGTACGTCCTGTACAGCGTCTACCAGGGGTCTAATATTCCCGCAGAGGTTGTGCAGTAAAAATATTATTCCTATATTTTTCTTATTAAAGGAAATCTACCATCAAATCAAGCATGAAAAACACTTACTCATAGATCCAGGCACCGTGACTGTGGTGATCTTCTTATATATGTTCTAAAATCAATGTAAACTTACACTAAGATGCCTAAAGGTCTACTGGGGTGGTTCCAGGAGCCCCTCCGTGCTACAGATTCATAGGCTGTTGCAGTGAGCACGGAGCACTTCCCCCTTTCACTGTGTGCTGATACCTCGTGTGCTACAATGAGATTACATGAGGCAGAGGGAAGTGTAGTGTAGGAGCAGAGGGTGACACACTAACAGCCTGCAGCACGGAGGGGCTCTGGTAACGTCCCATTAGCCTTGCAGGCTCGTCACCATAATTTTAGGCTGTGAAGCTGTAGCACGGAGGGGCTCTAGTAACGTCTTCTATAACCCTTATGGTTCATTAGCATAATAGTAATAGTTGATTTTAGAAGGAAGGAGGCCATTGATAACACATATAAGAAGATTATCACAGTGACAGTGCCTGGATCTATGAGTAACTGTCCCTTGAGTTTGATGGTAGATTTCCTTTAAAACCTTGAAATGACCAAAGTATTGGGGTTATTATTACAATGAACTATATCTGTTACATCAGTCATTGCAACATTTAGCAGCTATTCCAACTGGGTCTTTTATATACATTTCATCTTTGACTTGAAGACCTGCACAGTAGGACCTGAAGGACCTACTCCATGTACTTCAATACAATCACACTTAAAGGACACCTACCACCAGAATCAATCATTGTAAACCAAGCACACTGACATACTGGTCTGTGCCCCCTATGGCAGGATTTGCTCTTCTTTTAGCTTGTTATCCACTGCTTTAAAAAAAAGGCTTTCCATTATGCAAATGAGCCTCAGGGGCTGTTGGGTCCACGGGTATAAATGAGCCTGCTCCGGCTCATTTGCATAATTTATATAGCCGTTTTTGCTATAGGGGGCATAAGAAGCTCAAAGAAGAGCAGATCCTCCCTGTCAGTGTGCTTGGTTTACAATCCTTCATCCTGGTGGTAGATGTTAATAATGTAGTTTGGCCTTTGGGAACACCAGCAATGTGAATACATTTAACAAACTGTATCCAACTCATTCCCCAACTCCATAAGACTATTTCTATGTCAGGTCTCGATCCATATTTTCTTTTATTGGATCCTTAATAGATTTTAGGCAGACACAGGTTTTGACTACAGCATAAATGCTAATGTTGATGTCTTCATTACCTATTTAATATAAAACACATAACCACCAAAATCAAATTTTTTGGAATTATCCCATCCCTATGGTGAACTACATCTTATGGGGAGTCATACCGGCCCTCTATAATTAGACAGCCTGTATGACTCCTAATGGGTAGTTACATATTAGCACTTGATACATACATTACAATCCTTCAGAGCCAGAATTTCAACAAAAATATTTGAAAAATTTCCAGGATTCATCTCCTAGTCTTCATGTATCCTATGGGATCCATGGAGCTGGAAATGCCATGTAATCACCACAGCTTTTATATCTGTACCTTTGGCAAAAATAACCTAAACTTGGAATGAAAAATAATTATACAAAATGCCAAACCTCCTGTGGTCCAATTAGACGACTTAATAGATGGCCTGGGCTTCGGAGAGAGAACATCCGGATATCTCTATAAAACTGGAACAATAGGCTTATATTGTTGTCTGGAATCTTTATGTTAGGTCGGGAGATGACAGATTCTCAGCAATTTCCACCACAGCTGTAATATAGGACAGTCAGAGCACCGGCCATTAGCAGCGCACAGTGGATTTCGGAAAGGTAGAGCTCCCGGATGATTTATGCTGGCATTGGAATTTATTTTTATTACGATAAGTGTATGTATTAATGTATACTAAACTTGCTGGCAATGACCCTTACAGTAAAATGTAAAGGGATTATGGAACATCTAGAAATTGGCTTTTAAATAAAAATGTCGGTTTCAATCTACACTGGGAGGTTAAAGAGGTTTTTATTGGAAAATCCATGGAGGGGCAGAGTAAAGAGGTCTGAAGTGCCAGCAGTACCTCTGATGAACTAAAAAACCCCTTTAAAGGAAATCTACCATTTGATTTGATGCATTATGAACCAACCATACCTTGAGAATGCTGTAGCTACACTGATGCAGAAACATATCTTGTTTAATCCCTGAACCGAGTGGTTTTGCTGAAAAAACAATTCTAAATTTATAATATTGGGGCTCTATCGCTACTGTGGCTGGCTCAGCACTTCTCCTTACCCTTATTATCCGCTGCTCCCGCCTTGTCCTTCCCAGCATAAGCCAAGAATAAGTCAACACTGTGTTGTCCCTGACAGGCAGATGTAATCGGTGCACTATACCCCAGCTGCTGTGTATGAGTCATCCAGCTCAGGTTGATTAGTCCTGTCTGGACAGTTCAGGAAGTTCGGTATAATGAGTTTATGCAAGCAACCTGCATGCAACCCAGCTTTTCCAAGGTCCTGAATTTTATTGGAGCAAAAGCACCCGGATAAGGGATTAAACAAGATATGTTTCATCATCAGTGTAGCTACTGCATTCATAAGGTATGTTTGGTTCACAATACATAAAAACTAATTGTAGATTTCCTTTAAGGCAAGGCATCCTTGACACTGGCCCACATGAGTCCTAATCGGTCCTAAGATAATGGATGGCCATTCATCTAAATGTCCATCCATCATATCATACTGCACATCACAACAGGGAATATACAATATCAAAATCAGGCTGTATTCATAATAGTGCTCATCTGATTGGTGGGGGTCTGACTGCTAAGACTCCTACCGATCATGAGAACTGGCCCCCGCAGTCAACTGTAATGGGGTCATGTTCAAAATAATTGAATGAAACAGAAGGTCAAGAATGTTTCTGGACGCTCCATTCAGTACTGGGAATGATAGTGTACAGTGCTCCGATATCTCCTGTGGGATATCTCATTGACTGTCTATGTGTTGTGAAAACAAGTTTGTACAATCCCTTTAACTATCATCTTTTTGATGCATTTTATCGAGAACAAAGTCAAGCAGTCATTAGGACTCATTTACTAAGGGTTTTTCGCTGGGTTTCCTGATGATTTCTGTGTTGTGCCGCATTTAACAGGGTTTTTTTTGTGCACACAATTGGATTTTTGCGCATCAGCGCCGGCTTTCACGCGACACAAATCGGGGCATGGGCCGTCGGACAATCCGAGGGATTCAGATAACGCACTGGATTTAACATAGCAAATTGTGTTGCAAGATCAGCACTCACATACACCAGGAAGAAGAAGGTGAACTCCGACGGACCTCAGCGGGGAAGCGGTTTTACCTCAGACACGTCTGATGAATCTCCCCTAGTGAACGAGAAGTTTAGAAAACGGCTGCAAGGAGGAAAGGAGTCTGATAAATGAGGCAAGAAGCAATGTTCCTCATATTTGCTTGTACTATTATTATGTATTATGTGCTGAAATAATAGCGCGCCTTTAAGTTTTCATTCCATTCAGTAGTTAAAAAAATATAATATTGTTATATTGTTGCAGGACCAGGAGGTGCTTTGTTTGAACATTCGGTGGAAACCCCTCTAGTTAGAGCCGACTCATCTAAACAACTCAGGTACTGACATCTACGTGTTTTGGATTCTGTATTTTTCTCAATAAGATGCAAGTTTTGGGAAAAAAAGGTCTGTCTCTACCACCTACAGCATCTCTTGTTCTCTCAAGCAATGTCTAGCCTGTCTATGGTAAGACCCTGAAATCAAAGCCGTAAAATAGGGTAAAATAGCTAAAAGTGTAGGTCATTAATATCAGTGGGGTCACCCCCAGCAATCAGATGATCACAGCAACTGCTCACCTTGAGAACTGGGGACCCTGGAAGCGCAGCTCCATTCATTGTGTAGTGCCTGCGGCAAGTTTATGCAGCTAATGCAGGTTAATGTAGCTTAGATTCAGAGAGATTTCATTGAATGTTATTCCAACTCAAAATGTCTTAATAAACTGATAACTGGGTGTCGCCATTTGTGGGTCACATTCTCCAACCATTACTTAAAGGGAACCTGTCACCAGGCACCTCATTTTCACTAAAGACAGGTTGCAAAAGCCCATGACACCTGCAGTGCAAAAATGTTTCTCTGCCGTTTCTAAGCATTTGCATTACAATATAATTGTGTTATAACTTACTCTTGCATCCTGACAAAATCCTGGAGTAGTCCTAGGGGTTGGGGTTTGGTTTGCATGCATTTCAAACAACATGTGACTTGTCTGAGCTGCAGGCTGTCTCCATGTTTGTGCTCCTGTACTGATGTCAGGTTGACCAGGCTGTGACCTCTGAGAAGAAGCAGGAGGTAGAGCTGTACAGGAGCACAAAGGTGGGGGCCAAGCTCTGAGGAGTGAGTAACACACAAGTCACATGTTGTTTTTTGAAATGCATCCAAACCAAAGTCCAGCCCCTGTGACTACCCCAGGATTTTGTCAGGATGCAAGAGTAAGTTATAACATACAATTATATTGTAATGCAAATGCTTAGAAAAGGCAGAGAGGCAGATGTGCACTGCAGGATTTATAGGCTTTTACAATCTATCTTTAGTGAAAATGAGGTCCCTGATGACAGGTTCCCTTTAAGCTGTCAGACTATGTAGCAAAACTCAATTGGAAATAACAATATAAATAAGGAATGACACAACTTTCAGTTATAGGAAAACATATTCTCGATATTTGATGGCCATGTAAAGTCATCCTCACTCAAATATATATTAATATTTTGTACCAGATGTGGAACAAGCAGTGGTTCCATGCGTCAGCATCCTTCATCATGAACTTCATCAGACATGTGAGATGTTAGCAGAGATACAGGTGAAGGACCGTGTAGAACAAACAGTACGACCAAGGACACCTTCAAGAACTATCTCTAATAAAAGAGGGAAAAGGAAACATTGCGGTATTGTAGTAGTAGACTCACAAGACTGCTTCATAGCTGCAGCTTCCAGTGAAGACTGTGATGGAGAGGATTTGGAGAAGAAATTGACCAAGGCAACAAGTCTCTTCCAGTACATCCTCCAACACAACAAATTTATTTTTACTTTGTCTATGTAAACCCCATTATTCCAAGTGAAAGTAGAAGTACCTGCATTTTATGTACAAAAATATGGGAATCCCACCTACTTACCGAGAATTATCGCGTATGCTGTGGGAGAGGAATGCCCAGGGTGGAGGTTGAAAAACTACATTATAAACTTCATATTTATATGTACATTGAAAAGAGCAATAATAGAAGCAATTATGTGTATGCGCCCTATACAGAGACATGGAGGTGCATGGGCATTGTGGCTCTTTGTGTTCCCTAGGTGTTTTGTATCTGCGTTATCTGGATGTCCATGTTCCCATCACATCTGTATTCTAAGTCTACAATTGTGATCCTGGTTTCTGTTCTATTGATGACCTTGCAAAACCCTTTTGACTCTTCCTTGAATTCTGTCTGCCTTCCCTGAACACACTTTCGTTGGATTTTACAATGTTTTCGGGTAACAGTGGATTGTATCGCACAGGTACGGATTTTGGCGCAGCTGCGCTGGCTTTCATGCGACAGAAATAGGGTGGCGTGCCATTGGACAATCTGACTGATTCGCGGGATTTAAGTTTCAAATTGTGTCGCAAGCCAAGCACTTAGATGCACCAGGAAGAGGAAGGTGAACTCCGGCGGACCTGAGCGGGGAAGCGACACACGGGCAGATTTACTTACCCGGTCTATTCGCGATCCAGCGGCAGGTTTTCCGACGCTGATTTGTGTCTTCCGGCGATTCACTATGGTAGTGTGCCCGATGTCCACTAGGTGTTGCTGCTGCGCTGAAGTCCGCTGGAGTTCACCAAGCCACCCTGGGTGCAGGTAAGTGCGTGTCAAGCACACATTTAAAAATTGCATGCGCCAAAAACCCGGGGCAATTCGGCGCAAAACGGTAATATTCGGGAAACACAACGGAAAAACGCGATTCGGGCCCTTAGTAAATGACCCCCACAGTCTATGTGAGTCCCAGCAGAGAGCATTATCATCGGAAAATGCACTTTTGTTATAACTCCACCGGATAGGTAAGTAAATGTGCCCCTTTGTCTTTCTGTTGTCTGCCCTGAACTTGGTATGTCTCTGACAACTAGCTGCCTCATATATGGTGCTTCACCACCGGCATACTCCTACCTTCCTGGGCCAGCTGTCCCCTCCACCAGAACAACTCTGAAAGGTAGCAGGTAGCATTTGACCTTGTTGCAATGAAGTTGAGATCCCTATATAGGCGGTGTCATGAATATAGAAATATACAGCAATGGGGGATTGCATGTCAGGTCTTTTCATGTACATTAGTGCATTATACATGTCACAACTACCCCCCACCTCCCCCAGCCTAAAAGCACATCTACCACCAGGAACAAGGATTGTAAACCAAGCACACTTATTTGCAGGTGTGTGTCCCCTCTGGCAAAAATCCCCTCTTCTTTTAGCTTCTTCTGCCCTTGTTTTCTTAGCCTGAGGGGCTGCCGGCTCCATAGATGTTGCATGATGAGGGCTCATTTGCATGATTTTGAAAGACCATAGCATAAGAAGCTAAAAGAAGAGTGGATCCTACCAGAGGGGGCACACACCAGCGTGTAAATGTGTTTGGTTTACAATTCTTCAACCTGGTGGTAGATGTCTTTTAATGCAAGCTGTATAGGACCATTAAAGGGATGTTCCCATTACAGCAAATTAATGTTATTGTTTGTATTATAAAAGGTTATACAACTTTCCAATACAATACACTTTCTGTATCAATTCCTCACGGTTTTCTAGTTCTCTGCTTGCTGTGCTTCTATAGAAAGCTTCCATGTTTTTTTCCAATAGACATAAAACTTACCATGGTCACACAGGTGCAACAATAACATTAATTTTCTCAAATTGGAATATCCCTTTAACTCCACTGGGGGTGTAAGCCTTTTCAGACTTTGAGCAGACTCATAGGCACCAAGAATTCACTTCATAATTAAAAAAGAATATATGGCCATTAACTTCATGTGTCATATATGGAATTATGGGCCATTCCAGCCATATGCCAAATACATTTCTTGTATCGGGGTGAACACACACCTGGGTCTTATTCTATTAAGGAGGAAATATGCAGAATTCTCAATTGAAGCAGAGTAAGTGGGTAATAATCATTCTTAAAAGACACTAGAGATTCAGATGGGTCTGATGGCACTGCAACCATAGACCTCCCTGTGACCTCCCATTGAGAAGTTAGAATCCATCCCAGGTCTGTCTAGGCAATGTTCTTTTATCTTGAGCCACGAATCCCCATGATTGTGTCTAAGTGATATATATGCTACCTGGGCTGACTTCTGGCCTGATATCATTCCTTTACAGACTAGGCTTATATTAAATGAGAAGTTGGTGGAAGACTATCGTGCTGAGGCGAGTGAAAGGGGATTTTCAGGATTATGGGCGAGTGTTGTGCCATACCGGAGGTTGAGTAGACAACTTTATCTCACTTTCTGTGTCTCCCTGAACCCATGTGTTCATGGGTTGTCTATATAACAATAACTAATTGACCTGACAGAAGGGTTCCAGAATGTCACTGGAAGTAAGGCTGAAAACCAGCAAAGGACACTTTGCCAAATGTCTTGTGATTAGCCCAAAGCCATAGGTTAGGTGGTACAGTGGGTACGCATCTGTTTTCTAGTGTATATTGTACATTACTTTGAGCTGTCATCCTATTGGTTTGAAGTGGCTACTGTGTGTTGCCAAGGTTTAATACACCTTGAAAATAATCAGACAGCCTTCAAGCAGGAAAAAAACACTGAGGATAGCCTTGTCGAGAACGTTGTGGTCTGTGACAGCGCTAACCATAAATCAAGTATCGCCCATGTTTCTTGTTCAAGGTAAAGATGCTATGATTCTGCGCCAATGTTATCTGAAGAGATAATTAACATGACTTAAGGAGTCTGACAACATCTGCACCCTGACTAATGCAATGATTTGATGTGGACCTTTGTCTTCTTCTAATTATCTTATGAGTTACGGCATTATTAAAGAAAGGTCATCGTGCTCCCTGCATATAAAACTCTATGTAATCTGTTAGTCATATATCTGCTGAAGTGGCCCAGCTATTACCTGTTCTTTGTGCTGAATTTGTTTTGCCAACTCTTTGTCCTCAAAGTACATGATAGATGTTTACAAAGATGATGTCCTAGACCAGCTTTTATGTAGGCACAAAGAACTGTGGTGGGATACAGAAATCATTAGGGTAGTTGTTAAAGGGAAGCGTTGATTTTGTTATCCACCTCTATATAGACAGGACTTCCCTATTAGTGTCCTGTGATGAATCCACTCTGGAGTTACGTTATGGGATGTACCTAAGCTAGAAAGCCTCAAAATTTAGCACATAAAGCCCCGTCCACTTATACAAGATGGCAACTTAACTCGAAATTTTACTCTCTTAGCCCTGGCACTTGCTTCAATCCTCACTGCCACCACCTATACTTCTATTATTAAATTATAATAATAAGGCAAGTGGGCGCCTGTCTACAGAAATCCCTCAACAATTTGGAAACTCAGATTACAGAATACACAGTTACCTACAAGATTACTTAAAGAGGACCTGTCACCCAAAATTTCTGCACTTTTCTTTCAGTGCCTCCCTCCAAAGAGTAGAATGTCTGAAGTGGCTTTTAGTCCCTTCACATTAAGTGATAGGAGAGTTATTCATGTATCTGAGAGTTACCTGCTTGATAACTATAAAGCATATCTACACACAAAATGCCTAGAATTCGCTTTCCATGGTAGTTTGAGAGGCCTACAGTCAAAACATAAAGAGAACAAACATACATAACAATTATTAACATGTGTTTTGATACCCACAATGCACGTAGTACTTTCTTAGGGGTCATCAATTCTTAACTTCTAAAGGAGCTGAAGTTATGTCAGTCCGTTCACTCGCCACTCTGGATCCACTGATGAGTTGGTCTTGCTCTTTTGTTAATCCCCACATCTCCAAAACTTTTAATCCTTCTTCAAGCGACTTAATGGCTTTGATGGAGTTTTTCCATTTCATAGGGATTTTAGGGATTTTTGTGGAGAATCTCCACCTTTAGAAAAGTATTTCTCTCTTAGGAGGGATGGATTTGGTTGGGTCTTGCTTGAAGTGTCGTTGCTCACAGGTCCACAAACCTTTTCACTTAATCATATGGTGCAGGAAGGGTTTTTAGCTTCCTAGATTGAGAGAGAAGTTGATCTTTCACATGGTAAAATGTAAATCTCACTCAGTTTTGAGGGAGGTTAGATGGTTTAGGTATCCAGTGGGCCCTGTCAATGCTGAGTTCATATGCACAGAATCCCAGCATCAGAATATGATATGTGTGTTTCGTATTGCAGGCTTTCATGGGTTTAGTTAGTGTGTTGTGAGATTGTGTTGTATCCTTAGGTCATCAATGCCAAACAGGTTGAGTTTCAATACAGCAAGAAGTAGAAAGTTCAATTTAATCTATAGTGGCCTTAACAAAGAACCAGTAATCAGGACTCTCCCTGTCAATCACTGTGTGTGGGTGGGGTAATCAGGACTCTCCCTGTCAATCACTGTGTGTGGGTGTGGTAATCAGGACTCTCCCTGTCAATCACTGTGTGTGGGTGGGGTAATCTGGATTATCAGTGTCAGTGTGTGGGCGGAGTAATCAGGACTCTCACTGCCAATCACTATGTGTGGCTGGAGCAGTTAGAACTTTCACTTTCCATCTGTTTGTGTGTGGGTGGGGTTATTAGGACTTTCCCTGTCTTTCCTAGGAGTCCTGTTTCGGTAAATAAAATAAAACAGCCTCTTATATAAAGCAAACAATACAGGCTTTCAATAATCTGCATTTTCTAATGGCAAGGAAATCTGTAAGGGATATGCAATGCTGTGTTGCATGAGCTCACCATGAGTCTATCACAGCAAGATCACCTCTTTATAGTGACTCTTCAGTCTTGTAGAAGGTCTCGAACTGAGAAATTCACTCTATGGGTTTTATATTACATATAAAGAGGGGTTATCCATTTCGGAATACTCCATTATCATGACTGTGCTATAGAAGTAATGAACACTTATGTATTTAAGGTATTTAAATTATTGCTCTTGGCCTTAGTTATATGTTGCTCCCATAGTGCCCCCCACCTTAACATCACCGTTTATGGCCCTACTACTTAGTAGTGGCCCTAATACTGTGATAACTTCTCTTAATGACCGCTCATATTTATATCTTCCCAGTCTACTCCGAGTCTCTGCCAGCATTCCCGACGCGGGTCCAGCATCTGTAGCATAATTGGTTATTTACTGTAGAGTTCCGTCTTGATCAGAGTTTGTTTTATTTTTATTTCTTTTTTGCTAATTTTACAGCTTTTACGCGGCTACTGAATTTTATTTGACACTTTTATGCGGCGGCTCACATGTCACAGCAGAAGCTTTATTGCTCCGCAAGCGTTATAGAATAAATCAATTGGTGTGAACGTAGCATTGTGTCTTTTAAGGTAAAACGTCTCATTTCCGAAGAACGCTAATAAAGGGAGCGACCAAAGAATGGCGCACAGAAAGGTGTCACATTCAATTATCCTAAGCCTGAGAGGATGAGGAACTTGAGGTTCTGAGGAATTACACATTAGTATTTTTTGTATTAATCTTATCATTAGATACTATTATAATTGGCAGCAATTTTTTGGATCATTCCATTCAAAAAGGACAACGTAAAAACAGCCTTATTATATTCCCTGCGCACAGAGGTGACTTAAGGGGCAGCAACTCTTGTATCAATAATGTTCTTTTTTGAGCTTTTGAGCTTTTTTGTAACCTTTTGGGCTCTGTCATGCTTTCATTGAAAGACCCCAAATCTCTTCATCTGTCTCCTTTCTTCAACCGGAGAATGGAACATGGGATGTCTCTTCGGTTCTTTGTGAACATTTTCTAAGCTTTCTGAAGAAGGTCAAGTTGATTTCAAAACCCTGAGTCTTAGCGAAACAAAAATAAATGGAAATGATAAAATACAAGCAGTGTTTACACAAGGGGAATTCATTTATAGGGACCAAAAAAGCAAAAACTTGCTGACTTTCAAGTAGCAGACAACATCATAGCAGCACATCTGGATAAAACTGGAGTCTTTAACTATTTGTAGCCAAAGTTTGAGCTCTGCTTACCCTTTAAAGGCTACGTTCACCTTTGCCAACTTTTTTCTTTATTGACTATTTTTTTTATACAGAAAATAAAATAATTTTACCAATAGGGATGCAAGAAAAACGCCATAACCTTTCTGTTGATTGTTTGCATTGAAGACTGTTGTTCAACTTCTCCACTACAATCAGTAGTAAGTAAGATTCAGATGATCAACTCTTTCTCTATCCTCATGCACCAACCTCTGTGCAAGTTCCATTAAGCCAGGGAACTCTGCCACACCTCGCTCCCCATTTCACAGCAGACAGTTCAGTCTAATACAGCTCACTAATATTGAATCCCTCCCCTAGCCGCACCCCATCTCACAGCAGACAGCTCAGTCTAATACAGCTTACTAATACTGAATCCCTTCCCGAGCCACACTCCATTTCACAGCAGACAGCTCAGTCTAATACAGCTCACTAGTACTGAATCCCTTCCCCAGCCACACTCCATCTCACAGCAGAGAGCACAATCTGATACAGCTCACTAATACTGAATCCTTCCCCCAGCCACACGCCATCTCACAGCAGACAGCTCAGTATAATACAGGTCACTAATAATGAATCCCTCTCCCAGCCACACCCCATCTCACAGCAGACAGCTCAGTCTGATACAGCTCTCTAATACTCAATACCTCCCTCAGCCACACCCCATCTCACAGCAGACAGCTCAGTCTAATACAGCTCACTAATACTGAATCCCTTCCCGAGCTACAGCCCATCTCACAGCAGACAGTTCAGACTGATACAGCTCACTAATACTGAATCCCTTCCCGAGCCACACCCCATCTCACAGCAGACAGTTCAGACTGATACAGCTCACTAATACTGAATCCCTTCCCGAGCCACACCCCCATCTCACAGCAGACATCTCAGTCTAATACAGCTCACTAATACTGAATCCCTTCCCGAGCTACACCCCATCTCACAGCAGACAGTTCAGACTGATACAGCTCACTAATACTGAATCCCTTCCCGAGCCACACCCCCATCTCACAGCAGACAGCTCAGTCTAATACAGCTCACTAATACTGAATCTCTTCCCGAGCTACACCCCATCTCACAGCAGACAGTTCAGACTGATACAGCTCACTAATACTGAATCCCTTCCCAAGCCACACCCCCATCTCACAGCAGACAGCTCAGTCTGATACAGCTCAGAAATACTGAATCTTTCCCCCAGCCACACCCCATCTCACAGCAGATAGCTCAGTCTGATATAGTTCACTAATGCTGAATCCCTATCCCAGCCACACCCCATCTCACAGCAGACAGTTCAGACTGATACAGCTCACTAATACTGAATCCCTTCCCGAGTTTCACCCCCATCTCACAGCAGACAGCTCAGTCTGATACAGCACACTAATACTGAATACCTCCCCCAGCCTTACCCCTTCTCATAGCAGACAGCTCAGTCTGATACAGCACAATTCTGCTGCTTCCCTGCTTCAGCCACACCCTTCCCTTTTGTGTGTAACACTCACTGCTCATTCTTTCCTCTCCCATTTTTAACAGTGTCAGTAGATAAAAGACAAAATCCTATCTGTATAGTAGTATAACATAACATTCTTCCCAAAAGCTAGGACTTTATAGAGAAGAGGCTGGAATATAAAAATTAGGATTTAGGCCATGTGCGCACGACCATGTACACAAACAGAACAAAACTGGAAAAAGTTTGTGGCCCTTTTTGGCCAGGTGGAGATTGGAGAGGTGAGGGAGGAGCTGAATGGGAAGGCGGCAGGAAAAGGACCTGCTCTACAATTTGCATTGCAGCCACCCAACTCGGGCATGGTGCAGTGAGACATGGGGAGCTCATCGCCCCATCCACAATATACCTCAATGCAGGCCATGAGCTAGTTGCCATTTTCATGTCTAGCTTACAGCCCTCATTTACAGCTGTGTACACATAGCCTTATACCAGGCATTTTACGCAGAGTAAGGCTTCTTAGCCTCTGCTCTCCCTACTTTCTATAGAATATTTTAGGCTTGGAATGGATGGACTGCTTTTCCCTATATTTCCTCTTCTGTCATGTTTTACTTTTTTTTAAAACAGCAAAAACGCATGTGTCTTTTAACGGACTGCTTAAAATCAGGACAAAAACTTGTTCAAAACGCCACGTGTGACCGCAGCCTTACACTGTTTTACCTTACTTCTCTCCATCTGCCTTAGGCCTTATTCACATGTCAATAATTTGGTCAGTGTTTCAGATTAGTTTTTGTGAGTTAAAACCACACATAGAGACTACACAGATATAAGGTATAATAGACATAATTAAAACTATTCTGTGTTTTTGACCCAAATACTGACTAAATCACTGATGTGTGAATAAGACCCAACACTGGATGCAAGTGATAATCACTATGATCCCTGCTCCTTTCCCCTTCCCAAATGTCACTCTTTTCCAGCCAATCTCTGAAAGCAACCCCCCTCCCCCCCTGACCCATAATGATCACCAGGATGTGTAGACGAATAGTGGGTTGCCCAAAGACGGAGATTAGAATTTGTAAATTCATGATTGGTTTCTTCATCCATTGTTACTTTTGATTGATCAATTTGTCCAGTGGTTATTTATATGTTGATAACTTCAGATATTATTTCTTATTTATGTTTCAGACTGGAGTCCCCAACCCGATCCTTGAGCATGGACGCCCCAAAAGGAGTCTACATCAAAGCTCAGACTGGAGAAATCGAGGCTATTTCACGGAGAGATATAAAATTACAGAGCAGTGATGGATCGGTTAGTGATCTTCATAGATGATGGAGATAAGGTTTTGGGGCAAAAGTATCTCACTCTTCCATTATGTTATATAAGGAAGGGTGATACATGTTATCAGGGACACCTTTCCCAACACCTACATCTACATTTCCAACCACCTGCTAATGTCTTCAAGTTTCAAAGAGCAGGTTGAAGCTATAGAGTTGTAGAGGAAGTATTTTACAACAAGCCCTTACATGTGTATAAAATATTATATCTTGCTGTGTTGTAGTATTTGGTACACGTGATAGGAAGATAGGGGATTATTTTCCCCTTCACACCACTTCCAGGTCAAGTGGGCATGGAGGGGGCACGGACATTGCCGGAATGGCCTGTGGGCCTGCGCACACTCTACAGCCACTCTCTAAAGGTTTTGACCAAAACTATACCAAACTGAAATCCCAGAGTATCCACACGACAGTGAGGTAACCATTTTAAGCTGGTATTGTTAGAGGTGGACGTTTTGAGTACAACAAGACTTTATTAACAAACTTATTAACATTGTACTTTGGCTGGAAAATTTGTAAGTTAAGAAGTTAAAAGCACAACGTATATATGTTGGGTTTACATTTGTACAAGTTGTTATACAAGTTTTTATTTATTATTTTAAATTTGAATAAATTTGGGTATTTTTAATATAAAAACTATGGGGCAAATTTACTTACCTGGTACTGTCACGATCCCCGTTTCGCTTCCCCGGCGAAGTCCGCTGGAGTTCACCTTCTTCTTCCCGGTGCTTGTAAGTGCGTGTCTTTCGACACAATTCTAAATGTTAAATCCCGCGCGCCGTCGGAATCCGTCGGGTTGTCCTACGAAAAACCCAATCAACCCCCCCCCCCCCCGATTTTTGCGACACAATCCCTGGCGCGATGCGGCACAAAACGTAAATCGTAGGGAAATCTGACAAAAATGGTCGGTAAATCAGCCCCTGTATGTCCTTTTGGAAGGATAGACAAACACATGTGGAAGTAATAAATTAACGTCGCAGCTTGTCACCCTATTTATATTTATTGCATTATTTCTTGTGATGCCGAAGGTGGTTGTTGAGCACAATTGATTGGTCTTCCGTTTGATAAAGCCTCTATATTTCCCATATATCTAATGCCTCAATATACTTTGTTTGAGGGATAGAGGGAACGTGTCCTATGGACCGCACAGTGAGAGGTGTAAAATCAAAGGATCTGCTGTTTCAGTCCTTGCTCACCACCCTTTTTGGTGTATATGGCATGGAAAAGTGGAAATTACATCTTTTCGTACCACATGCATCACTTTAAAAAATGGTCGTGGTACAGCAGGTAACAAGGCGGATCAAGGCGGGACCAACTTCCTAGTACAAGCCCTTGCAGCATTGTAAATGGAAAAATAAAAAAGTCTTGACTATTGAAGGAGGCGATTTAAAAACAGGAAGACGGCTGCAGCATTAATGGGTTAATACCTTGGTCATAGCTAAGAGTTTATCTAAAATGAGTAAAAGGAAAGAGCTAAAAAGAACGATATAGTTGTATATTCATTTTAAAGTTCTACTTTCCATGTCATTAGCATATTCATCGCTTGGTGCAATTATTCATAGAAATTACATTCACTATTAATTGAAATACACGTTTCTATGTGTTTCCAGTTTTCTTACCAAAATATCAGCCATTACCTGATAGAAATCATTCCAGTGCTGTGCGGCCGCTCTACAAACCCATCAATCATTTCTAGGATGAACAAGGCACTTGACACTTTTTATGTTCACACTGCAAAATAATAGCATTGGGGCCATTATGGAAACCCTGCAGAAGTCACACTGGGATATTGGCTTCTAAAATGTCATTATTTATAATGGCCTGGAAAAAAAAGTCCATGGGGGCCAGGTCAGGCTTTTAAAATCGCACTACGCTGCCAGTCTTCTGGGCATAAAGGCTTCTCACCCTTAAAACCACAAAAGCATCTTGAACTTTTATAAGTTTCTTGAACTTCAGGCTACAAATACTTTGCACTTCAGCCATAGACATACAGTGCGGGAGGAACCTTGTTTTGTCATATCTGTGTGGTGAGTAGGACCAGTGATCGAGGCTCCTTTAACTTTTAGAGACTGATTGGCATTTGTGGTAGATACTTTATCATTACCCGTCAGCTCCCTTTTCTTTATTGAAAGTATTGAGAGAATTTTCAACATTATTCATGAACACAAAAACAAAAGCAGTGGTCCCCGACCTTTTGTAACCGGGGACAAGCTACACCTAAAAAAGATTTTCAGGGACCGCAAGGGTTTGCACGCCCCCTTCACCCATGATCCCTGGGGGAAAAAATGTGCGTGCCTTGCCCTTACCTAACTACAAACAATATAATAACCCCCCCCCCCTTATCGTGTCCCATTTCCTGCAGTTGCCCCCCTTATAATGCCACTTTTCATGTAATTCACTCATTATAATGCACCCTTTCCTAACGAAGAACAAGGACCTACCGTACCATGATAAGGATAAGAAGGACCTACCGTACCATGATCAGGAAAAGAAGGACCTACCGTACCATGATCATGAGAAGAAAGACCTACCGTACCATGATCATGAAAAGAAGGACCTACCGTACCATGATCATGAGAAGGACGTACCGTACCATGATCAGGAAAATAAGAAGGACCTACTGTACATGATCAAGTGAAGAAGGACCTACCATACCATGTTCAGGAGAAGAAGGACCTATCCTGCTATGATCAGAAGAAGAAGAAGGACTCACTGTACAATGATCAGAAGAAGAAGAAGGACTCACTGTACAATGATCAGAAGAAGAAGAAGGACTCACTGTACAATGATCAGGATAAGAAGAAGAACCTATCATAGAATGATCAGGAAAAGAAGAAGGACCTACCATACCGTGATCAGGAGAAGAAGAAGGACCTACCATACTATGATCAGGAGAAGAAGAAAGACCTTCCATGCCATGATCAGAAGAAGAAGAAGTATGCACTGTACCATGATCAAGAGAAGAAGAAGGACCTACCATACCATGATCAGGATAAGAAGAAGAACTTATCGTAGCATGATCAGGAAAAGAAGAAGGACCTACCATTCCATGATCAGGAGAAGAAGAAGGACCTACCATACCATGATCAAGAGAAGAAGAAGGAGCTATTGTACCATGATCAGGAGAAGAAGGCCCTACCATACCATGATCAGGAAAAGAAGAAGGACCTACTGTACCATGATCAGGATAAGAAGAAGAACTTATCGTAGCATGATCAGGAAAAGAAGAAGGACCTACCATTCCATGATCAGGAGAAGAAGAAGGACCTACCATACCATGATCAAGAGAAGAAGAAGGAGCTATTGTACCATGATCAGGAGAAGAAGGCCCTACCATACCATGATCAGGAAAAGAAGAAGGACCTACTGTACCATGAACAGGATAAGAAGAAGGACCTACTGTACCATGATCAGGAAAAGATGAAGGACCTACTGTACCATGATCATGAGAACATGAAGGACATTCTGTACCATGGCTGCAAGCTACTGATCTCTGACTGGCCTGGAGTTACGACTGCACATTCATCTTACATGAGACTATTTAGCCGCTGACCTGGCTCAGCAGACACCTGTTCTTTTTGTTCACATAACCACTGAGCCCAGTTAAATCTATTTTACTGATATTTTATGTGATGTAACAACATAAAGTATCAAATATTAGTGAAGCATGAAGAAAATGATACACGCTTTTACAAATGTTTGCTAATTAAAAAACTGATGGCATGCATATGTATTTAGGGGCAACTTGGGGCTTATTTACTAAGGGTACGTGGATCCTTTGAATGCATTGGTCACAGCCTCCCAGTATATAGCCAGCCCCCTGTAGTATATAGCCAGCCCTCAGTAGTATATAGCCAGCCAGCCCCCAGTAGTATACAGCCAGCCCCTGTAGTACATTGCCTGCCATCCCCCTCTAGTATATAGTCAGCCCCATGTGGTATACAGCCAGCCCCATGGTGTATACAGCCAGCCCCATGTAGTATACAGCCAGCTATCCCAATGTAGTATACAGCCAGCCAGCCCCCCTGTAGTATACAGCCAGCCCCATGTAGTATACAGCCAGCCCCCTGTAGTATACAGCCAGCCATCCCAATGTAGTATAAAGCCAGCCAGCCCCCATGTAGTATACAGCCAGACAGCCACCAGTAGCATACATCCAGACGTCCCCATGTAGTATACAGCCAGCTAGCCCCCAGTAGAATACAGCCACCCAGCCCCATGTAGTATACAGCCAGCCCCATATAGTATACAACCAGCCAGACCCATGTAGTATACAGCCAGCAAGCCAAAAAATGTGCTGAAAAAAAAAACAAACTTACATACTCACCCTCCGATACCCCGATGCTCGGCACGGCTCGTGATCTATGACGTCATCATAGTGTGCAGCGGCCGGCAGATCGCGTGGACGTGTCTCTGCAAGCTGTTACAGCATAGCGAAGCCAGAAGAGGAGCCGCACTGTGGATCGGGAGCTGTGCTGGGCATCGGGGCGTCGGGGGGGAAATTGTAAGTTTTTTTTATTGACTCGTGAGGTTTTTCAGCACATTTTTTGTGCTGAAAAACTTGTCTTATACATAAGTATATACGGTATATTACCATCCACTACTGAATGTGCCCTAACAATTATGAGTCATGATACAATATGTGTATGTCCACTTCATCTATTAAAATTCCTTGCAGTTCCCCCACAGGGGAAATCAAAAGTTACACAATCCTTAACTGAATCAATAGGAGACATATGTACAGGAGGTCCCCTACTTAAGAACACCTGACTTACAGACGACCCCTAGCTACAAACGGACCTCTGATGTTGGTAATTCACTGTACTTTAGCCCTAGGATATAATGATCTGCTGTAAGAGCAATGGTGTTTGTAATGAAGCTTTCTTGTTAATTCTGGTTCTTATGATAACCCAACATTTTTAAAATCCAGTTGTCACAGAGACCAAAAAATTCTATCTGGGATTACAATTACAAAGTATACAGTTCTGACTCGCATACAAATTCAACTTAAGAACAAACCTACGGAACCTATCTTGTTTGTAACTTGGGGACTGCCTGTATTTAAACTAGGATATGGAGGGGATGGGGGGGGGGGTTCTAACACTCTGTATTATTATATATTATATAATCCTGAGATATCTGTATATACACAATTTCTTGTCTTCTCCATAACACAGGTGGTGCTGGATGCTGAAAAAATATTTCTACCCAAACTGCCTCAAGGTACAAAGACTAACTCAGCTGACAGCTCTCAGGAACTCTATGAAATATGTGTCTGCCCAGACGGAAAGTTGTATCTGTCGGTAGCCGCGACGAAATCCACTTGTCGGGAATACAGCCGAGACTGTCAATGAGGGAGGTTTTTGAGCCACCGGATAGTAGTGGCGCATTTTATATTAACTGGTGACTGCTGTTTGTTTGAAAGGATTTCAATATAAAAATCACAAAAACGCGTTGGGATGCATATTTATATTTAAAAAAAAAAAAAACACAATTTTGAGAAGAATATTCAAATATTTTTTTAATCCGAAGTAAAAAAAAAACAAAACAGCACAAGTTCGTTTTGACTTGGAAATGAGTCCTCATCGGTCGCTCTTTGGCTTAAATGAGAAAATGAAGGGCTGGAGTGTTGTTGGAGCCCGGCCACCTAATAAAATGAGTATTTTGTCGCGTCACTGAACTGTTTCGTGATTGTTGAACTGGATAATTAATTGAGAAGCGTTCTAACTTTTTCTCCAAATTCCAGCCCATTTCTGCTTCTAGTGTACATTATTATATTCATTCGATCTCAATGACCTGTTTCCAATATATGAAGAATGAATCGGAGCCAGCAATATACTATGCAACCTGTACGGCAATAATAGATCTCCTATGGTCCGCTGTTTTTATTGTGTGTTACATTGGGTTGTAAATTTTCTATGTGTGATCCTTAAAGTCCTTCAATTGGCATTGGAAGAAACAGGTAACATGCTGGTAGACAATAAAGACTGTTTTCTTAATATGTGGTCATAGATTTTTATTCTACTTAAAGGAGTTGGCCATTAATTAAAAAAACCTTACCAGGGTAAGTCTAAGACTGTATCGGGTCACCCATATTTTAGTTACACTTGTAAACTTTATCTGAAGCCCTTAAGAGCTGACCAACTGGCAGCAGGGTTCAGGACTTCCTGGGACGTCCTCTGTCCTGCTGCCAGATGAAGGAGGAGTGTACAGCTATTACTGTCTGCACGTCCCCTCCATGATAACCACTGCCATATCAGTGTTTGGAAGGGCATACCAAGGGCTCTTCCAACCACTTATGAGGGAGTGGTTATGACGGAAGGGGCGTGCATACAGTAATGACTGTCCATCCTCCTTTATCTGCCGGAAGCCAGCAGAAGACAGGACATCACAGGAGTCCTTAATCCTGTTGCTGATGAATCACATAACTTATGGCTCCTGTGGACTTCAAGCAAACCTTACCGGGTTAAGTCCAATATTGGTAACATTCTTGAGGTCTTTGACTTACCCAGGTGTAGTTTGTTATTAATGGCCAACCCCTTTAAATTTAGTTTTTGATGCTACTTTAGGAATCATTAATTTGGACATCCTATAGGACAGTGGAGCATTTTTCAATTACACCCCATTCCTTGACATAGGTCAATCCATTTGGCCAATCACAACCCATGAATAACTAAACCTATTACTTACTCCCCTGACTCCTAAACTAAGTGATTGAACACTAACTTCATTAACTTTGCCATACAACCTTTCAGAGTAAAGTTCTTCCTTCTCCACTTACTTTGGCTTTTATCATCCTCCAATCTGCTTTTCACTCTGCAATCTCTGCTGAATTCTGTCTTACCAACAAGACTGACAGATGCTCACTGAGTTGTCAGAGTGCATCAAAATTTCTATGAAGAGGAGGATTGAGTCACAGCAGTATCAGGCAGCAAGGTGGCTCAGTGGTTAGCACTACAGCCTTACAGCGCTGGTCTCCTGGGTTCAAGTCCCATCCAGGTCAACATTTGCAAAGAGTTTGTATCTTCTCTCTGTGTTTGCGTGTGTTTCCTTTGGGTCCTCTGGTTTCCTTCTACACTCCAAAACATACTGGTAGGTTGATTAGATTCTGAGTCCCATTGGGGACAGGGACTGACTTGGCAAACTCTGTGTGCACTATATAAATAAAGGAATTATTATTATAACATCCACCTACAGAATAAAGAGTTACAGGTTTCAGAGATTTACAGAGTCACAAAATGTCCACAAACTGGTAGCTCCTCCTGGGCACACACTGAACTACAGATATTTGCAAATCCAATTGAAAGATGAGGAACACTTTAAAATCTTTCAAAATCTTTGGACATATTCATAAGTGAAATCTAAGTCACTACATGTGCAACATCCCCCACCGGGGCCTAGCCTTTTCTTGGGGCCTACAGACAGCCGGGGCCCGCAGTACCTGAGTGGCTGGTGGATGCGGCCTAGGCACGCTAGTGTCACAGTGCTTGGTATGGGGAACCGGAGGGCTGTCCTACAGCCTGGCAGGTCTCCAGCAGGGTGGTGTTGGCAAGAAATGATGAGGGAGAGGCTGCTATAGCTTTTCTCCCTGGGGCAACCCTTTGGTGTCTGGAGTATGAGTCTCTGTGTGGTGGACAGGGTGCCAGTGATGGTGAGAGCCGTAGTAGCAGGGACCAGACGGAGGCAGATGTTGAACAGAAATAACTTACAGTTCTTTATTGGAACCGACAGGAACCGTAGCAACGTGCCTTTAACAGAATGGTAGCATGCTGGAGATGCAGTTGGAGGGAGCCACAGGATGGATCCTCAGCCTGGATGCAATGGGCAGGCTGGAAGATAGCTGTGTCCTGGAAGGATGCTTCAGCTTGTCCTGGGTTGCTTCAGGTATCACCCTTGAAGGTAGGATGATACCCCTTTCCTCACTCACTTACTCACTACACTAAGGCAGGGAGCTGGGCTCACCTGCTCTTGTCTGGTGTGATGGCTGCACTGACTCTTCTGAGTCTGTAATCTGAGAGAGTGAACTCTCTCCTCACACTCTGGACTCTTCCTGTCTAACTAGATTAAACTCTCCTCTAGAAGTTTCCTGACCAGGGGTTTTGTTACTCCCACTGGTCAGGTGGTGGCTACTCCTCCAATTACATCTCAGCTCACAGACATACAGTATAACACATGTGATTGGTTGCTGGAATTACATCACAGAAAACAATTAACTCCTGTCTTACCAGGCAGGCTCTACCGCTGGAGTGCTCATTTGTGTTATGTAGTGAACTGCTGTGGGGTTGATCAGACCCTTCACAGGCTGCAAGCTACATGGTGGGACGTATTCGCAACAACCTCTCTGCCTTGCATCGGCGAGGGTGTTGCACATGGAAATTAATCATTCAACGCACACTGATAAAATCTATAAGCAATGCCTAGAGCAGATGGATTTTTGGAAGTAGGTTACGTAGAGGAGATGGAGTGACCCTCTGCAGAGAAAGAGGTGCAGAGATGCGGCCCCTCTCACCCCAGTGCTGGGTCCACAACTACATTGCTCCGTACTGTTGTATCATATCCTCCAGGCTTGTGCTTCCATTCCAGAGAAAGGAGCAGATCTTCTATGGTGTGCTGTGTATGGGAGACAATATGCCGGTCATTCACCAGTGACCCCCTTGTCCCCTACATGTCACTTATGCTAAATTTACACTAGAACCCTTTCATTATTTAGCTAAAATGAAGTAGAAGAACAACTTGTTTATGTGTCTTGTTAGTAGTGACATGACTGTGTATAGTTAAGTTATAATCCAGCTCTTGTGAGGGCTCTGGGCGGGTTTTTCAGCCTGAAGAGTTTTCTGCTCTCTGCACTGTGCTGCATGTAGGAGCTGTATCCTGGATTTTGGTTGGATGCTTACAGCTGTCACTCAAAAGAGAGAGGAGGCGCTGTAGAACAGTTCACTACAAAGAGCAGAAAGCTCTTCAGGATGAAAGAGTACTTGGAGGGGGAACTGCAAACCTGGATTGAGAAGTCACTTTTCAGTCATGCTGCTACATTACACCCATGGTATGGTTACAGAAATGTCCAGGGTCTATTATGTTTGCAGTTTAATTTGGTTGAAATTGATGATGGATTCCCTTTGGGTTTAGATCTAACCTAAGCATCATGCAGATACAGATGTTATCCCCACCTCCCATGAGCATTATGTCAACTTTCAACCCATGGTAATCAGTCTCCATGTTAAAGGGATCTTCTGTGATGAGACTAGCCCTTTAACTGTAGTAATACAGCAAGTTTCAGTGTGTAGTTAGTATATAGTATATATAGTATTGTGTCGCTGTGATGAATCACAAATGCAAGGGGTAAGCTTAGCATAAAACATGGACATTCAGCGCATAAAACATGGACGTTCAGTGCCGTTTACTTAACATTTTAACAGTTTCCAGCGGAGCAATATACAGTAAAAGCTTTCTATAAATAGCAGCATTTCCATGGATTTCTATGCGGATCACATAAACAGGACACGGGCGCTGACCTTGGCGGCCTAAATAATGGTCGCTCTCCTGTGGTCTCCTGGATCATCTTGTTAGATAATACGTATGAAGAATATCACACCTTCACTGGTAGATTGAACCGAATCTAAATCTCATCTCCCTGAGTGACCTTGTAATGTCCTTGCACTCCCGGGCTGATAGTAGTTGCCGTTTTTTTTTTCTGAGAAGCGCCATGGGTTTTTTTAATTCATGTTTTCCTTCCCATAACTCTCTCTGCTGTTATATTATTATGATAATGAGGCGCTATAACTATTACTGTAAAATATTTAATGCTTTGCCACCTGTTCTCCTCCACAATTCACATAGAGATGGAACATCAATTTCTTAGAATCACATAAAATCCTTATGGTGACATTTTGACCTTCTTATGTTAATGTCCTGGTGGTGGATTTTATGTCACTGGATGGCAGGAAACTCAGTCCTCTGCTGGGTAACACTAAACGTTATTTTATTCTCATACTGGCGGACATAGAATTTTAGGTCAAAACACTTTTTTAACGATTTATGAAATTTTTTGGAAACATTGGGGCACATTTACTAAGGGTCCGCACGGCTCATTTTCATTGGGTTTCCCAACTATTTTCAATTTGCGCCACATTTAAGTGGGGTTTTTGGCGCAAGCGATCGGATTTTGGCACAATTGCGCCGTCTTGCAACAGAAATCGGGGGGGGGGGGGGCATCGCACAACCCAACTGATTCGGACTAAGCGCAGGATTTACAATTCAAATTGTGTCGCGAGACAATGCACTCGCATGCACCGGGAAGAAGAAGGTGAACTTCGGCGGACCTCAACGGGGAAGCGACAGATGCAGAAAAATGGATGCACGATCTTGAAGAATCGTGCCGGACTTCATCCTCGTCGGAGAACGCACCTCGGGGATCGCGACATGACCGGGTAAGTGAATCTGCCCCATAAAGCCTTAGGCAAGGGATAGGTAGAGTGGGAGCTGACTTGGCACCTGGGGAGGATTAAGACTGCGATGGGCCCTGGGCTGTATAAATATTGAAGCCCCTACAAGTCTGGAATGACTTCCTACATATGGTACTAGAATCAGCTTCTTGGGGTTGGAGGATACGTCCCTTCTTCCTGATTTCAATTTGTGGTTTCAGGACCTTTGGATGACCTTCAAAGGTCCTGAAATGGCTCTTGTGTACATGTGTACTGAGAGCAGGAACAGATGTACAAAGTGAAGGTCCTTCTCAGCATAAAATTAATGGGTGATTTTGGTGGCTATGGGCCCCGTAGAAGGCTTGGGCCCCGGGCTACTGCCGAAGCCACCTATATCATAATCCACTATTGTTGGGCACCATTTATGGAAACAGTAATCCAAAAAAGAATGTCTTGAAAGAAGGTTTCCTGACCGACTCGAGATTTTTTCCTACAGTAGTTATAGTCTATGTCCAGTTAAAGTGATGGATAGTGTCCAGAGGCTGGAGCGGAGGAACACAGTCGATGTGACATCACCACTAAGCATCGGTATATCAACGTAAACCAATGGTTGTGAGAAGTGCTGGACAGAACCAGATGCACAGACTAGGTAAGTATTAGTTCTCAGGATGGAGGCCTGTATGCAAATAAGCCTTTGGGGCTGCAGGCTCCTTTGGTGTTAATGGAGCCTGGAGCCCCACAGGCTCATTTGCATACAGTATTTCATCCTAGTGGTAGATGTCCTTTAAGTCCACCTTGGGCCCATAGTATAACAACAACCAAAAGCAGACAACCCAACGCCTGTCCGACTGTATGACAATTGCCCTTTATAACCAATCAGTTCTGGAAGGATGGCATCAGGTGACACAATGATTGGCTATAAAATAAAACAGGGACAGTGATTGATACAAGAAAGGAGGTCAGTTGAATAATTATCTGTCACCTTTTAAACATTACTAATTAAATCTGGTCGGGAGAATATGAATATTCGGAAGAAGCTTTCAATAAATAGCAGGAATTCTGTGTATTTCCATGCGGGGCACATAGACGGGACATTGACCTTGGGCTGCTATGAGTGGCCTGGATATGAATAAATACAGATAATATTCGCTCTCCTATTGTCTCCTGGATCATCTTCTTAGATAATACGCACATTACTATGAAGAATATCACACATTCAGCGCCTTAACCAAATCTGAATTTCATGACAACGCTCTGCCTGACCTTACAATGTCCTGTTATACACAAGGACTTCATGTTACACAAACCCCTTGTTGTCCTTCTCCTGTTAGAGTATTATTGCCTTTAAGAGGTCCCAAACACAAAAGAGAACTCGTTTCATCGCAATATTACATTTTTTTTATTTTTTAATTTATTACTTTTCTTTGTTGGTCCCTATTTTATATAGATTTAGTACATACAAGCCAAAATGGTGGTAGCCTTATATCTTCATACAGAGCACCCCCAAAGAAGATAAAGGGGCAGATTTATCAAGCAGTCTGAAAGTCAGAATATTTCCAATTGCCCATGGCAACCAATCACAGCTCCCCTTTAAAATATTCATGAGCACTGGTGAAATGAAAGCTGAGCTGTGATTGGTTGCCATGGGCAACTGGAAATATTCTGACTTTCAGACTGCTTAATAAATCTGCCCCAAAAGGTTACCACCCCCTTGGGTGGTAGGATATAGTTCTCATGTAAACTTTGAAGGATGGACACCCGAATACGGGTATAGTGCCAGCATGGCGCTCGTATTATATCATTATATCAATAGTTCAGATGAGATAATAATTCTTTATGTATATAGTGCACATAGATTATGCAGCGCTGCACAGAGTTTGCCAAATCAGTCCCTGTCCCCAATGGGGCTCACAATCTAATTAACCTGCCAGTATGTTTTGGAGTGTGGGAGGAAACCGGAGGAAACCCACGCAAACACGGAGAGAACATACAAACTCTTTGCAGATGTTGACCTGGATGGGATTTGAACCCAGGACCCCAGCGCTGCAAGGCTGTAGTGCTACCCACCGCATTTCCATAAACTTTGCACAAATCAATTGTACAAGTGACCACAAGTTACTTTGTAATATTTCTTTAATATATTAGGAAAAATTTACTCTTACCATCCTCCGGTTTCCCTAATCTGATTCTCGCCTCCAGCTGAATTCCTTTTTGCTTACAAGAAAAACAAAAGCTCAGTATTCCATGAAGAAGAGAGGGGAGCAGTGATTCCCAGTCGGAATCCAACTACAAATACATAGAGGAAACAAATGGAGGCTACAGAGAGGAAGACTACCGTGATATGATTTGCCCATGCATCACAGGCCCATGTGCCTCGCGGGCCCCATAGTAGCCAGAGCAACTGTAGTTTTGGCTCTGGGAATACCTGTGTATACAACTAAAGTGCTGTGTCTGTTGCTCATTTCAGCTCTTCTTCATAGTAACTTCAATATCAGTCCAGAAACAGAGACCAAGGATAGTGGTTTCGAAAGATGATTGATAGAGGAAGAAAATTCTCATGTAGAGATTAGAGACGATTAGAGTGATTTTATTTCAGTTGGTTTACACAATTCCTCTGTGCCGCTTAGACAGCAGAACCCTTTAAACACAACTTTCCAAAAACTGAAAAGTATAAAGTACTTTGGATTTTTTTGCTTTTGGTGAAATTCTAGATGTTGTCCATATTTTACTACTGCTACACAGCCAAACATCTCCTGCCTTGTCCACCACATTCTGCAGCTACTAGCGTTGGGTACCATAACCTGGATTGGGAAAAAACACTTCTGGTATTGGATTTCCTTGCCGGTGATTACTTTTTGTGACTTTCACTGTTGCTATGTTGTCTGTTATTTGTTTGTTGCTTGCCCGGACTGTTTGACTATGCTTTTGTTTTCTTGATTTTGTATCCAATTTCTTGTTAAGACTTCACATTGACTTTTCTTTTTATCTGCATTGTGGTATATTTCTCAATTAATTTTTTGCACTTATCTGCAATTTATTTTTAAAACTTGTTCTTCCAATAATCCAATATTTTTAATTCTGGAAATGCTGAAGTATTGGAATTTTTACTGTAGGTAGAAGTCCCTCTAGAAACTTCTTTCAATCTGTTATGAAACCATAAAATGAGTCTTCACTAGTTTCCCATATTGGAGAATCTGAAGATATTTATCTGTTAAATCTTATATAAACTTGTACTCGGAATAGAATGTGTCTGCCCTTTCAGATTATTAAATGTCACAAAGAAAAGGTTAAAGCACAATGTACCTGCTATTAAATCCATAACCATTTCATATTGGAGAAGAATAACCTCTGTCCCCCATGGTCTAGAATTCCTTTATATTGTAAGACCAGACTGTAACCCTTACAGAGGGTCTCCAGGGTAGATGAACACTTACTACAGAGACCTGCAAGGGTGAGGGGTCAGGAGAGTGACAGCGGGGTATTGTGAGCCACATGTATCAAATGGCTCCATGCTAAATGATAAATCTGGTGCTAATTTATGGTAAAACTTCAAACCACCCATTGGTGGTATAAAAATTGCCAAAAAAATTGATACAATTGATCAATGAAAACTTTCCCTCTTCGTGGCAAAGAACAAAAACGTGTCCAAAATAATTGTTGAACATTTCTGATCCATTATTATTAGTAATTGTATCACATTATCAAGAAAAAAAATCTAAATATCTAAATCAAATACTGGATATCAGAGTTTTGTCAAAGTATAATAAAAAAAATGATAATAGAACATATTGATGGTAGGGTTTAGAGAATTCTAAATGGTTAGCGCAGTAATCAGCTTTGAAGAAGACCTTACATTAAACATTCCTTCAATAGACTGTTGTATGGATTCCCAAGATGTCCAATGTTCATGATCAATAAAGTTAAGGCAACCAATAACCAGCCAACTAGAATTACTGTCCATGGGGTGATCATTTCTTCAGTAGACACGTGAGGAGGTAGCTCCTCCCCTAGACTGGTCCCGCCCCCCTCTTTGAGTGATCTTTAGAGCACCAGCAGAAGAGAAAGTAGGACTGCTGCGTGGGAACGGGAAAAGGTAAGCAACTATTTTTTTTTATTTTGCTTAATAACAGCAACAGGAGGAGGAGAGGGGTCACAATATGAGGAGGATGGGGGAAAGGAAGCCACAATATGAGGGTGGTGGTGGACAGGGGGCCACAATATGAGGGATATGGAGGGCAGGGGAAACAATATGCGGGAGGATGGAGGACAGTATGCAAAAGTATGAGGAGGATGGAGGACAGAGGGGCATAATATGAAGGGGATGGAGGAAAGGGGGCCACAATTTGAGGGGGAATAAGGACAGAGAGGGATAGGGAAGGGTGTAGGAGTACAGAAAGGGCTTTATAAGTCTGGGGAGATAAATAAAAGTGGGTGACCATATGTAAAGGGGGAATAAAATTAAAGAGGGGCATTATATGTTGCTTAGTTGCATTAGGAATTATATTGGTCCTTAAGGGGGTTGGCCACAGGAAGGGGGCATTATACTATATTATACTAAGCTTGAGGTTGGGACAACAGGCGTGGAAATGGGTGCGGTTTATGAAAAAGGGGGAAGCACTTTTCATCCCTCTTTCTCTAGACCGAAATATGGAAGGTATGCTAAAGGAGACAGAGGCAAACAGCAATAAAAATACAACTCAATGCTTGTACATAAGCTGTGGGATAAGGGAGTGACTGGTTTTATGCAACTTTCTCCTTATGGCACTATGTACTTTATGAACTGTGTATGTTGGAATGCGCTTCCTATTGGCAATTGATAGGTCTCTATAAGCTTCCTCAACGGATGGATCCCAGATAAAGTTATTCCAGCAGCTACAATCCCTATTTACCCTCCTAGTCATAGTTTTTATAGCATATATAGTATATAATAGAGCATTAGGCAGCTGGAAATACAACCTAATGAGGTCATCCATTGTTTTGTTACGTCCGGTTACACAGCAGGATTGATATCCTTATTGTATCACTTATTGTTAGATACATTTCATGTTTTCTATCCTCTCCGGGTGAGATAAAAGTGGAAGCCTGCAGTAGGAACTCGTAGTGACGAACATTGGAGATAATAGACTGTTTGAGTGAAGTGAGAAGCCTATTTTAGATATACATAATAGGGTATACATGACTTTTTGAGTAATATTGGGGTGTCCCCTGACCCTTCTTGTGTGGATTCCTCCCTGCACAAAAGCCACATGTGCTTTGGTCCTGTATCTATCTCTTCACATTTTGGTCTGGGGGTGTTAAATGTACTAAAGTATTTTACTTTTCGCCTTCTTAGGAATGTACTAGTGTGTAGACTACAATATACAATTGACTTGCCATTAGGTAATTGTGGCGAGCTTGGTATTGGCCATGTGCTGCAGGTGACACATGAATGCTCCAGCAGATAACTCCTACTATATCTGAATGTCTGGAGAGAGCAATCAGGGGTACACCTGCCAAATAGATATGGGGTCCCTGATTGGGTACCCCAGGACCGGCTTCTTTGACATTACTGAGAGACAGAATGGGACTGGTTGGACTATTGGGAACAACATTACAGTGAGAAGGAACTTGATTGTCAGTATAAACTTGCTATGTGATTGGTGTGTCGTATACTGAGCAGTTCTCTTGCTCTGGATTATGGAAGTTGCCGTACTGGAACTGTATGATATTGTTGGAAAAAATTGAAAAAAAGACGTATCTGATTTCACATTGATGGATAAAATCTAAAAATATCTGGTATTCAATATAGAGAGATTAAAAGAAAAAAAAAATCTGCACCCCTGAAGCCCAAATAAGGCCACATCCTTAAGGGGTTAATTACACAGAGAGTTAGAAGTTCAGGCTAAAATTCATGATACAGTGCAAAAATGTACAGGGTTATGCTGCCATCTAGTGCAATAATGTGGTAATGCATGAAATGGTTTGTTTCAAAAGAAATCATTACACTAATAATAACACATAATAATAATTCTTTATTTATATAGCGCACACAGATTATGCAGCGCTGCACAGAGTTTGCCAAATCAGTCCCTGTCCCCAATGGGGCTCACAATCTAATCAACCTACCAGTATGTTTTGGAGTGTGGGAGGAAACCGGAGGAAAGCCACACAAACACAGAAAGAACATACAAACTCATTACAGATGTTGACCCTGGGACTTGAACCCAGGTCCACACCACTGCAAGGCTGCAATGCTAACCACTGAGCCACCGTGCTGCCCTATATACAATAATCCGGTAGTAGAAATATTACCTTATATATAATAACATACAATGTATAGTATTGACTTTCACCTTTAAGCCTTATTCTAATGCAAACAAAAAAAATCAATAATCAACTTTCTTACTTGTTGTTAGTAAGATTTGACTCATGTATTAGAGCCTGTTGCAGAATCACAAATTTGGGACAAAAAAATTTGCAACATATTGGGATCCCATTAAAGACTGAATATATTTTTGCTCCTCTGTTTCTGTCATTTCAAACATAAGTCTCTTCCCCAAAGTATAAAGTTAGTGGACAGTCTGGAAGAGGATAATGCTACAGAGACATTTTTAAAAGGCCAAAAAAGGACCTCAGTTGGCTTCCATGTGTTTGTCTTCATGAGGAAATGACATGGACAATGAAAATCCTTTACTTTGTTCCTTTAGCCACTGTCCCATCTCTAATCCTAAATTATCTTAGGAGACAGGAGGGACTGACGCTAATATCCTCTGTAATGACCACAAGGGAAAAATTTTTATGTTCTGTTCCCTTGATCAAACTGACTTACAAGCAGTGTGGGAGACATTATAGATAAGTAATGAACAGTATTAAAGGGAACCTGTCATAAGATAAGTCAGTGTTACTTGAAAACAGATTCCAATAGCATTCATGTAAAAATGCCTTTGTGAATGGGAATAAATCCAGTGCTTTTTATTTAATTATTTTACATTCCCAGGCTCCCTGCCAGCAGCATGTGGTGAGTCCCGGGTTAGGGAGTGGTTGATAACATAAGAGTGCATGTGTTGTCATCTCCTTAATCCCTCCTCCCCACTCAGACTCTCCCCTGCTGAGTGAGGAGAAGGAATGGAGGAGGATGATTTGTGCTATTTGAACTGGGACCCCAACAACCAGGGACTCACCACACACCGCTGGCAGGGAGCCAGGTAATGTTATATAATCAATTAGAAAGACCTGGATTCAATTATATTGCTGCTATTTTTTAAATGAACATGCCATAGGCTATTGGAGAATCACCTCCTTGATGACAGGTTCCATTTAATGTGAATAAAGCAGTTGGATTGAGAAAGAAAACCTCAGTCTTCTTCTCTCTCACTCAGCTCCTTCTTCTGTGAGATTTTGTTGCTCCCCTCCCTGGAATGTCATCAGGTGACACCAAGGATACTCTGGTGTGATCTAACCTAGACTGACACCCTCTTCTCTACACACATCCTGAATCTTCAAAATGATAGGGTATTGTTATATCAAGAAGGGGTATGAGTTCTAATGGAAACATTAGTTGAGGGGTAAGAGCAAACTAGTGCCATGATGGCGAGTGTGAAATGTCAAGATCTTCCCAAAGTTTGATTTTGCATATAAAAGAGGTTGTTGTCATTGTGCATACATTTTCAGATGTGTATTGGCATATATTATGTAACTAGTATATTACTTTTTAGATAACCTTGATCCATTCAGAGTAGCCTGGGTACCAATATATATATATGTGCCCCATCACCCATAGCTTCCTGCCCGTGTCCTATGCTAAAAGCACAGCTATAGATGTCCAGAGATTCCATACATCCTGTGTCCTCAGTAGAAGACATAGTCGCCATGCAAAATATTTTAGCAACGTAAGAATAATTACAATAATAACATTTCTGCAATTCGCCGAAGACTCATTCCCAATATTTTCATATTGTCATTTGTGTTGTGTATTTGCATTGAATCCTTCCAAGTCAATGATCTATTTTATTTTAATAGTTTGATAGAAGCCAAGATAATGTACTGTATTGGTGGAAGCAAGACCAACCTCTTTGGGAGGTCATTCAGCAGTGAGTGAGATTAGGGGCCAACAAAGTTGAAACGAAATGCGATTAAAGGGAACTTGTCACTTTTGGCTGAAATTTTGCCATAGAGCCCTTATACCACAAGGGCAGTCTTGATTCAGTTAGAAAACATCCTGCTGCAAAATGCATATAATGAACTTTGATTTCCTACTTGGTAACCAGGCAGGTAATGTAGCAAGACGAAGTGGGCGTGGCCTGTACGGACAAGACGGGGTCCTCCGCTCCTCTTCAGCATAACCACACCTTCCCTCCTACATCATCCGGCGGGACATGTGGATCTTGTTCAGCAACACACAGACAAGTTTTTTAATCTCTCTTCTTAGGGATTTTTTCATGTATTTTTGAGATGATAACACAGGCTGATAAACTATTACACTATTAAACTGTGAGCTCTGCTACATCTCACATACATGTGCCTGCCTCCCCCTTCCCCTGGATCACTTATCTCCTTGTAGCTCGTAGTTTGCAGCCTCTCTCTCTGTTCACCATGTGCAGGCAGGATGTAGTCAGTGAGTGTCTCTGAGCTCAGGGGAGGGGGTACAGTCACACAGCAGAGACAGACAGAAATCTCATCTGCACAATGTCATCCAAGATGGTGGCTAACCCCAAGCCATTTTTGTTACTAACAGTGAAATAGAAAATGTGTTATTTTGTTATCCTGAGTACATATAAGAAACTTGTCTTCATGGGAATACCACTTTAAGATAAAGGCATTTATACTGACACTGTGTCCTCTTCTTTTTCTGGAGCAAGTCTCCTTTAAGTAGGGATACTGCCGAGAAAATAAAGACAGTCGGTTTGAGGTTATTTCTAGATTTACTGTTCTGCTGCCCTTATCCAACATGACATCATGGCCTGTCTTCAACTGTACTGTGCCTGTGTCGATTTGTGGCGCATGCGCTGTGAGATTTAGAGAAATCTAATATCCATGCATCACTAGCGGCAGAATGCCGTTCCCTGTAAAGGGCGCTGAAATTTACCGCTCTAAAGTGGGCGATTCGGGCGTCCATTAACTCCCGAATCGCCCACCAGCTAAATAAATCGCGCCTGTCTCTTTAAGACACAGGCGCGATTTATATGCGGAGCGACGCAGCGCCTTTCCGGCAGCTGCGTCGCTCCGTTCTAAGCAGTGACACGTCATGACGTCACGCCGCCTGTGTCACTGTGCGGAGCTGCGGCTCACAGAAGAGCCGGTTGAAGACGGGAGCCGCGCGCCGAGGGAGCAGCTACCTGCAGGAGAGTATTATTTTATTATTTTTCATGTACTTTAATTAATTAAATCTCGCTAATAAGCGTGTGGGGATGTGTCATGTTTTCCTGGGACGGAAGGGGGGGTACTGTATGTATTACATGGGACTAGAAAACGTTTAATACTGGGGGGGGGGGGGCGCTATATATATCATATGGGGCCATAATTATTTTATACTAGGGGGGATGCTATATATATTATTTGGGGCTATAATTATTTTATACTAGGGGGTTTCTGTATATTTTATTTGGGGCTATAATTAGTTTATACTAGGGGGGATGCTGTATTTATTATATGGGGCCAGAATTATTTTATACTGGGGGGGGGGTGCTATATATATATTATTTGGGGCTATAATTATTTTATACTGGGGGGGATTCAGTATATATTATTTGGGGACAGAATCATTTTATACTGGGGGGGTGCTGTATATATTATATATTACTAAGCTGGGGGGCTGTATATGGGATACAGTATATTACTAAGCTGGGGGGCTGTATATGGGATACAGTATATTACTAAGCTGGGGGCTGTATATAGGATACAGTATATTACTAAGCTGGGAGGCTGTATATGGGGTACAGTATATTACTAAGCTGGGGGGCTGTATATGGGATACATATATTACTAAGCTGGGGGGCTGTATATGGGATACAGTATATTACTAAGCTGGGGGGCTGTATATGGGATACATACACTCACCGGCCACTTTATTAGGTACACCTGTCCAACTGCTCGTTAACACTTAATTTCTAATCAGCCAATCACATGGCGGCAACTCAGTGCATTTAGGCATGTAGACATGGTCAAGACAATCTCCTGCAGTTCAAACCGAGCATCAGTATGGGGAAGAAAGGTGATTTGAGTGCCTTTGAACGTGGCATGGTTGTTGGTGCCAGAAGGGCTGGTCTGAGTATTTCAGAAACTGCTGATCTATTGGGATTTTCACGCACAACCATCTCTAGGGTTTACAGAGAATGGTCCGAAAAAGAAAAAACATCCAGTGAGCGGCAGTTCTGTGGGCGGAAATGCCTTGTTGATGCCAGAGGTCAGAGGAGAATGGGCAGACTGGTTCGAGCTGATAGAAAGGCAACAGTGATTTAAATCGCCACCCGTTACAACCAAGGTAGGCAGAAGAGCATCTCTGAACGCACAGTACGTCGAACTTTGAGGCAGATGGGCTACAGCAGCAGAAGACCACACCGGGTGCCACTCCTTTCAGCTAAGAACAGGAAACTGAGGCTACAATTTGCACAAGCTCATCGAAATTGGACAGTAGAAGATTGGAAAAACGTTGCCTGGTCTAATGAGTCTCGATTTCTGCTGCGACATTCGGATGGTAGGGTCAGAATTTGGCGTCAACAACATGAAAGCCTGGATCCATCCTGCCTTGTATCAACGGTTCAGGCTGGTGGTGGTGGTGTCATGGTGTGGGGAATATTTTCTTGGCACTCTTTGGGCCCCTTGGTACCAATTGAGCATTGTTGCAACGCCACAGCCTACCTGAGTATTGTTGCTGACCATGTCCATCCCTTTATGAGCACAATGTACCCTGTAACATCTGATGGCTACTTTCAGCAGGATAATGCGCCATGTCATAAAGCTGGAATCATCTCAGACTGGTTTCTTGAACATGACAATGAGGTCACTGTACTCAAATGGCCTCCACAGTCACCAGATCTCAATCCAATAGAACATCTTTGGGATGTGGTGGAACGGGAGATTTGCATCATGGATGTGCAGCCGACAAATCTGCGGCAACTGTGTGATGCCATCATGTCAATATGGACCAAAATCTCTGAGGAGCTTCCAGCACCTTGTTGAATCTATGCCACGAAAAATTGAGGCAGTTCTGAAGGCAATAGGGGGTCCAACCCGTTACTAGCATGGTGTACCTAATAAAGTGGCCGGTGAGTGTATTTATTTATATATATATTCATTAGGGGGTGCTATATATTTTATCAGGGTTGCACTGTATGTAAAATTATGTAACATAATAACAGGGTGGGACATATTAGTTATAGGATACAGATTACTTTGCATGTAAACCAAATGTTGGGGGGGGGGGTCTGTATTAATACAATGGGGGTGTTGTATATTGATTGGTGCTGTGCATGCTATAATTCCAGTAGACATATATATATATATATATATATATATATATATATATATATATATAATGAAGGGATGTTTTATATGTGGGGAGAGTGCGGTCAGTTGTGTTGTGAGGGGAATATATTATTTAGGAGCACAGTGTTGTGATCTAAGAGACTTCATACTGTAAGTGACTGTGGTATTTTTAGGGACGCCGGGTGGAGATGCTGCATGGAGCTGAAGATATCTGCCCGTGAATTCAGCAGTGATACATCATGGATTGGAGAACCTGGAAAAAAGTCCTCCTGATGGAAGAGATTGTCACACAGTGTCAGTCACACAGTGTCAGGGAGCCGTCTGTAGGGTTGTTAATTGTTAGTAAAGTTTAAGGATTTACTTAACAGGGATCGGGGGGGGGCAGCATTTTAATATTCGCCTCAGGCAGCAAATATGCTAGAATCGGCCCTGCAGGAATATGCATAATTGACATACAAATGGGTCCTTAAAATATAAGCTAATATGTAATTAGTTATTTAAAATGTTGCTCCCCTTAGCAGAAAAATGCTGTGGTCATACACTGTAATGAAGAATTAAAATGCTTTTAATTAAAATCCCTTTAATCAGTCAGTTGATTTCCTCCTTGTGGAGCAGACACAGGACAAAAGAAGGCCACTGGTCACATGACCATATCACCATATTGTCCTGCACTTGCCTTGGCAGGTCATGTGATCAGCACTATGTTTGGCTGTAGTTGGTTGGTTGCAGTGCATCCAGTATGGCTAGTGTTGTGGTGAGACATCATTTCATTGAGGTAATATGCAGGGATGGCAGTTGCACGTCATTACTATAGTAACAGATCAGGACAGTCTGTTATATCATCACTGGGAGCAGAGCATAAGAGAGAGGAGGAGTTACTAAGAACTGATTGATCATGAGACTTGTAGTTTCTATCTTGGTGATAACTCCACCTACTTTATAAAACCCATAACATTTTGTGAATCATAAAATCAAACTACTTATGCTCCATTTTGTGACTAATGACATTGAGATTTGTTATTTATAGCATCATGGGTTTTTATATTAGACATTCATATTCCCGCACTACCCCATTAAGATGTGTCCCTTGGGGAGGTACATCTGGATCACTGTGGGTCATTTTTAACCATACGTTTACACTGCACACTGTATGATGCCACCATATAGACATTTAATTGTTTTGCACATTTTAATACTAGAATGTCGTTTTACATATGAATTGTACCTTACAAAGTTCATCCGAAATGTTGCCCTTTTAGGTCTACACGTTATATGCAAATTTTGCACTAAGCACTTTAGTATACACCCACTTTTATGCAATTGTTGTATAATGCACTTCATATATAAACCAAGTGGGGTTCACTTGTCAATTGATTGTGGCAAAATTTCAGTGTCAATCCACCTTTTTCAGTCTAAATAAACGTCACCTTCCTTTGAAATGTGGATTACTGCCTGCCTATTGGATGGCCCAGCCAGGTCCTGTGTGGCGCTACACCCCTCCCTTTTGAGGAGCTATAACACTGTCCAGAGAGAGACAGTCAGAGACTGAGACAGACACAGTATTGACTTTGATCATTGTTTTTATTAGAAATGACCAAGATGGATGAAACTAAGCAATTTAAGGCTTGTATAAAAAGAAAACTTTAGGGAATTAAATGTTGGATGCAATGGGACAGATATAAGTTACACACATCTACAGGCTTTATACAATTGTTCCAAAATCAAAAGATGTAGACAAAATAATTGTTAAGGCTCCAGCATCTGTAGGACACGGCACATGGAGGCAAAGCCGGGGTCAGTGCACATTTCCCATTACTATGAACAAGTTAAATATTACAGGAAGTAAAAAAAAAAAAATGCAATGGTAATCAACATTGAACGGTATAAAAGGACAATATAGAGCAAAGGGACAAGTAGTAGCTATAGACGCTGATGAAGTAAGAAAACTGTACTTTGTTGTTAAAGGCATCATATAATATCACAACCAGATCCAGCTGATTATAGGCGTACAGTAGGCGTAAGAATAGCGAATCCAACACGAGGGACGGCCGGGAGGAAGAGATGAATACGGGATCTATGGCAATACTGGAGGCCGGCTAAGGAGGGATTGTCTAATGTGCCGCTCAGCTTTGGTTACATAAAGTGCTCATTTTAGGGGGCGCACAATAGACATTCATTTTTACAGTATATACAGAATTTCTATCCTATTCACATTACACATATCGCATGAAAGCTTTTATCAACATTCAGCCCTTGCTAAAAATAACCCTGACTTATTATTTGTGTTCTAGGTATATACAATAGAAGGCTCTTCCAGTAAGTCCATGTCCGATGGAGATTCAGTTTAGACCCCTTTATATTTAAGGTGCTAAGAAATTGAGGGAACACACCTGTGAATTAAAGGGGTTGTATGTTTTTGAAATCCCTTTTCATTGAATTCTCTAATATCAAGTTGATCATAAGATGTCCCACAGTAGTGAAATATATCCAGGAATTTGACAGCACCTCCGCAGGTGAATCTGGGTATTACATTGCTCCCATTGGAATCAATACTTTATGGAAACCACTCTCCTGAACACCAGATCCCATCTATATTCTTAGAATTCTCTAGTAGGGTCGTTTTTGGAAGCCATACAACCTATTTATTTCTTCCAATTGTTTCTATGTACTGCCCATCTTAAAGAAAGTAAGGGCGGTCACTGCGAACATCAGAATTTTTTTGGCAGCACATTTCAGGAAGTTAGGATGCCACTTTTTATCTGTAAAAAGTATTTGACCAAAGCAACACGAAGACGGATTTTAAAATAAATTGTCCATATACATAACATAACAATGTGGATGTTTATTTCATTGAGCCAAACAGAAATGAAAGGATCAGGCGTGTTGAAATCCAACATGCTTGATCCATCTTTCTGATAATACTTAGTATCAGTGGACATTCACAAGGTCAGAATACACATAAGAGCACAAGGTGATTCCACCATAATCAGTGGCTTAAGACAACTTTTATCTTTATGTATGGCCAAGTTAAAGGAAATCTACCACCAGGATGAAGGATTGTAAACTAAGCACACTGACATGCGGATGTGTGCCCCCTCTGGCAGGATCCACTCTTCTTTTAGCTTCTTATGCCCCCACCCCCTTTTTTTAAAGGCTTTAAAAATGATGCAAATGACACAGAAGCGCTGGGCTCAAGTAACATCTATGGAGCCAGGAACCCCCTCAGGCTCATTTGCATAATTTGTAAGGCTTTTTTTTTTTTTTAAATAAGGCCATAAGAAGCTAAACGAAGAGCAAATCCTGCCATAGGGGGCACATACCAGTATATAAGTGTGCTTGTTTTACAGTCCTTTATCCTGGTGGTAGATTTTCTTTAAATTACAGAAAAAACATCCCAAGCTACAGCACAGATGTATGTTGGGCACAAAAAGCAGGTCAACATAAAAAAATTATACAGTACAGTACGTCCAATAAGATTATACATGTGTGCGGTTTCATTGATTCCAGAGCCTTCTCAGAGCCCACATAAGTTCCATGAACTACAATTTAATCCTAGCCTAATCCTAGCAAAAAAAAAAAAAAAACACCTGCATAAATCTAATTTAAGTTAAATAAAGATTTCCACCTGTTATCGAAACTTTTCTACTAGTCTCTTCTGAGAACTGACTCTCTTGGATAGTATTAAGAAAACGGAGCACCTGTAATGTGCAGCAGTTAAAGAATATGTTTAAATAATCTTATTTTGTATAAAATTTTCAAGTTTTATAATTATACAAGCAGTGCTTTCCATGACTCTCATGGCAACATCGGAAGTGAAACGGTCATTTGGGATTTGTGGGAAAGGAAGCATGTCAGGATAACGGGTCTTAAGGCTATCCACCCCATAAGCCTCCAAGGTCTGGACATCTTTAGTGAGACCTTCTAGCTGTTGACCATACTCTTCAATTTTTTGAGCAAGGGCCGTTGGTTTTACATCTTTGTCGGATTTTCCTCTGACGGCATAATCTGCTGCTATCAATGCTAGTTTGGTAGAGAGATAGCATTTAAAACACACCCACTCATTTGCATTTTTATGCATGTCATTTCTGGCAGCGGAAAAGTTAGCCCTTGCTTGCCTAAGCCATCTGCGAGCTTCAACAGGGTTACCAACAGACTTGAATGTTGGGGGTACAAAGAAGCGTTTTGAGTCATATGACCCTGTAGTGGCAGCAAACTTTTCCTTGTACTGTTGTCTCTCTGATTTATGATTTGTTGCCTCTTGGTTCCATGAAGAATAAAATCTCTGAAAGGAAGACTTCTCAGAATGAAACCTAGAAGATTGGGTGGTGAAGGTTCTTCTAGCTGTTCTCTCAACATTGATGTCTACGAACGCTTGCTTCTCCATACGGTTAATTTCATTTTGAAGATGTTTAAAAACCTCAGTTGCTATATCAAGATTTTCAGCATTTTTATCTGGGTGCCACTTTAAGTAGAGTCTTCTTATTATCTTCTTCCTCTCGGATTCAGGCAGCTTCCAGGCTTGCTCTATTACAGTAGATACTTCCTTTAGGATCTCTGGTAAAGAATTCAATTTGATCTTTTTAGGTGACTGGTGTTTGGCAGAGCTGGTCCTGTTACTTTCCTTGTTAGGGAATGAAGGTGCTGTCCTTGGGCCAGGAGGAGGAAATTCTGTTGGACTTGTTGGTGTTGATGGAGCACTGTCCTTGTTTGGTACACCATCTTCTGGCCTAGAAAACTTATACAAATCAAGTGAGATAACTATTTTATATTCACTATAGCCAATGTCTATCTGGTAGAACTTGCCCAGAGAACCGGAGTTCTCATCTTCTTTCTCTACTTCTTGCACAATGATTGCATATGTGTAGGTTGGTTGGTATGAACCAAATGAGTCTCCACCTTCAGCATCCACTAAATAACCAACGTATTCACCTGGATAGAACACATTGGTGGGATCCATTAGCAGGGTATAGTGAATCTCTGCTGGTATTGGGGTACCAGGCATAGGTAGCTCAAGTTTGGATTGTTCAGTTGAGGAGTCATATTTAACCCCTAGGCTATCAAGCTTCTCATTGATCCTGTAGATGTCATTGCAACCCAACATAGCAATCAAGTATGATGTGTCAGATATGAGATTGTCTGTTGCGGACTTCAAGGTCATGGCTAAGGCCAATAGGAAATTGATATCTTTGCTATCAGAGTGCTGTATGTAAAGTAATATCACAGCATGTCCATAACGTTTCAAAAATGCAAGTGTTTCACTCCTGCTATGTGGAATGGGATTAAATCCCTTGACCCTTAAAGTGGTTTGTAACTTTTCAAAGCAGGACACCTTTAGGCCTTCTCGTAAGGCTTTGCAAAGTTTTATGGCTTTCTCCTCATTTGCTAAAAACGCATTGTCATTTTCATGTTTCATGATCCTAATAAGTCCAGTGATGAACTGCTCAGAAGAAAGTAATAATTGAAGTCTGCCTTGCAAAGAGCAAAGGGTACCAAACTGGCATGATTTAGGCGTTTCTTCATCCAACTGCTCCTCAAGTATGCTGCTAAGAAGTCGTGGCCTTAATTTTTGAGGAAGAAGCATTATGATTCTTGTGTGAAACCCATGGTCTTTTCCCATGTAGCACTGGCTAAGATCAACAAGCATCTGAACACCTATGTTTCCCTGAATTCTGCTTTTATAATGGGGTGCATCATCAAACACTAAAATGCTGGACTTGACCAATCTTCCATCTTGACTTGGAAGGTAAAGCGGGAGGTCACGGATATTTTCTAAGTCATTCCGTACTTTAGCAGAATCATTCTGAAGACTTTTGAGTAAACCAGAGACCACTCGCTTCACAGTGCGCATTTCATTGGGATCTAGCTGTTTTCCTTCAGAATTCTTGAAAATTCGGCTAAGAACTTCAACATATTGCTTTGTTGATACTACATCTTCTGTGCCTAAGGCCTTAAATAACTGATGAAAGGTTCCCAACTCCAGAGGTAGTTTATAGAGGTAGGGCTTAAAGTCAGACTCAAATTCTAGATTGATTACAACCTCTTCTGGCTTAAGAAGTTTCCATCCATCTTCCACCATCACAAAGGAAACTCCTCTAAGTTGGAACTTGAATTCTTTTTTTTCTGTGTTGAGGAAATCATAGATGCTCCTCAGAACCTTTGCTCTTGTTTTCACAATTTCATCATCTACAGTAGTAATGTTGCATATATTTCGACAATTGTTTATCACTTTGTCAAGTGATGGATCCAAATTTACATTAAGCATTGTTAAAATTTGTTCAAGCTGTTCTTGAGGACCAAGTGTACTTCCTTCTTGTTCTTTAATAGTCAACGGGGTTGCCTTTTCAGGAAGAATTGGACAAGATGTCCACAAAAGCTGCATTACATCTGTCTGCTTGAATTTTGGGTTGACTTGTGCTCCATTAAACCTTATCAGAGGGAGTGTACCGTTCACCTCTTGGTATTGCGGATGGAAGCGTACAAGTTCTGCAGGTGCTCGCTCGGGACATAGAAAGGGTACCATAGACAATTCCTTTAAGAAGTTACCAGAAAACAAATCTGTTCTTTCTTGAAAAACATGATAAAGAATGACATCAACAGTGTTCTGAAGAACTTCCTTTGTCCACCCTTCTGAATTAGCTCTCATACTTATCTCTTTTGCAAACTGCAACAACTGTTGCTGGGAAATAATGTGTTTCAGGCCAATATTTCGGAGAAACTTGATCCATGACATAAAGAAAGCAGATTGATTTTTTGGCTTTGTAATTTGCTCTAGTTTTTTAAAGAACTCTAGGGGAATAAAGAGTTTTTCAGAGAGCATGACTTCAAAAACTCTCACAGTCCGGTCATAAAAGTTCTTTGCAGGTTTAAGACGGCCACTAGCATCGTGGATAAAGGCCAGGTCTTCTAGCTTTGCGAAAAGTTGCTCCTTTATTAAAGAATTCTCCTCAAGGCTACATAGGCAATTTTTCAAGTAAATCAAGTGTTCCAGTTTTGCTTGATAGGAGAGGTTCTCAAATTTTGGCAACAGATGTTTTGCATATATCTCCAGATCATCAACCGGGACACATCCTAAGGCAGTGTACAATTCTTTCAAATGCATCTTCTCTTCAAGAAAAGCGAAGGAGGATGAGTGAGACCATTTTTCCACCTCTGCCGCCGGTATGCTCTTTGTAAGGACGTAACAAGTTGCATACTTAGACAGAGTAATGTAGCGTCCACTGACAGACTTGTAACATGGAAGCGACTTCAAAATGCTAGTAGCATCTTCTGCCGTGAGGTGGTTTAAATTGCAGTTGAAGTACATCAAAAGTGCATCAAAGTCATTCTCAGCTATCTTTTCAGTTCTAAATGTTGAAGTCTGAATCATGTGATGTATTGCCCGGAGAATGCTCGTCGGATTATCAATATTTGCTGTATGTCCAGCCAACAACGGAAGTAAAATGTTGTCCTTTGAGCAAATTTTGTTGAGTGCCAATTGAATGCAACCAGTCTTCATCAACGTGTGAAATACTTTATCACTCTGTGCATTTGGGAAGATTGCAATATGCATGAGGCTTAATGGCAGTAACACATCACCATCGGGAATAATCAACTGGCCAGGAGAGACTGTGAATTTTATCCCAGGTAACAGAGCCCAGTCCTTTAAGGTCTCTACAACTGTATCAAATGTAGGGGCATCGGTTTGGTCATCTTTAACATTAACCGTCTCGCTGATGAAATGCCAAGCATTTTTTAGCCAAGATTCACTGGCAAAGTTATCTTTCCATGGGACAAAAACTTTAGTTTTGTACTCTCTGGGAAGAACAGATGAGAGCAGGTCTGCAAAACTGTTGATGTCAAAAACCTTTGCAACTTTGCTTGCAAGTAAAATATTGGTGTACCTCAGATACAGGGTGTTCATAAACAGATCTTTTCGGGATGGAATGAGTTCATGGTAAGTGGTCAGGAATTTTGGTTGCTTTGCATCGAAAGTTTGCAATACGTTGTCCAGGGTAATTAAAAGTGGCAAACCTTCAATTTGTATTTCATTTTCATCAGCATCCTTTAAGCAATAATCCACAAGAAGCTTTAAGCTGTGAAATAGTTTTAGGTTTGTTTGCTGGAGACGGCATGGTAGTTTTCCAATGTGACAATTCGTGTCAGGAGAAGAGAAAGTCATAAGGAAATGGCGGACGTCCGAAGGAGTTGCATAATTAACCGGGATGCCTGCATCAACCAGGCAGTGGTAAAGATTTGCAGTCTCGTCACAGTAGTAAACCAAGTTGAATCCAATTTCCAAGAGGAGATGTTTAAGCCTATAGACATTTTCCGCTACGGTCTTACGAGTGGTTATATTATATTCCATATTTTTCATATGATGTAGTTCATCTTGTAATAAATTGTCAAAGTATGGCTTTCCAGAATTCACAGCCGACATGTTCACCCACGTCACAATGACTGCTGTCTGCATGTCCGACCCATCAACATTCGGTGCCCGTACCACAGGCAGGAGGCGCTTTGACTCTTCATATATGCAGGCATACACAGCTTTAACCAGGCAATACCAGTCTGGCTGTAGATCAAGCCTGTTTACTGGAAAGAAAGATAAAAACTTTTTCAAAATGTCCTTCACCGTATGGATAGGCATATTATGTAGAACAGAGATTGTGGGATCAGTTCCAGGAAAGTTTCGTTTCTTTAGTTGCACCAATAGTTCCACGTAAGCTGGAGCCACTAAGGCCGTCATCAAGCTGTTGTTCCAGTCACTTCTCACTCCGACGCCATCATCATCTCGCCACAAATTACGTCTTGCTGAATCCAATGCAAAATGTCCATTTACGTGAAAAGGAAGTCCTGTCTCGAGAGAAAGGGGCAAAAAGCAGAAGGCTCGGAAAGGTTTCTTGTAGTTGTGGCTGACACAAGCAGCAACTCCTCCTCGTGGAAACAATGTGATGTCATAGTTTTTGTGAGCAGATATCACACTCTTTAAGACTTTACCCATGTTAGAGAACCCAGAGCGATTACAAATCAACCATGTTGTTAGGTTTCCTTCTGTGTCCTCAATGTCCATTGTGTAAGTTATCTGTTGGACTGGGATATCTTTTAATTGCTTTCTCCTTGTGACACTGTCAATTACAGATGAATGAAACTGTTTACGTTTTAGCCGGTCACCATCAGTTATTTTACCTCGGACAGAATATAGCACTTTTAAGGCACCCGTTGACTTCTCTATTTCACATATAGAAATCTTTTCCATGTGATTCAGAAACATGAGTAATTCTGCTCCATCTGTACGCAACTTATCAAGAAGGTTCTGCACCATCCTGTCGGAGCAGGGAACTGATGAGATCTCAGAGCTTTTTGCCATTTCAGAATTTCGCAGTGGAAATCGGAACATTGTTGAACTGGAAAGGTTAAAGTGGTTTCCCAAGTACAGATTTAGAACATCTGAAAATTGTGTTCGAAAGTCGGCATCTAAATCTCTAAACATTCGTCCAGGACTAATTGATGTTGCGCCTGGAGCATATCGTGCGTGAGGGTCAAAAATGCATATGATGTCATTGGATGAGATGAAAGAAGGACAGTCGGTTATGTGGTAAACCGAGTTGAAGCCTATTCCGTACTGACCGGTTTTACAAGGGTTGCCTTCCTTGGTTCCTCTCCCTAAGTTCTGAATGCCTCTGATATCATCATTTGTGAAAGGCTGGTTGTTGTATACACATAGTGCAGGACCTTGCAGAGGAGTCCACTTCTCATCAAATATTCTGTCAGATGGATGATTTCTTGGATCAAAAACAAAACATATTTCTGTGGCTTTTGCATCATCAGCATTTTGAAGCAGTTCCTTTAACATCTCCTTTTCTGAAGGATACGCATTGAGGATACTTTTGATTCTGCTTGTAAGTTTTTCCTTTTGCCCAAACTCCGTTCCGAGTGAAGTGAAGTGAATGTTGGATGCATACCTTTCTAGAGCTTTATGTCTTTTTGGTATTGACCCAAGTTTTACAGCTACCTCCCTTGGAATATCAGAATGGCAATACTTCACAGCAGTGTCTTTTACTTTAATCCATGGACAGTCATTGTAACACAGTGATTTAGCTGGAAGTAGAAAGAAATTGGCATCTGGTAGAAGAATCTGGCCATAATTTGTCTCACAAAATTCTTGACTTCTTTCTCGGATAAGTCCCCATATTCCTTCACTTAGAATACGTCTGCATAGCTGGAAATCGTTTTCTGATATCTTTTTATTTTGATTTGCACTCTTGATCATTTGAAGCACTGATGCAAAATCTTCTATGGTAAAGGAATTCTTTACCCCAACGATTTCGAACAATTCACGGAAATTGTTTTTATATTTGTTAGGCATCTGGTAGAGGTATGGGGATGCTTCAAAATTCAGGTGGAAGGAAACTTTGTCTGATGTAACATAGATGCCCTCAATATATATAAAAGGAAAAACCTTCAGTTCTGTTACAATCAAAGACTTTGTAGCCTCATTCAAAAGGATTGCTTCATTGAGAAACTTATAGCAGGCATTAGTAATGTTTTCCTGATACAAGGTGTTTCCATCAGTATATTTTGCAATTTCCTTTAATTGGTCAATTACCAATTCTGGTGATGGCTTCTTGAGTAGACCCAAGTAGTCTTTGACTGCCAAGGATATGGATCCACATCCTTTAAATGAAGGAGAGTTTTCATTTAGAATTGGTTTTAAGAGACAAACTGTGTCCTGATGTTCGACTGTGTAAAGTGCTGTAGCTGCAAACATCTCCTCACTTTTAAAGTCACTTCCTTTCCAATGGAGGGAGAAACCAGCTGGCTTGGAAAGAAAGGGCAAAAATGGAGACGTCTGGCATATATTACTGAATTCCTTTGACCTAGGGTCTCTGAACTTGAGTTTTTCATCAATCAAACTTAAAATAATATTGCTCCTCAAGCATGCGGCAGGATGATCAGCTTTATTGATCAGGGCAATGGATTCAATGCGTTCTATTAGGTCCTCCCATAAAATGTCATCTTTCATCATGCCAAGTTGGACCAGCTTTACCAACACTATCGGGTTCAAGTAATTCTGGGAGGTTCCATAGGGAAATCTTCCATCACTGTTGTCATACAATTTTGCTACTCTACCTTCAGGATGGATTAGCCTTGAAGGAACAACCAGTGGATGGTCCTCGCTAGAGCAAGGAATACATGGTGTAACTTGAAGAAGTTCGCTGAAGGCCTGAATTCTTTCATTTAAAACAAAAAGCATCAATGGATCTCGTAATTCAGGCTCAATTTCAGCTATATGAGGGAAAAATACTTCTGAAAAAAACTGACGTTCGGAAAATGTATTCTCAATCAGCACATCGGTGCACCCTGCTTCTTCAAATCCTAGTTTTACCCATGAAGGCAGTTCTACAGCACAAAGGTTTTTCGAACCAGTCTTCTTCAAATACTTCATGAAAATCTGGAAAGCAGCTGGTCCAATGTCAGGTCTCTTGAGTAAAGAGTCATCCAGAAATCTCACATTTTTCATAGAAACCCAAGAAGTTCCATCAGAAAATACTTTTATGCGATCTTTACCTTTTCCTTTGGCAATGTCCTCATATAATCCTTGGCAAATGACAGAAAAGTCATCATGGACACAGTCAGGATCTGGCCATATAGAATAGTAACTGTAGTTTATAAGTTCTCCACTGGTAGACATGTCCCTCAAGACACAAAGTGCCTCCAGATAAGATCGCACAATGACATGTCTCATGAATACAGTATTCCACCGTCCCTTTGTGTCTGTTTTCCAGATTTCTTTACGATTTGAAGTGACAGCAAAGCAGCCATTTATATGTAGAGGAAGTCCAGTTTTTATGCGAAGAGGTAGGTAGCAAAAAACTTCTCCAATGTTACCAGAAAATGGTTTCACTGTCCATTTTCCATCTTGTCTTTCAGACAGCATCACTGCCACACCACCACAAGGTACAAGTCCAAGTCTCTTCCCACTATCACTCAAAGCAAATTTTAAAGCTTCACTTATATCCATACATGAACAGATAAGCCATGTTGTAGAGTCCACAGTTTTTTGTGGTAGTTCCTCTGTCATTCTCTTTGTCTGTCCAGACTTAGTCATCTCATATATGTTGGCTGGTTCATCTTCAGATCCTCGGAATAATGGAGAATGAAGGTCAACTATTCGTCTGAACACATGGTGGTACTCTTGAACCGTGATCTGCAAGATACACGATGATTTGGGCATTTCAGCTGGATATTTTTTAGTAGAACTACAGGAGTGCATCACTTTGGCGGCTTCTTTTAGTAATCTTGTTGGGTTGGCTAAAACTTTTGAGGAGCACATTGATTTTTTAATAGTAACTGTATCTTGAGCCAATACTGGATCGGATTCTTCAGGCTTTAAGTATTTCAAGACCATGGAGTTTACATTCTGAGTAAAAAGTATTAGTCTGTAGCCACACAAGCTGAATTCATCCACAAGTGTGTAAATGTCTGCAGTATTGTAACAGGAACTGCTAATTTCACTCATTTTGGCTTCCTGTTGGGTTCTAAATGATAGTCGAAAAAGTGTACCCTTGTAGCAGTATGGAGCTTCTACGGCAAGTGGAAGGTGACAATTAAATACACCCAAAAATGGCTTAAATTGATTGGGAAATTTACGGAGTCTTTTCTGCTGTTTGCTCCAGTTAATTTTGATGCCTGGGTTAGATTTGTCTCTGATATGTTTGCTAATGTGATTAATGTTTGGGTCAAACATGATCATAAATTCTCTACTCATTATGATGGGAATGTCTGTGACGTGGTAAACAGAATTGAATCCAAGACCAAATTTTCCCACTTTGTCAACCTCACTTCTTTTCAAGGATTCTCCAAGTCTTGTGATGTTTAAGAAATCTTTATCGGTAAATTCAGAATTATTGTAGGACCAAAGAGCGGGCCCATGACATGCTGACATTCCCGGGTCAAGGAGATTTTCCCTTATGTCCATATTTCTTCTCATGTCTATCATGAAATTGCACTCAGAAGCTGATGCGTCATCTGCATTTTGAAGAAGCTCTTTGAAGATATCAGACACAGAAGGATATTCTTCCAAAATGTTTTTGATTCTAACAGTAAGTGGCTCTCTTTGACCTGACTGTTCAAAACCCATGTTTTCAGGGTTAATAAGTCGAGTACTTAAACATGGCACATTTAGCCATTCTGCTGTCTTCATTGGTATATCTTCATGTACTAGTATTATTGGTTCCACAGAGTCTTCAAGTAAATCATTCAGGTCATCGACTTTGATATCACAGTAACAACATTCATGAATGGGTCTCATTACAAGTTTTAAAGGGTCTTTGTTATAATGCACAGGCAATGGTGTATCTAGACTAACTACAATCTGATGACTATACATCCACCTTACAATATTCAGCATTATGTCAATGTTCTGCTTGTTTTCCTCTTTAACCATGGGCTTCTTGCTACGATTATATATGATGGTAACAACATCCAAAATTTGTTCGGGTGTTAGCTGCTCAATTGAACCACAAAACTTAAACAACTTGTGAAATTTCACCATGGTATTCGGTATGTTGTGCAAAAACGGCTGAAGGTCAAGGCTGTAGGATGATGTTATAATTGCTTGCTTAGGAGAGCAAAATGTTTTGCCTGTCCAGACCCAAGGAAAAGGCAGGGCTTTGTAGAGTTCTTTGCTTTTATCAAGACATTCCTGCATGAAGCCATATATCTCCAGTAGGATGTGTTGAAATTGATAATAGTCCTCATCTGTGACTGCTTTGGAGTTATACCAGTCAACTATGACTTTTAGATGTTTCAAAACTGCTTCGATGCTAGGTTCCTTCAAAACGCCAAGGACTTTTTCAATATTGTCATGCATATTTTCCACTAAGGGCACAGAAGAACCCACAAGAACAGCATAGGACAAATGGCACATCTCTCCAGGAGAATACAATTTAAACTGGTCTCCAACCCAAACCAGAGAGTTGGGGTAGTTTGGAGGGCGTTCCTTGATAGCAGGGATCCATTTGATCTTTTTTAGTATGGCCTTTCCCTCTGGAGACTGGACATGTTTATAATTTCTTTTTAACACAGTGAGTAAAGTTTTTGCTTTTTTCACCACAACCTCCTCATTTTTCCCAGATCCACTGTGTAAAGCCTCAATTTTCTTTGCTATTTGAACAATGTCTTTCTCTAAAATATGAGAATCGTTTTTAAGACCGATCTGCCTGAGAGAGTGTAAAACATCTGAAGATGTGAATATAGACGGTGGGAAATACAACTGTTCCTCCGCACAAAAGAGGTTCTGGAGGACATCTACTTCTGGATCAAAAAGTTCATTGGCAGAAGCAAGTCGGTCTTTGAAAATAGGTATGAACTTGAGACTTGACAGCCAGGTTATTACGGCAAAGTTTTCGTTTTTTAAGAAGGTTAAATTTTCAAGAACCCAGAGCATAATATTTGTCCTTTCTTCACCAGAGTAAAACCCCTTTTCAACGTCTTGTAATATAATTTTTAGGCAGTCTGTGCTCTTCAGTTGCTCTACCGTTAGCATCTTTGTTAGTCGAATGGTTTCCTCGTCACTGCTGTCAATTATTGGGAAGGAAAGGCGGGTATTGGGGGGAAGCTTAGCGTTATGATGAAGCACTTTGCACCCTCGTAAGAAAACGTAAGAATTTTTTTGTTCAGAAGTTTGTTCGATTCTTTTAAAGACCATCAGCTCTTGGATGATCTTCTTTTCTTTTTCATTTATGTCTGTTAGACTAGCAAGGAACCTCCGCAAGGCGTCTTTGTGGACTGGGGTCAATGAAGCAATCTGGCTGGACAGCTTCTGGAGAGACATCCTGTCCATTATTTGTAGAAGAGCACTAGGTGTAGGAGGATAGACATATTTTTTTAGAAGAGGATGCTGAATGGCTGGATCTAAACAGGTGAGGACAATGCCCCCAAGATTTTTAATTATTTCAGGCAAATGTTCTGGGAGCTGAGTGTCAGACTCGTCATCATAAATAACAGGAGAAGGTGTCCTCAGACGAATGAGTTCCAGGATGGGTGGTTGTTTTTCTTCTCCTTCCTCCCCTTCTTCTTCGAGAAGTTTGGTAGGTATCAGTGGCATATCTTCAAGGCATGTCAGATCTTCAGAATAGTGTATGTATAACAATTTCCAGACCATTTTAAGCCAAGAAATAGGAGGGTGATTTTTCTCTTTGCCTGGAAGCCATTTTACAACCAAGTCTCTTAAAGGCCATGTTGTATTCATGATTTCCTTCGTAAGACGCACAAAGCGATCAGGATTCAAGAGCTGAAGCTGGGTACAGGGTCTACCTGTGAGGGATAAAAAAAAATAAAATAAGACCCAATTAATAACAATACATTCTTAAAGGGGTTGTCAAGTATTTTTTTTTTTCACAGAAACAGTGGTACATCTGTCCACTGGTTGTGTTTAGTACTGCAGCTTATCCGCATTCTGGAAAGGATGCAGCAGAAAACAGCCTGTGGACAGGTGTGGTGATGTTCCTGGAGATATGGGTGGAGGGAGGCTCTGTTTTCTACTCATGTCCAATAATAATAAGCCTTGCTATTATACAAGTATTACCGTATTTTTCGCACTATAAGGCGCACCGGATTATAAGGTGCACCAGATTATAAGGATGAATGACCAGCAGGTGGCAGACCTGTGCACAGTTCAAGGCAGCTGTTGTCCGTAAGTACAGTTCATATAGAAGGCGCACTGGACTATTAGGCGCACCGTTGATTTCTGAGAAAAAAGGATTTTTTGTGCGCCTTATAGTCCGAAAAATACGGTACTAAGTTTTAAACTAAAAATTCAAACATTTGGCATTGTTCTTATTTATAACAACCAGGTTAATAATTTATAGATGTTAATGCATGCATCATTTATGATTAGCAGAATATATAGAATGTATTAATAATAACCTTAAAGGGCACCTACCACCACAAATCTACCTATAAAGGTAGATCGGGTGGTAGGTGGATCAATGGGACGTGAGGATAGCCCTTTTAAGGGCTAATCCTCACGTCCCCGCACTTTTTTGTAAACTTTTATTACCCTAATATGTTAATTTTGTTATGCAGCTACTTGGGCGTGGAGTAGCCGCATCTGAGGTTACACGAGGCGGCTACTCCACGCCCCGGTAGCCACTTTACCCCTCCTACTCACCATGTTCAGCGCGCAGCTGCTCGTAGCGCATGCGCAGAACAGCAGGCCCGCGCCTGTGCAGCCCCGGCTTCGGAGCAGTGACCGCGCAGGCGCGGGCCTACTGTTCTGCGCATGCGCAGACGGCAGGATCCTTTCAGGAGGGTTATCCACTCTAGACTTACACCAGCATCAAGTAATGAACTTTTTTATGACACCCTTCACAAAACTTTTGTTTTGGAGCTTTTAAAATCAAGAGGCAAAATTCACACATGATTTTGCCGGCACCTGATGAAATTTGGTGGGGCCAGTTTGGTGTGGCAAGACCTCCTGACAGATTCCCTTTAAGGAGTTAATTCTATCTCAGACTACTACATATCTTAGGAGATTCTGAGAGTTGGCTGGATAGAGAATTACTGTGCAAGATCAAACATACCTAGCCAAGCTAGGATTAACCCTCTGAGGTCCTATAGTGTAAAATTACGTCCGAGCACCAAACACACAGCAGGCGCTTTATCAGAAGTGTCTAAAAGCAGATCTGATTGATTGCATGGGCAACTAGAACAGGTCTGCTCTCAGATACTTCTGATAATTCTGCACCTAGGAGAAAAAAAAAAAACAACTCCATGCTAGAGAAACCTCAGTAATAATATCTGCACACCAGAACACTGCATGCATTGATTACATAGACAAATATATCCAAAAAAATAGCCAAACAATGCAGATTAGTTCTTAAAATTTCCTTTGCTAAATATTTGTTTTCATTAAACTCATACATTTTAAATTCATTTTTAACTTTTTGCAGTTGACTGGACCATGTAAATCATATAAATGCACTACAATATTTTTGTATTGTGATGTATTTTTCTGGTCAGTCTAAAGCCTCGTGCACAACTTCTGCGTGTAGAAACGGGGATGCAAACAGAGTTTGCGTCCCGTTTAGACCGAGTGGAGATGAAAGGGTTGAGTGTTCCACACCCTTCCCATTGCCAAGGGCGTAACTTGAGGGGATGCAGATGTTGCGATCGCCCCCTGGCCCAAGAGGTTTAGGGAGCACTTATGGTGTCACTTTCGCATATGAGAAGACTATTACTATAAACCATACAGTATAGCTGGGGCCCACCAGCTTCTAGTTACGCCACTGTCCATTGCCATAGGAAGCTGAAAGGGTCGCGCCAAAGATTGTCATAGGAACAGGACCTGATCCATCTCTTGTGGTGCTGCCGCTGTGAGAATAACTCGGCACATGGTGCCATAGTGGGCTCACCGCATATGACTGTGCACATAACCTCAACGGGGGCTGCGATTTAGCTGTTTTGTAGCACATTCAAGGCCATCATGGTCGTGTGCATGAGGCCTTCTACTGACCCACCAACTATAAGCTGTACTATGATGGTAGACCTAGGGACAATTATTAGGCCTGCACTGCCATGTCAACTGCAATCTCTGGGAGTCAATGGGTTGATACTCCTCTCACTAGATCCACCAGTATTGGTCATTACATCTGAGGAGTTGGTGATGCCCAAGTAAGCATTTGAAACGGGTAGTAATGACACACAGGGAACTGGTTGAAACTGGTGTTGAAATGGGATCAATGGATTAATGGGCCGTGTACCGATTCTTTTTATCCATTCTGAGCCACGAGCCACTCAGTAAAAAAATAATTTTTGCAGCTACATCTCCTAGCACTTCCAAGAGCAACCCCTTTCCATGTGGCCTATTGGGCCATAAGTATTTTTTAAAAATAACAACTTTATACAACTTTAAACATATGAAATAATAGATGTTCATCCTATATACTACTACAGACAAGATTACGTTAGTACTTGGATCATTCAAGGTATAGATTTATTTCTTTTAGACAATCCAAGACTTTTGTTAATTTGCAGGATGCACCACAAGGTCATTCCTCATACTAGCGGTGTACAAGCAGCCGATACTGTACCTGCATATCCCCATAAAAGCTGCTGTGCTACAATGCAATATATTATAAGGTTTAAAACTTGTAGTTTATTTATAGTATTTTATAGTATTTAACAAAATAATTTAAGAGAACTAGGAACTCGTTGCACATTCATCCTGAAACAACACACTTGAGCTTCCAGGAGGCCATCACCTGGATGTAATATTGAAAAACTAAGCTTCGTTTACCATCGTGTACCAAGCCTGAGTTACAACACCTTCTAGCATTTGCTTGGTTGTCAGGCACCTTTCCTAGAAATGTCACAAATGTCAGTCTATATAAAAAAAGGGGTTGTCCAGAGGTTGAGAACAATTGTTGCTTTCTTTGGAAAACAGCTCCTCTCCTGACCATGGGTAGCAGGTGGCTTGCATTTAAGCTCCATTCTTCTTTATACAGTTGAGCTGCAATACCAGCACAAGCCATGGGTGGCTCTGTTCTTGGAAAAAAAACAGACCTGTTTTTCAACATCAAGACAACCCCTTTAACTGTCAATACATTGTTAACCTATCATAAGAGAGATAAGCAGAACTGTGATTGGTACTCTGGGCTATAATAGATGTTCTCACTATGGATTAGTATAATAAACTGAATTTATTGTTCACCAACATTCCTGGTTGGGCCGAACGTAGTTGGCTTAGAAATCCTTGGAGATGTCATATGTTTTAAGTCACCAGAGTTGATGGATGCCATAGATCGACCTTCATGGGGTCCCATGACAGCTGACATTTCCACTCCATCCAGGAAGGTTGGTGAAAAGATGGCAGCCATGATGATGGAATAGGGAGTGGGAGCAGGATAAGTGCACTTTATATACAAGATAACTAAATGGATGATTGGGCAATCTCGATGGCCGCCCCCTATGCACTTGAATGGGTAATCATCTTATCTTCCCAAGAACAAAATAATTGTACAGCTGAATTCCAAATTATCAATCCTCTCCCATCTGCACATAGTCAGGAAGACAATGATCACAAGAATATCTATCATCAAAATCTATCATCAAAATCCATCATGATAAACCAGGGACAACTCTTCATAGATCCAGGCAGTGTGACTGTGGTAACCCTCTCTTTCTTATCCATGTCCTCCTTACTTCTAAAATCAACTTTTAATTATTATGCTAAAGAACCTGAGGGGCTACCCTAACACCTCTGTGATTTGGCTTTACAGACTATTATGTTGTCTCGCCCTCCCCCTTCTCCCTCAGCACTTATGCAGTGAGCAGGAAGTGCTAGGCTTAGGGTAGTCCGTCTAGCTCATTAGCATAATTGTTAAAATTTGATTTTAAAAGGAAGTAGGCCATATATAACAAATATAAGAAGATTACACGGTGCCACTGTGTCCCTGGTTTATCATGATGGAATTTGATAGTAGATTTCCTTTAAATAAAGAATTGGGAAACCCAACCTGCTAGTATCTTCTCTCCATCTACCACAACGGGAGATTCAGGACAAGCAAATTATTCACATTAGATAGCTGTTTGGCCATTTAAAAGGGTTGTTCGACCTTGTTAAAAAATCTAGAGGAGGGCTGGAGGGGCACTTGGCACGCTGACCCATCCTCTGTCACAGCGCTGTATCGGATGCAGGACACTGGGAGCGCCAGAGAATGTAAGGAAACGTTTATTTTATTTTACAGCCCCCACCCAGGTCAACTCCAAATTATTTTATTAAGTCAGAAAACCCCTTTAAAATTCGACTAGTGGACAAACTAATCCAACCCAACCCCTATTGTACAGCTCATGAAATGAGAATGTCCTATATCTCCAATAAAGGAAAAAAGAAGGAACAATCCTATATCCTTACCCCGACTTGTCGCAGCTTCCTTTAAGGCTGAAAAAATTTTAGGCTTTAAATCTTCGGAGAGAAGTCTTCCTTGCAGACCCGGAAACAGAGATCTGGAATACATAGTATATAATTGTTGAAAAAATATGTTATAATAAAAATAAATGCAACAAAATGGCTTTATTTGTAAAATAATTTTACTGTGTTGGATCTTCTCTATTATGAAGTATAAAATGTATTCATACCTGTAAACTTATTACTTATAGTATAACATAATTCAGTATAAAACTTTATCCCAACAGCAGGAAAAGGAATAACCACCAGGGTGTCTATGCTCCGGTGGTGTCCACCAGTGTATGTTTACCAATCCTGCAATGATGACAGTACCAGAACTGATAGGGAGCACCAGGACCCCTATTGGTACTGGTTCATTTATGGCATCACATTTGCGATTGCAGGATTTTTCTAAAACTCCTACAAAACCCCTTTAAGGCATCCACCACCAAAGAAAACTGTATGGAGACTGCATACGTGGAAAAGGGGTCCTTTAAGAGCACCAAATGCCATCTTCTTTACATCCTTTGCTGAAAGATTTCCAAAATCTAGGGGGAATTATACCCACCCTCATAACTTGATCTCTAAACTATTCCAAAAATCATGGGCGATAACTACAAGAAAACAGAAAAATCTCAATACGTCCCACAAATGATTGAAGGGAACTTGCATAATGAAAAAGCAGTGTGTTACAGAGCAAGTGGCCCTGAATAGATTGTACATAGTATCCTATCTGCAGGCAACATATTATAGAGCAGGGGAAGATGAGTAGATAGGACACTATAAACAATCTGCTCAGCTCATCCTGCTCTATACCATGCTGCCTGCAGATAGGCCACTATGTACAATCTGCTCAGCTCCTCCTGCTCTATACCATGCTGCCTGCAGATAGGCCACTATGTACAATCTGCTCAGCTCCTACTGTTCTATAACATGTTACCTGCAGATAGGACACTATGGGGGTCATTTACTAAGGGCCCAATTCGCGTTTTCCCAACGTGTTACCCGAATATTTCCGATTTGCGCCGATTTTTCCTGAATTGCCCCGGGATTTTGGCGCACGCGATTGGATTGTGGCACATCGGCGTCGGCATGCACGCAACGGAAATCGGGGGGCGTGGCCGAACGAAAACCCGACGGATTCGGAAAAAAACGCCGTATTTAAAAAAAAAAAAAAAAAGTGTCGCTGGACACCTTCACCCAGCAATGGATCGTGGACTCCGGCGGACTTCAGCACAGCGTCGGAGGAACTGCCTTAGTGAATCGCCAGAAGACCCGAATCCACCGCAGAGAACGCGCCTCTGGATCGCGAATGGACCGGGTAAGTAAATCTGCCCCTATGTCTAATCTGCAGGCAGAATGTTATAGAGCAGATTGGCAGATTCTACATAGTATACATCCAGAAATACCTGGCAATTACTGACTAAGACCTCCTACTGGACTACTAAACCAGATTATGCTCTACACCATCTACTCTATTTCAAGTAGACAGCTTGTTCAACATAAAAACTTCCCTAATATAACCTACGGATCTTGTAGCCCCCTTACGATCTCATACCTGGGGTATTCCTCTGAGGTTATGTAAATAACATCCTTATCTGATACAGATGAAGAAAAAGAAATAAAGTTCCCATTCTGCAATGGAAGTATTTCAAGTCCAATAAGATCACTGTAATTCTCATCGCTAAGTATGAACTCAAGGATGTGAAGCTTCTCATGAGCAGGTCCTTTGTGTCCACATTTCCTCAACACCTGACGGACAAGTGCTGGAGTGACCTTCTTCACCGGCTTAGTATTGTTTGTGGAAATCTGGAATGCAGCAGCGACATTGGCCGGTACCTTAGCGATCTGGGTCCCTGAGTTCTGGAGGTAGTTCAGGATAGTTTTTGTGTACTCCTGAAGTTCATCTATTTCTGTGAAGTTTACATCTGATTCCTTTAACCAGCATTTCTTGGCAGAGTATATGACAGGATTCTGGAGAAGCTCTTTGAGTAAAGGTTCCATGATAGGTTTCCAGTGTGTCTTTACTTCGTCCACCTCTGGCCATACTCTGTAAATACGATCGGCAGAGAGAGGGAAATCAGGATTTTCTTCCGTCTCCATTCTCTTGATCGCTTCTAAAATAAGAGTTGCATATGTTTTTGGTACAACATTTTTGACCAGAAGTTCATTCCATAGAGCTGCCGGATCCCGCCACTGATCCAGTTCTCGCCACTTGATGCTTCTTCGGTTGTCTGTCAAGCCAAAGAAACCACTGATATGGACAGGTAGACCTGTTTTGCTCTCATCTCCTGGAGGTAATGGAAGAAAACAAAATGCCCTTCCAACAAACTGTGACTCGGCTCCCTTTTCCTCTCCATTATGCCACAAGGGCATGGCAATTCCAATAGTTGGGACAAATTTAAGGTCATCAGCATGAGAGTCTAGTTCAGTGCAGATACCTCGGCCTCCGACACTATTGCACACCAACCAAGAGGAGGTTTGGGTTTCTTTGACACTTTCATCCTCTGCAACAATGTTGACGTGATAGGTGACGCATGTTATACTATTGCTCGGGACCCCATTACAATAATTATCAATGGCTGCTCCTAGGATTTTAATAGAGTTAGGTCTATCATGTTTTAAAAACTTGCTTTCACTAGCTGTGACACGGAAAACCAACTTTTCAGATCCATCCGCTTCTCGAATGTGCAAGGACACTTTTTGGACATTCTTCAGAAATAGAAGCACGGTGTCTGCATCTGCTCTGAAGGACTCATATAGTTCGAGAACTTTTTCTTTATTGTAAATATTATGACTGAGTAATGAAGGCTGGACACGGAGGGGGAATCTAAAGAAGGTTCCTGGATAATAACCTTCCATAAAAGTTTCTTTAGTGCTCCCAAAAATGTCAATATATGGGGCAAATTGGTCAACCAATTCACTTATTTCTTTGCTGTCTTCTTTGATGTTCCAACATTGGCCAGACTCATGGCGTCCAAAAAGTACTTGGTGCGGGTCCAGCATCCCAATCTGATCACCACTGAAAATACTAGGAACATCTGAAAAAAGAAACGTAGAACCAAAAAGTTTAGTCCCTGGGAATTCATGATGGTTTATCAGAAGTAAAAAAGAATCCACTAATGTTAATGGACTAAATTTGTCTATTTTCATTAACTTGTACCGTATAAGAAGTTATTCAGCAGAAAAAAAATGTGCTGAAAAAAACCCTAATTCCACTTATACTCGAGTCGATTAAAAAAAATTAACACTCTGCTCGCCTTTCCGATGCCTCTCCAAGGTCCTCTTCTTGCTTCTGGTGCTCCGGCTCTATTTTCGGGTCTCTGGGCAATGTCGGCACCCACATTACGAAAGCAGCTGCTTGCGCTGGTGCCCAAACAATGACATCGGCAAGCGACACATGGGGACCCAAAGACGGAGCCGGAGAACTGGCAGGGGCTGGCTATATATATTGGGGAGCAGGGGCTTGCAGGCTTTATACTAGGTTGTATGGTCTGGCAGGCTATATACTGGGGTTGACTGACTGGCTATATACTTGGGGAAGAGAGCTGGCTATCTTTATACTGGGGAAAGGGGGCTGGCTAGCTATATAGTAGGGAAAGGGGGCTGGCTAGCTATATACTGGGGGTATGAGGCTGACTGGTTATATACTGGGAGGATGGGGCTGGCTGGTTATATACTGGGAGGCATGGGGCTGGCTAGCTATATACTAGGGGTATGAGGCTGGCCAGTTATATACTGGGTGGTGGGGGCTGGCAGACTATATACTGGGTGGTGGGGGCTGCCAGACTCTATACTGGGAAGAGGCTATGACCAATGCATTTTCCACCCTCGGCTTTTACTCGAGTGACTAGGCTTTCATAGTATTTCGTGGTAAAATGAGGTGCCTCGGCTTTTATTCTGGCCATCTTATACTCAAGTGATTAAGTTATAGAAGCTATTAAAATGGTTGTCCCATCTAGTAAATGATTAGCTATAATCTGCGAAGGGAATCTGTATAATTTCTATGTAGCGCCACCACAGGGAAAATAAAGAATAAACAATAAAATTTATAGGGTATTCAAGTATTGCATGCAGCTATTGGCTCCTTCAAAGCAAGAGACTCTTTTTATAGCTGCTCCTTAATCCGGCAAATAGCTCAACATGGTATCATATTTGTTATCTATGATTTCTATTTACATTGCAGTCCCATATTATAACATCATATCTACCAAAGTTTATTACCTGTTATATGGTAAACAGAGTTAAATCCAATTCCAAACCTCCCAACCTTCAGCGGGTCATCTTTTTTCCTACTTCTGGCAATTTCTTGGATGCCGTGCCAGTCTTCTGGAGTGAAAACTGCATTATTGTATACATAAAGTGCGGGACCTGAGTAAAAAAGTAGACCAAGATGTAATATAAGAATATAAGAACAAACTTCTGTAACATGGAAATTCGGTAGGACATAATCCTTCTACCTATAAGAACTATCAATCGAATAGCTGAGCTCAGGGGCTTGACACAGCAGGAACAGCAAAGAGCTTCAAAAAGTTCTTCGATGCCTCTCATAGCAAAATAACATCAATGGTTGTATAACTGTATTCCCTTACATTACTGCTTATCTATTATTTATATACTTACGTACCTTGATATTGGGCCATTTCCTTTGACCAAAGGGATTCGGTCCCATAATGTGTTTCGTCATAGAGGAATTTGACTTCGCTGGCGCCAGCATCTTCTGCATTTTGAATCAGCTCCTACATTGTGCAATTGTAAAAATGTAGTTTAGTATTATAGACATAAATGATACTAAGCAGGTCTTCCAATTACATGGACTACCTCTGGATTTTACTACCTTTTGCTATGGCTACATTCATAGCACATTTTTCTCCTCCAGTGTCATAACACGTCTGCCGATTTTCAACATGTATTTACAACAGAGAGCTAAGACACATCCCATTGTGTACTCACAGTGGGATAAATTGTCCTGTTTTTCCCCTCCCTTTTGAAAGCGGCAAGAGGGCTGCACACTGATTGGCTACTGCTGATGTTGTGTGATGTTACTGTCCTTATATGGACTGTGGCATCACTGGGGACCCCCCTGAGAATATTGCATCCATCGCCCTGTGCTAATAATATACATTTTTCATCATGAGAAGTTTGGGACGACATAGTTTGCTGTGTGTTCGCACCGTGACTGTGGCAATCTTCTTATAATTGTTATCTATGGCCTCCTTCCTTATAAAATCAACTTTTATACTTGTCCATACCCCTCCATCCAGTAGATTCCCAGGCTGTTACACTGTGCAGGAGCACTTCCCCCCTACCATTGCTGAGGGAGAGGGGGAGACAGTGTAACAGCCGATGAAGCCAGAGTATGAAAGGGCACTGGTAATACTTTCCTCAGAGCACTTCTGGCTCATTAGCATATATTTTAAAGTTGATTTTAGAAGGAAGGAGGCCATGGATAACAAATATATGAAGATTACCACAGTCATGGTGCCTGGATCTATAAGTAAGTGTCCCCGGTTTATCATGATGGATTGTGATGATAAAAATTAAATGAAAAGATATCATTTTTGCATTGTGCATTAATACGACAGGTCTGTATGCTTACAGCGATATCTAACATATATAGAGTTTATGTTTTTGTTCAAAAATAAAATAAACTTGCTTTTAAGTCTCTTAACAATCTAAGAGCCATAACTTTTTTTTTAATAAATAAAGCTGTACGAGTACTTTTTGGTCCCATTTTGGTTTTAAACTTTTTTTAAAGTGGGATGTAGAACGGTCATTTTTTCTTTAGGGTAAAATCGAGGGGGGAGCAGGTCCAGTCTCTCTGACTGACCTCTTAGATGTCCTGGTAATTATTGACTTGGCATCTAAGTGGTTGAATGCACTTGAACAGCATGGTCACTGACCACTGCCACTGGAGCAGTAGGAGACCTGCTGGCAATCAACATTGGGCTCTCATGGCGATTGCACCGGCACAGCTTTTGATCCCTTAAAAAGGAGTCTACCGGCAGCCTTGACCATACAAAGCTGCAGACAGTATTTGATAGCAGTCCTGGAAATCTGTGTAACTATGGATTACAGCGGGACCTGGAATTGTGGGGGTCTCGTTACATCATTGAGGGACCACCCATTGTATACCTTTAATGAAGGATGGGGGTGGAAGCCATACAAAGACACCTATAGGCTATTATGGCTGTTTAAGATACCATATCCATAGCAGCCAATAGGATGAAATAGTGCTGTCTACTATGCTGTAGTATATATGTGGCATATGTTTCCTGCTGTATACCAAAGTAAACAGTACTCTACTGTCTTCCATCTGACAACATATGCCTATAGACACATCTAAGGACAGCATTATACATCACCCTTCAATGGTGTAATTATAAAATGTAAGGACATGTATTTACCTTTAGGATCTGTCCTCCTTCTGGGTATCTCCGTAATATGTCTTTCAGAAAGTCAACAAGGGGCGGGGTAGTCTGGCCAAATTTACCTGGTAAATAAAGGAGTATATATTACATTACATTAGATCAGAATGGAATAACTGCCTGTAAGAGGCTGGTGCTATCACAAGTTTATCATTAGTCCAATGAGAAGAAGGTATCATAATTTGGTGCCAGTAACAAAAACTTCTAGAACTGGTCAACTGGTGCCAAGTAACAGTCTAGTCCTCGTTGATTTTACGTCGCTGGAGTTACACTTGCCTCCTCCTTTTAGTCCTTTTGATTGGAGATTTAAAAAGATATTTGATTTGTTAGATGTCAGGTCTTCAATCTTGGTCCTATCACGTAACTAAAAAAACAAAGACAATAATGAATAAAAGGACAAGAACATCTAGGACAAAACATGACAAATTATCCTACATAAACAGATCCCTCTTTTCTTTTTTTATTCATATTTACAGAGCATATTATATTATTTACATACACAACATACATTATTATATCTTGATAAGTTGCAACAAACAAATATAAAACTGTATTAATCAGTTACTAAACATATTAAAGTTCATATTGGAGTAGTTGCCTCATAGGCTTATGAGATCATATGTTTTTTGAATGCCATAGGGAAGGAGAGGAGGTAGTGGGAAGATAGATCTTTGTAGCCACAAAAGGTCTCTTTAAAGGAAACCTACCACTGCCCGCATGAGCCGTGACGTCACCAAGCTCTCGGCACCTATCGCGCATGCGCAGACACTAAGTCTCGCACAGCCGGCCGGCGATAGGTGCCGAGAGCTTGGTGACGTCACGGCTCTCGGCACCTGAAGGAGGAATAATTAAACATCGGAAGCCACCGCCAGCCCGAAGATGGTGCAGGGTAGCACCGAAGGGCTCATTTAAATATGTAAGAAAATAGTTTTTTTAGCTAAAGTAAAGTTTGCCGAGCCTAACAAAACTATGTGCCGGCATCAGCATTAAGTAGCCTACCGGGTGGTCTGCTCGCATGATTTCATCATGCGAGCAGTGGTAGGTTTCCTTTAAGCCAAATTGTGGCAAATTTTAGTATTGACAAATTTGACAAAATTCTGGTGTAATTAGGCCAAAAATAACTGGTGTACCACATTTTATAAATTGTTTAAGACACATTTTTATGGCTTTTCAGGCATGGGGCGAGGCTGCACAGAAAAGGGACGGAGATAATGGGGGAATTTATTTAGACTCCACCATCGTATCACACATTGGTTTTACTAAGAGCCTCTTAGTAGATCCAAAAGGGAAGTCCACTGCTCTTGGCCAGGTTTGACTGGTTTTGATCAAGTCGAATCTGGTATGAAGCTCCAGAAAAGTCTCTGGCATTTTCTGGCAGAAACATTAGCAAATTCGACTGTCCAGGGTGTTCACTCCCCATATCTTCCTCCTTTTCTTCCTGTTTTCATAAACTTAACATGGACAAAACAGAACTCATAATCTTTCCTCCACCATACACATCCCTCCCACCACACCTAACCGTCACAACTATGGCTCCACACTCACCCTGATCATTAAAGTCTGTTGCCTTGAAGCCACCTTTGACTCTGCCTTATCCTTTAAGCCTTACATACAGGACCTTAGAACAACCTGCCGCCTCCATCTCGAGAACATCTCTTGCATCCAACCCTTCCTCAATCCAGAGTCTCCAAAATTATTTGCCCATGTGCTTATCATCTTCCGCTTAGACCAGTACAACATTCTTCTCTATGGTCTCCCAGCTAACTCTCTGACACCTCTCCAATCTATCCTTAACTCTGCTGCCCAGCTAATCCATCTGTCTCCTCGCTTCTCCTCTGCCTCTCCTCTCTGCCAGTCTCTCCACTGGTTCCCCATTGTACACCCAATTTAATTTAAAATACTAACCATGACCTACAAAGCCGCCCACAACCTGTCCCCTCCGTATATCTCTGATACTGTCGCTATTGTCGTCTATGGGGACGTACATGTACGTCCCCGCAGACGGCCATGTGAATAAGCCCTTAGGATCACAAAGACCCTTTAAGGCTTTCTAACTTTTAAATAGCTTTGGTAACTATGCCCCTGTTTTCAAAGAATCTGGTAAGGAAATATAAGACAAAAAGTAAAACACAAAAATAAAAGATGTACACATCTATTCATCCTTAGGAGGTACTGTAATAGGGTCACACTATTTACCATATTATATTATTACCTTACCCTGAAGAGATGATCACCACAAATATAATGCAATACAATGCACATCAAAAAATAAAAGAATAATACTAAATATTGAATTTACAAGAATAAGCAAAGACCTCAACGATCAAATAACAGAGATCTGGAATTATCATCCATCATCAGATCACAACCTCAGTACGAGAAGAAACCATGGGGGAAGGACAAAGTACTGAGGAAAACACTGACACCGCAACCAATAAAAACCCAATCAGGAGGATAGCAAGTTAACAATACCGCTATGGATTGTAAACCTACACAGCTCGCTATAGAAGATACGGAAAGCTCACATCTAGTTCCAGGAACACAGACAAGTATTGATCAGTAGGAAGGAAGAGGCCATTGTTCAAGTTTTCAAGGCTAAAGTGTTCTAGTCAATCTAATTGATTATACACTTTTATAAACTTTACAAGAATGGCCTATAATGATATATGCGTCATGCAGATTTTTATTTTTTTTTTCTTTCCTGGAAAACCTCCTAAAAGGAAATCTACCATTTGCTTCATGCATTATGAACCAAGCATACCTTGAGAATGCTGTAACAACACTGATGCATAAACATATCTTGTTTAATACCTGTGCGGAGTGGTTTTGCTCAAAAAACTATTATAACATTCAGGACCTTGGGAAAGCTGGTTTGGATGCTGCTTGCCATTAAAAAACACATTACATGGAGCTTCCTGAACTGTCCAGACAAGACTAATCAACCTGAGCTGGATGACTCATGTACAGCAGCTGGGGGATGGTGCAGCGATTGATTACTTCTGCCTCTCAGGCACAACACAGTGTTTACATCATTCTCTGGTGCAGTGCATACTTAATGTAAGGGGAGAAGAGCCGAGCCAGGCAAAGAAGCGAGCAAGCTTCATAGTCAGAATTTTAAAATAGTTTTTTTCCATAAAACCACTCAGCACACTTATTAAACAACATATGATCCTGCACCAGTGCAGCTACAGCTGCAAATGTAAAAATCATCCCAACATCCAAGCAAGCTGTTTGTTTTAGAATAACTTTTTCTTTTATTTTCTTTGACAAAGAGGGTTTGCTTTTGTGGGATAAGTCACATTTTTCAATGGCCCCACTTTCAGGTACAAAAACGGTTTTTGTTTCATTCCTTATAAAATGTTGTGCTGCAAGACCCACAGCATAAATAATATGGGCGAGATCAGTGAGGGGGCCCTGGCAATGCAATGTGTTTTCACGCCCCAGTGACTAGTGCTGCAGTGATGGGAGTCGGATACAGAATCCAGATTTTCCACAGCATTGTATAGAGATTGTCATCATTTACATAAGTAAACTAAATCTTTCTAAACCAAATACTAGTGACAGTTTTATAGAAAGACAATTAACCTACCAAGAATTTTTGGGATGTTTATACTAGAAACCAATAAAATCCAGTCCATATAAACTTCTTAAAGCTGCAACACAGAGATCCAATGCCGCAAGGGAGTAGTGGTAACCCCTTCCATCCTATTTTCCAAAATGCACTTATTCTACCCAGAACAGCACAAGCTAAATTTTGTATGTTGCATGCAAATCTTTATGCTTGATGAATTAGAACAAGGCTAGCCTCCCCGAGATCAGAAATTAATTACAGCCCCAACACCAAGCTCAAACCATAAATATAGCACCTGAACCTAGTTTAGATACAGCACTAGAACCTAGCTCCATACAGAAACACAGCACTGGAACCTAACTCCGTACAGAAATAGTGATACATTTTTGAGACTACTCAAGTTTGTGCATTGTGAAATTAGCAAAAGGTATGAGAAACATTACAGTTTTAGGGTTGTTTAGGTTATTACGTTTCTAATATCAGGTGGATTGTGTAATCACGCAGGGCAATGAACACCAGATGCGACATGAGCAGGGAAGAGGGGACACAAACACTGCGGCAGTGAGGAAGAGTAGAGGCTCATAATTCTGCATAATTCTCGGAATCTCAGCTGTGCTTGCCTCCTCTTCCCTGCAGAAGGCTTTTTAGCATCTAGATGCCACCCTGCACTGCAGAGTTGGAGAGGGGTAGGTATATATTGTTTGTTATTTTGATATACCCTTAGGCCCATAGGCAAAAATATAATAACGGACACGCCATTTAATATATATACTCCTTTAGGCATTACGAGATCCCGTGCTGCACCTGCTCTGTGACCCAACTAGGGAATTACATCATCAGGCTGCAGCCATTGCACTGCTTGAGTTGTCAGCAAAAAGAGGAGGACACAGTGGGACCACGGGAGAGGTAAGTGGTATTATAATTGTATTACAGGGGGCACAGTATTTACTAATTTACTGCAGGGGGCACCATTTTCATTTACTACTTTAGGCACATCATATGTTCATATCCTATAGGGGCATAATATATAAAACATAACTACAAAATGTATTAATTTATTACAGGGGGCACATTATATATTAATTTATTTCTGTGTTTCTGTACGGAGCTATGTTCTGGTGCTGTGTTTCTGCACGGGGCTAGGTTCTAGTGCTACTTCTACATATAAAACTTGGTTCTGGTGCTATATTTTTTATTTGAACTTGGTGTCGGGGCTGTATTTATGTTCGGACCTTGGTTTTGGTGCTGTATTTACACTTTAAATTACCTAAAAAACTGCCCTGCCAGTACAACTATGTTCTAGAATCTTAACGGGAACCTGTCACCAGGCACCTTTTTTGAGCCTCCTCCATGCCCCCACAGACAATAGCTTATCCCCAAATTGGTTTTATAAAACTTCTGGCATTAGAGGTTAAAACAATAACTTATTATTTACCCGACTCCCTGTCAGCTTTTGTTCTGTGTCCCTGGGGAGTGTTCAGCACGGAGCAGAGCCCCCTTGCCACTACCCTTTGGAAAATGCTCATCTGATTGGGAAAAAAAGTAAGGAGGAGTAGGGTTTTTTCCCCCCAAGTTCACAGATGAGCATTTTCCAGAGGTAGGAGGGAAGGGAGGTGAACTCCACACTAAACACTCCCCAGGGAAACAGGACACAAGCTGGCAGGGAGTCGGGTAAACTTTAATATAAGGTATTATTTTAACCACTAATGCTGGAAGTTTTATAAAAACAGTTTGGTGATAAGCTAGTTATTGTCTGTGGGGACATTAGTGAGGATCAAAAAGGATGCCTTGTGACAGGTTCCCTTTAAGGAAACACTCTGGCAAAAAGAATACAATGTATTCTAGAGCAGGGACATACAGTATCCCCCATCACCAAAGAGCACATGTATGTTTCATGCAAGGCCCCTCAGGCTGTGCATAAGGCATCATATAGAAATAATAACTGGAAAGTCCCTTTAATTGAATCCAATTTAATAGAAAATAAGCCGAGAGATGTTGGAGCATAGCTATAGCTGACCTCATCTAGGCAGATCTAATCTGCCCCAATTGGAGTCTCCTCGCTTTGACCTCCAAAAACACTGGACACCTGTTTCACATCATGGAGGAGTCACGGAGCGGCTGCTCTAGTTGAATCAAGACGTGGCATCCAGCCAATCTATGTAATGCTATATCCCCGTTTATGATCCTCCATGGAAATCAAAGACACATTATATCAGAGATTAAGTCAATATGATATTGGTTATTTAGAGGAGTTATAGAGAATTTGGAGATACCAGGCTGTCCATAGAAATGCATGGCTTATATAAGACTGGGAGTTTAGGCCCCTATGCTTACATTATAATTCATGTCCAACCCCTTTAAACCTTAACGGTCTTGCAGGTTAAGGTTGCATTGGACCAGCGCACGCAAAGCGGTCCTTCTTGCAACTACACAGACTCCATAAATCAATATCATGCTTTTCTATGGTCTGTTTTACATGTTCCTGTACCCACTGACCTCTTTGTTCTGTAGTAGTAGACGCTGCTCTGAGACAGGAAAATCCGTTTCCCTGTAAATCAGCTTTTTGATGTCCTCGATAACAGCGGAGGGGGGCACCTCATAAGTCCTACAGCCAACATACTCATGTAGGACAGTCACCCTGGACAACCTGCCGAGATAAAGAAATCATTATAGCAAAGCAGCACATAAGGGCAATAAACGTGACTGCAGAAGTACAAAATCGTGAAAAAAAAATTATGAAAATAAAACATACTGTAAACAGTCATTTACTGTAAATGTACCAAGCGTTGCCATCTGTTTGTATTTGATAGGTGGCGAGCCATGTGGCACCCTCATATCACTTCACACTCACATGGCGTCTACTCATTAGGACAGATGGAACGAGTTACTGATCCCCATCTGTTGGTCAAACACTATGTCCTCTATAGAGTTACATTTAGGAAGCAATAGAGAAGGTCAGGTCAGAGCCAATATGCCACCTATCAGCACCTTATTAATATTAAATGATAAAATCAGAAATAAAAGATATAAATGGTGCACAGGGAATGATTTGTTGATATAAAAAGTAGAAAACAAAAAAAAAATTAAAAAAATTCAGTCCCAGCTAAAGTTATGATTAAATGAATGAAAGGTTCCACTTGAAAGACAATACAAAACTTTTAGGAGGTTGGTCAACTCGGATGGAGACTCTTGTCCAGAGACATAGTTCCAGTGTATTTCATTTTAACATGCTCCATCCATTAAATGTGAATGGCCAAGTAACATGCAAGTCTATACGAAGGTAGAGGGATGTGGGGAGCTGTCATCCATACCATGGACGCCTGTATATCCGTGTCATTAGGAATAGATATCACTTGAACATGTGTTTAACTAACAGCTATCGGAAATAACCGGTCAGGTTAAGGTATCAAGTGCTGGGAACAGTCACTAACTTTTTATAAATATAGAGATTTGATCTGTAGCACAATAATCTTGACTTGACTTTTGTAAATATTACAATACATTAAAATGATTAGATTGTGAGCCACATTGGGGACAGGGACCGATTTGGCAAGCTCTGTGTAGCGATGCATAAGACCATGATCTTCGACAGACCAGATTTTTAGTTCTTCCATATTTTTAGGAACACAGGCGGTACCCTACTTAAGGACACCCGCCTTACAGACAGACCCCTCTGCCCACTGTAACCTCTGGTGAAGCTCTCTGGATGCTTTACTATAGTCCCAGACGGCAATGATCAGCTGTAAGGAGTCTGTAATGAAGCTTTATCGATAATCCTTGGTCCCATTACAGCAAAAAATTTTGAAACTCCTATTGTCACTGGGAAAAAAAAAAAAATTGTCTGGAACTACAATTATAAAATATACAGTTTCGACTTACATCCAAATTCAACTTAAGAACAAACCGACAGAACCTATCTTGTACATAATCCGGGGACTACCTGTAGTGGTCATCTTCTTTGATATTACCACTTTTGATGCAATTGTAGGGGTCTTTTCATAGATCGGGTTTGTGCCACATCAAATGCAGCTAAGGGTTGCATTTAAAAGTATTTGTAAATTTTACTGCCCCCCATCACCAACCCCCACCTCTCATTGGTTATAACATTCAGCATAGGTGAGGACAGCATGGCTGCTTTATATTCTTGGGCCATTCCAGGGTTAAGAGAAGAAGTTCCAATGATGACCCAACCATGGAGGTTTTAGAAGTAGACCGCAAGCTATAGGCTAGGCCAAAAGATTGTGGGTTTTTACAGAGGATTAACATATCTTTGTGGCTTCTGCAGGTTACCCCTGCAAATCATTTAGATTAGTGTAAGTTGACTTATAAGAAAAAATTAGATTAAAAAAAAACATACAAAAATGTAGAGTTTGTAAAGAAATAATTTTATATAAACTGGTCCAGAGAAGAAAGCAGTTGAAGATTTTTTCCACTTAGTTCCTTTCTGTGTTGCCAGTTCCATCACCTCATATATAAATATTTTAATACACTTCCAGCGTTAACAAGTAGATACATTTTTAAGCCCAAAGTGGAGATGGTCAAAAATGACTCACAATCCCTGTGTACAATCCCTGTGTAACGCCTTCCACCACTATCCAGTAGGACAATGGTGTCACTTGGAAGGAGGACCCTAGGAGCTTATTTAATATAATGAAAAGCTTTACAGTCCACTTGTCCTCATTTTACGAAGAGTTTCCCCGCTGAGCCGGTCAGATGCCAGGAATAAAGGTATTTTCCATCACACGCTAACAGAGTGCTCGTAATATGTTGTGGTTTCTGGAGGAGAGAGAAAATGGAGTCAATGTGATCCACATGAGTCACCGGCGTGTATGAAGGACCTTTACTTACAAGACTGTAGGGGCACGAGTGAGTCAATGGATATGAAATGTAAAATGTTTAACATAAGCTATAACTCTCTATGTGGATAGATCCTGTAGATCACACTAAAGGTCCATTATATATATTCATTATACCAAACCATGTAGCATGTATCCAAAAGGTCATGTTTGACAACAGAGGACCAGCCTTCTCTACCGGTGAGTAGTCTAGTGCCTATTCCAGTCTAGATCAGTACATCTCACTTTATTGCACACGCCCTGATATCTGGGTACATGCACAGTGAAGAGAGGTGTACGGACTCCGGTGAAATGCGAAAGCGCCACTGGGTCCACGACACCTTCACAAAAAAAAAAAAAAAAACACAGCCAGGTGAAGAGATGTGAGACCCTCACCGAAGCTACATGAAGACATGCTGGTGGTTTAGGTGCCTCAAACCAACTGACAGGTTCCTTTTAATGCAAGCATGTTTTTTTAGTGGTGCCGGCCTATACATGAACTAAAATAGGTTCCATTAAAATGATGATGTGGAGATGGAGAGGCAATGATGTGGAACAAAGAGCCACAGAAATAATAAGGGGAATGGAGGGTATCCGTTATGAGGAAAGATTAAATTAATTATATAATTAAAATAATATTTAGTCTCAAAATGAGACTAAGGGAGAATGATTCATTTATATAATATGGTTGAAAGTTGTTCCAGGTTAAATTTCATCGAAAGGCAAGGGGGCACTGTCTGTGTCTGGAGAAAGCAAGGTTTAATCACCGGAGGCGACAGGACTTCTTTATTGTGAGAACTGTCAATATGTGGAATAGCCTGCCTCAGGCGCTGGTCACAGCAGGGACAGCAGAGAGCTTCAAGAGAGGTCTAGATGCCTTTTACATCTAAATAACATTGACTGTTTTATTAGAATATAAAAAAAGTTTTTCTCTACATCCTTATCCTATTTATTCCTTTCCTTGGAAATGTGTCTTTTTTTAAAGTGCTAATTAATGGAACCATCTCTTTCTTCATACGACAACCACTTTAATAAAGTCTACAATAGGTTAAAAGGAGTATTTTGGGATTTTCTTTTTATATCTTATTTTGTAACAGGTGACAGATGAGTAATATCAGTTTGTTGGGGGGTCTAGCACACAGCACAGTCCCCTATTATGGTACTTCAGCGATTCAGGACTGTGACGTCCATTTATCACTTGGCTTGTTTGCAGTTCATTCTTATTCAAATGAATGGGGATTAGTACAGTGGTGTAACTAGCATGCTTCTGAATGCCCCCCCCCCCCTTCCCACTTAAAAAATATACTTATTTCAATACTCACTCATGCAAGTTCAAATCACACATTTATGCACTCATGCGTTCAAATATTGAGCATATACAGACACATACAGTGCCATATATAAAAGTATCGCATATTTACACACATACAGTATATACACACACACCATACAGCAAATACAAACACAGATACAGAATATGTATATCACATATATGTTATATGCAAATTATTCTGTACAATGTGCAGCATAATATGCATATAAGGGTGCACATCCTGCACTTTTTAATGTGTCAGATCGATTGATGGGGCCCGCTGACACCATGGGCCCCATCGAAGCTGCTTTGGCTGCTACCCCTGTAGTCACACTCCTGGATTAGCTGCAATACTTAGCATAACCACCATACAATGTACAGCACTGTAATATAATGAGGGAATAAGATGGATATAAATGTGTCAGTGTAAGAAGCTGTCAGCTATTGCTACCATCAGCATTTATAATCAGAATGTAAATTATACAGATTTAAAACAGAAAATCCATAGGTAAGCATTCTGTAACACTGTGTCATTGTAATAGTCAGCCCCAGGCAGGATCCTACCTACAGTTCATAAGGGCAAGCCCTCCTTATCTTGATTTGGTCTATGTCTACACATGTTGGGTAGGCCCGGGGGCTTCATGTACATTCATAAGACTGTGGACGGGAGAAGTTTTAACTGCAGCTCCGAGAAAAAGACAGCAAGTGCAGACAATATATCACATCACAACGTGCCAACCCATGTTTACTACTAAACCGATGCCCAACTGATGTATCACATGCCAAAATACATCCAGAGGCACAAGGTTTTTCAATGACATTATATCCTGGATCATACAATAATTAATAGAAGTTCTACATGTAATTAGTCCTTTTACTCCTATCTGAATCTTGATTATTGACCCAACTTCTTCTCCGGTGCCATTATTCAGCGCCCGTGAGGAGTCATTTTTCAGAATCCATATACAGGCGGTCCCCTACTTAAGGACACCCGACTTACAGACAACCCATAGTTACAGACGGACCCCTCTGCCCACTGTGACCTCTGGTGAAGCTCTCTGGATGCTTTACTATAGTCCCAGACTGCAATGATCAGCTGTAAGATGTCTGTAATGAAGCTTTATTGATAATTCTTGGTCCAATTACACCAAAAATTTTGAAACTCCAATTGTCACTGGGGCAAAAGAAATTTTTTTTTCTAGAACTTCCATTATAAAATATACAGTTTCGACTTACATACAATTTCAACTTAAGAACAAACCTCCAGACCCTATCTTGTATGTAACCCGGGGACTGCCTGTAATGGAATTGGTTCAGGATCACTTATTATACAGCAATATGGAGTCTTTAGTTGAGAAATCAATAGACAGTCTTTGTCATATTGACACTGATGTATCTGTAGTTAGAGTATTGAACATGTCTGGAGGCTACACTTCACTAGATGGACTTCATGTAAAATATAGAGAAAACTACAAGACAGTAATGTATGTATGATTTGCATCCTTATCAAGGTTATTCTTTTTATATGATTTCATATTTTTTGTCATTTCATAATCAACCACAAATATTAGTATTAAAGGAATTGTCTCAAGATTTAAAGGGACTTTCCAAAAAATATTGAAAACCCTTTGGGGGGCTGCAGCAGCGGTAAGAAAAAAAAAATAATCATACCAGCTCCAGTTCCTTAATCACTTTGGTACTTCTGAATTTTTGGGCCCCTTGGGGTCTTGAGACCCACTTCAGCCATCACACGCTGAGGGAGGTAATTTCAGTCACTTTCTTTGTAGTCAACAGGTCCAAGAAGCCCACTCATAACCTGAGGGGGGTTCAGTGACCCTCGGGAATTTCTGGGCGGGTGCAGTGTCAAAAACTGGAACTAGGCGTCATTTTTTCTCCTATACCTGCCCCATTATCTAGGGGTTTTCCAGATTTTCTTTAATGTTATCCCCTACACACAGGATAGAGTATCATTTTTATTGGTGGGGTTTCAACAACTGAGTTCACTAATGAACCCAAGAACAAGGAGTCTTGTTGCCCCCAAAAGAATGGATCGGCAGTTTGACCATTCCCGCTTGTGGCTCTATTCATCTGTTATAGAACTGAAAAAGATAGCCAAGTGTCAAATTAGGCTCCAGCAATGGAGAGGAAGGGCGCCAATCGCAACCAGCTTGCTTATTTGCTTGAGAGGAACCTCCTTACCGGCAGTCATCCCACCACCAACCAGCAAGTTACTCCCGGTGTATAGAGGATAACTTAAACCTTAGGCAAACACATGTATCATAGACTTTTCCGTGATACAATTTAACAAAATATATCACAAAAAAAAGAGTATATAGGGCATATACCCAGGGTGCCCGGGAAGGAGAGCCCACAGTAGGCCATACAAAGCCTTCGGTATTAGAGGACTTGACCAGAAAACTAAATACACAGAAGCTGAAGAAAAACCTTCCCAAACCTGGGCCAAATTTATGGACCACAACGGAGGACATATTTTACAGTAAATATCTTCATCCAACCTCAGCATATTTTATTTTTTGTATCCATCAGGTTAGGCTTGTTCACACATCACTAGGGCCCTCTGTTATATGTTTGATTTGGGAAATGCTCCCAATGTATTGTATATACATTGTATAGTAAAGGGGAAGGACGGTGAAGCATTTTGGTGCAGAGAAATTAGGTCAGTGTTAGGCATCCAGTGCACCAAGTCCAGCTACAATACTGGAATATAAATGCATTTTTCACACTGCTTCTACTAACAACAAGCAAAGGTGTGTTTACCTAACACTACATATAGTACCACATGGTCAGAATTACTGATTTTAGCCCCTTCATTCATCACAATTAAATGCAGTGAAATAACAGAAAACTATCTTTCTCCCTTTTAAATAATTTCTTAAATTTTACATAGAACTCGCAAAATACCAGAGCCAGGATACTATATAAAAGGTAATTGTGTCGTTGGCCTTGCCGCGGCAAAATTCATTTGGCAGCTACATGAAGGAGGCAGCGTGATTCCTATCTATGGGGATAAAAAGGGTTTCTTCACAGTAGATAAAGAGCTCCAGTCAGATAATCTTCACAGAAAGGAAGATCAGCCGTCTCCTTGTGTAATGATAAACCGGCCGTGGGGGATATTCAATACCGAGCCATGAGGCTACAGCCTCAAAGGGACTGTATCACTATATTTTATATTACTTATTACTTTTTTTTGCCTAAAATTCTCTTTTAATTTCTATTTTCTGGATATGATTATGAAGCGGCCATCTTGCCAGAGTCAGATAGTCTTCTAGGCATGCTCGGTGACCCGGGCAGAGGTCATTGTGCTGGGATGGGGTGGGGTGGATGAGCTACCCAGTACATTAGCACCACACGCTGGGGGAGATTTATTGGAAGTCTCTTAGAGCAGAAATGTTCTTGTTGCCCATTGCAACCAACCAGAGCTCAGCTTTAATTTTTTCGCAGCTGTTTATAAAATTAAAGCTGAACACGGATTGGTTTTCATGGGCAACTAGAAAAATTTTACCTCAGAAACTTATAATAAATCTGGCTGACTGTGCAGTGGCCAAACCTGGTAGCTGCGACTCACTCAGACTGCACTTGACTGCAGTAGCCCAATTTAGCCCTAGCTCATACTCTACGGGGCAGATGGGGCCCCATGCTCATACACTATGGGGCAGATTTACCATACACCCATGGCAACCAATCAGAGCTCAGATTTCATTTTTCCACAGCTGTTTATAAAATTAAAGCTGAGCTCTGATTGGTTTCCATGGGCAACTAGAACAGTTTTACCTCAGAAACTTGATGATAAATCTCCCCTTATAACCCTATGTGCTCCCCCTTTTATAGATTTACCACTTGTGTGTCAACTACTATATACTATCCCCTCACTAAACACTCTATAATCCCACTCTTAAAAAATGATTCATATCTGTGTCCCCACTCCTACACACCCCAATCCTTCAATTCTATATCAAATGGGGGACATTTATCAGAAGTGTCTGAGAGCAGAACTGTTCTAGTAGCAACCAATCAGAGCTCAGCTTTCATTTCCCCACAGCTGTTTATAAAATTAAAGCTGAGCTCTGATTGGTTACCATGGGCAACTAGAACAGTTTTACCTCAGAAACTATTGATAAATCTCCCCCACTGACTCAATCTCCTAAAATTCATTAAATACTGGCAATGTATGGCAGTAGGTTGGCCAAGGATGAGGACGCCCTACATGTTTTGGAACATACTGCCTAAATAGAGGCTGGGCTAGGTAGGGCGAGTCTTCCGCTGCAGATGCCAAAAAAAAAAAAAATTGCAACAAAGATCTGAAGCTGCAGTCACCACAATATTCAGGACTGCAGACAAGAAGTGATGAGTCAGCAGCTCGATTTAGATTCAGGTCATGTAAACTGTACAGAATAGGGAAACAGACAACAGACCGCTCTAATACAACACAGTGTAACCAATATCCGAGGGCACGCCGAGTGTCCATTATAATGAAGTCCTGTTTTTTGAGTAAAAAGTACAGTATCTATTAATTTCTTTTTGTTATTTTGTTTCAACCCAGGAAGAAGGGAAGCTTGGGCACCGAACCAGAGGAAAATGTGCTCTTTAGAATTCTGAGATCATAAGGCAATATTTTTTATTTTTTATCCTTTCCTAGGCCCTGTTCACACCTGGATTTTAGTCTACACTAGTACCACAGCCACCTAATGGGTCCCGGGCAGAGGAGGGGAGGATGGAGCTGTGTTTATCAATTGTCCCTTTATGGGTGGAAAACACAGCCACTGCAGTCTGCACAATACATAGCGCCACACACTAAGCAGTGGCCAAGCCTAGTAGCTGCGGCGAGGACCCATTTACTGCAGTAACCCAGTTTAGCTCTATATTATCTCTCCCAAATTTCTATAAACTATATACCTTCTGCACCATGCTCATATACTATAACCTCATGTGCTCCCTCTTTTATAGGATTTCCTTTACTTTACTTTCAATTTTTTATATAGTTCTCACAGATTCTGCAAAGAGTTTGCCAAATCAGTCCTTGTCTCCAGGGGGCTCACAATCTAATCAACCTACCAGTATGTTTTTGAGTGTGGGAGGAAACTGGAGGACCCGGAGGAAACCAACGTAAACACAGAAAGAACATACAAACTCTCTGCAGATGTTGACCTGGATGGGACTTGAACCCAGGACCCCAGTGCTGCAAGGCTGTAGTACTAACCACTGAGCCACCTTGCTGCCCACTTGTGTGCCAAATCTATGTATATACTATACACCTGATGGCCTATGATGATTTTTCGTGTTCAAATTGAGTGAAGAAATGGAGACAAATCCTGGGATCTATTTATTAAAGGGAACCTGTCATCTAAAATCGACTCAATAAACCCCCCTTAGTGCCATATACAAGACTGCAAATATATCCCAATGCTTTCTCTGCTGGTCATGGGAGTCGTAACAGTCTTTAAAAAAATGTACTTTTATTTCCCAGCTTGTCTGCCAAAGACCCAGTCAAGGAGGTGGGATCGCTCTTGGACGCAGTCACTTATCCCCATAGACCTGCACCTTCACACTTCCCACATCTCCAAGGCACAGAAAAAAGTTTTTAAAATTCATTTCTGGGTCGGAGTGCTCGTTCCCCCAGCCTGCGCCACCATGCAGTGCACCAGTGAAGCCGGCCAGGGATGCGCAGGACAGCTTCTGAACGGAGGACGTGCGAGTTTACAAAAATGAGCGTCTGAAGGAGCAGGGAGCTTGACTACGTCCAAGAGCATATTGCAGCAAAGACTTACTGGTAACACCCGCAATCGGTGCTAGCACCAATCGTGGGTGTTATCCCAGCGATCACTGCCGGCAAAGCTGCCGGCAGTTTGCCTAGGATCGTCGCTCCCTGTGGCGTTATCTGGGAGCGTCTCGTTTTAATGTGCTGACAGCACATTGTAATGAATGAGGAGGAAAATCCCCATGTACTGCCATAATGTAGTATGGTAGTATATGGTAGGATCAATCAGACAACCTAGGGTTAAAGTACCCTAGGGAGTCCGAAAAATAGTAAAAATAAAAGTAAACAAAAAAAATTATAATTAAAAAAAAAGACCTAAACATTCAAATCACCCCCCTTTCCCTAGAACTGATATAAATATAAATAAACAGTAAAAATCATAAACACATTAGGAATCGCTGCTTCTGAAAATGCCCGATCTATCAAAATATAATAACGGTTTTTCACTGCTTTTAACCCCATTAACGGAAAATAGCGGCCAAAGTCGGAAATGGCACTTTTTTGCCATTTTGAAAAATATTTAGAAAATTATAAAAAGTGATCAAAAGGTCGTACAGTCGTAAAAATGGTATAATTGAAAATATTATCAAATGTCGCAAAAAATGCTCCGTACAACAGTATAAAAAAGTTATTGGCGCCAGAAGATGGCAAAATAAAAATAAAAAAATTTTGTACAGGAGGTTTTAATTTTTTTTTTAATGTATGAAAAGATTTTAAAACCTATACAAATTTGGTATCCCCGTGATTGTACCGACCTAAAGAATAAAGCAGACATTTCATTTGGGGGCGCATAGCGAAAGCCGGAAAATCCAAGCCCACAAGAAAACGGTGCAAATGCATTTTTTCACCATTTTCACTGCATTTAGAATTTTTTTTCCCACTTCCCAGTACATGGCATGGAATATTCAATACCATCATTATGAAGTGCAATTAGTTATAGATTTTTGAAGGTGGGAAGTGAAAAATGGAAATGAAAAAACAGGAAAGGGCCCGGTCCTTAACTGGTTAAGTTAGAAGTACTTCCCTTTCCCAAGCTAGTGATATGGTCCCATGGGCTGGCTGCAGCTTAGATGTGATCAATTGAATGGGCCTGAGCTGTAATACCAAGCACAGCCACTATATAAGAGCACTGTGCTTGGTGAACAATAAAGGACCACAGGCCTTATCTGGACTCTTCAAATGGATGAGTGATAAGGGTCTGACCACCTATTCTAAGAATACATAATTAATAAAATTCCGGAATTTCCTTTCGGGTTCTTTCACATTAACTTTGCTTTTCATGTCCGTGGTTCAGTTGAGGCACAGATGCCTCACAAAGCCATTGATTTCTATGGGCTTGTATTTTCCAATGCCCATGGAAGAAAAATTATAAAACATGTCCTATTTTTTTCACTGATGCGGAACACGGAAGGCAATAGAAGCCTATGGCTCCGCAGAAAAAAAACGGATGAAACATTGTTGGGTTTTTTTAACTGATGAGGCTGAAAACCAGGTGAGATGTTTTCAAAGCAATGTTATACCTTCAGTTTTTCTGCAGACATGGAGTCAAAATGGAAAAAAAAAAAACAGGCACAACGGAGACAAAACACAAGTGAAGATGAACATCAATGCCAATTCGACAGAGCCCTTAAAGTCAAAAATCGACATCAAAAGTTTTAGATGATTTTTTTTCACACCACTGATTTTAGATTCCCAACCAAAACTCCAATACAAAACCCTACCAAATTCCTATTCTTGTAATAAATGAATATCTGTATATTTACCTCTTTCAGCACAGAGAAAGAAGAGGTGATGACTTTGCCAATTGGGATAATAACATATGCTACATCACTTTTCAGGAATGTGCTGTATACAATAAGATGAAGAGAACAAGTGGTGAAGAATATAAAGTTACCGAGTTCCTGAGATTCTAACTAAAGACACTACGATACTACAGACACTAATCATAACCGCCAAGCTTCTGTAGTCTAAGGGAATTCATTGCCTCTAACTCTTACATCCTAACCTCTTTACATATGCGTTAGGATATTTGGTCATCAAAAAGTGTGGTCCATTACGTGAGTGGCCCATCATAAGGAATTATAGGGGCAGCACAGTGGCTGAGTGGGTAGCACTTCTGCCTTGCAGCACTGGAGTCCTGGGTTCGAGTCGCACCCAGGTCAACATCTGCAAAGAGTTTGTATGTTCTCTCCATGTTTACATGGGTTTCCTCCCACACTCCAAAAACATACTGGTAGGTTGTTTAGATTGTGAGCCCCATTAGGGACAGGAACCAATTTGTCATGCTTTGTGCAGCGCTGCGTAATTATTATTATTAGTATAGGCCATCAGTGTCAAACACCTGTCTGACACCTGGCACACCCATCGATCAGCTGTTGGAAGCCACTGATCAGTCGGTGACATGAACTGTCCGTAGCTCAGTCAGGTGTGATACCAATCAAAGCCACTATACAACGTATGGTGTCCGCTCAATGGGGCTTGTTTACTAAGTGTCCGCGGCCGCACTTTTGTGGGTTTTTCGTTTTCGGGATTTGCGCCGCTGGGACAGGTATTTAACTGGGGATTGTGTCGCATGCAATCGGATTGCGACAGAAATGGAGGGGGGGCGAGCTGTCAGACGATCCGACTGATTCGGATCTGATTTAACTTTCAGATTGTATTGTAAGATCAAGCACTTACACGCACCAAGAAGAAGAATGTGAACTCTGTCGAACCTGACCGGGGAAGCAACACTTTCATTTCAGGTGCACAATCTTAGTGAATCGTGGCAGAGTGCATGATCGTCGGATAATGCCCTTTCTGTGAATGCAGGAACGGGTAAGTAAATGTGCCCCAGTGTATCTTTACAACTTATGGAAAAAACATGACGTGATCCCAGCCTAAGGAGAGCTCTTACTTCCAGAACCCCTTTTGAATGTGGCATTTAATTAATTCAGACGAGCGTGCGAATGTGCCAGGCGGAAGTTGTCAGACATAAACATATAATCCAGCACACCTCCAGCCCTTCCTTGTACGGAACTGGCACGGCACCCACCTTGTTCGAGAAGGTATAGGTCACAAATAAAAACTTTCAATGGTCCAGACAAAATCCAAATGTCGTTGATCTTTATTTCATTAAAATCTTTACATCCACAGTGCTATTCCTTTTCCCACGGTGGGAAAAGGAATAGCACTGTGGATGTAAAGATTTTAATGAAATAAAGATCAACGGCATTTGGAATTTGGCTGGACCATCGAAAGTTTTTGGAAGTTGTCAGACACCTACTGATCTGACATTAATCATTCAATCAAAAAAAATCCTGGAATGACTCTTTAAACTAAATGTCCTTTAAAATGCCCCAAACAGGTTAAGTTGAGAGAAATGTTAGTTTCTGCTGGATCTCCCCTGGCCATCGACTGGAGTAAGTAAACACAGTGCAACAACAGCTTGTCCCCCCTGAACAAACCAGAATTCTTTTTTATGTGATATACTCAATATAGACAAAATGAAACTGACAAATATTTTTTAAGACAAAAATACATAAGACTTACTTTGTATCCATGGCCTCCATCATATTGCTCTTGATGCACAGATAGAAATCATTTACTTTTCTGCAAATCTTCTGCAATTTTCTTGACTTGACCAAGTCCCGGCGCTACCTAACAGCAGACAACATTTTGTCTTCCATGCCTTGAGTTACTTCTCGTAACTTGTCAGTATGAACTTCTAAGACTTTTAGGCCCTTAGCTGTCAACTCATCAGAAGCTTCTTCTAGCTTCTCTATATAGACACTTTCCTCTGCTCACACTACAGGTTCCTGTCCTGGCCGGTGACCAGCTTCTTCTCTTTCAGCACAAGTGGCCAATTCACAGAGGGGATTTCCTCTCCTTGACTTTCATTAGCTGTGTATCTTGATCAGAAGTGAAGCACCATGTCTGGAACAAGTGGAAAGGAGGAGAAATGCAGGTTATAATCTATATAAGAACATAGAACACTCAATGCAGCGACCCTCTCCTGTATGTTGTTCACGATTTCAGGAGGGGGAATTAAATCAGGCCAAGTGTCAGATACAACCATTACTAGAAAACACTTATACTTGATAACTGCCCCATGTAAAAAGTGCACAAACTGACTGATGTGAATTGTAATGAGATTCGTCCCCCTAGAGTAGGAATGACTACTGCATTTAAATGATCACTAACTTTTCACTAGACTTTGCATAAATCAGTAGTACAAGTGACTACAAGTAACTTTTTAATGTATCTTACCAAAGATAGGCATTTCCTTTTCAACTTACTTTGGCTCTCATCAACTTCCATTCCTCCCTCTTAGGGTACATACACACGTGGTATGCCCGCCGTGTGGGCATACCGCCGTGTGCTGGAGAGGATGAGGAGGTGACCCCTCCATAGAAAACAGTGGCACACGGCCGCACACTCTCAAAAGATCTTTTTGCGGTGTGCAGCCCGGATCGGTGCTACACATGTGTGGCACCGTATCCCAGCCGTGCCGCTATTGCCGTCTATGGGGACGTACATGCGGCCGCAAATTTGCTACATTCACACAACTGTGTTGTTATTATTATTGCTGTTATTATTAATAATGATAATAATTCTTTATTTATATAGCGCACACAGATTACGCAGCGCTGCACAGAGTTTGCCATTTCAGTCCCTGTCCCCGATGGGGCTCACAATCTAATCAACCTACCAGTATGTTTTGGACTGTGGGAAGTAACTGGAGGAGACCCACGCAAACAAGGAGAGAACATACAAACTCTTTGCAGATGTTGACCCTGGGACTTGAACCCAGGTCTCCAGCGCTGCAAGGCTGCAGTGCTAACCACTAAGCCACAGTGCCGCCCCATGTTGAAGGGCCACAAACCGTGCAACCAGTTTTCCGGTGTTAAAGGGGGGGGGGGGACACTTAACCCTCCCCTTTCCATAGAAAGCTGAGCATCTGCACAGCAATTCCGGAAAGGAATAGGATAATCGTTTTCAGCACATCCGCACGGCTCAGACATGGTGCGGTGAGCCCATGCATAGTGCACCTCTATGGCAGCCGTGAGCTAGCTGCCATCATATACAGACATGTGAATATATCCTTAATCTGCTTTTCATTCTGATAGTTCTGCTGAATTCTGTCTTACTAGCAAGAGGGACAGAAGATCACTGGGCAAATAGATTACATGAAACTCTATTGAGAGGGGATGCGGAGCAGTGAATCACTGCAGTTAGGTCTATAGGCTTGTAGGTTTCTAAGAACTTCAGGGATGAACCTTCTACTACCACAAGGTAAGAGATTGTGAAAGTTATTTCTGTAAATGCTACAATTCTGTTGTACAATACTAAAAAGCTTATGTTATCTTCACCATTCATGAATTTACCAATGGAGCTGAGCTGGAGGTAAGACCTGAACCTAACTGCGCCTTAGATCATTGTTACAGACAATCCTTAATGAATTTTTTAAAAGTAAGTATTGCCTTGTTCCAATTGACTTTTATAGGTACAGCGACCAAGAGAGTCAGGAAGTGTGATTCTGGTTTTCCTGATAGGGGAGGGTCCAAATGGTAGAATCCACCTGTATCTGGTATTTATGCAATATTCTGTATTGATTGGAATACATTTTAAATACTATTCTTTCCCCATGTCTTATATATATATATATATATATATATATTCACGAGTATATATTACACAGTATACTATATGTACAAACTAAAGTTATTATAATATTTTACAGAGAGTCAATAATGTCTGAGGTGGAAACTATACCAAGCCAAGTGGCATTCCCAAAAGTCTTTGTAAAATGAAGGATTCTTACTAAATGGTAAAGATGACTCCTACCATAGGCTTTTTTTAGCATATCAACAGGATAGGGAATAGATACCTGATACATGTAGATCTGTAAGCAGGCTTCAAATGTACAGGGTTTTCCATTCACATCCATGGAGCTGTAGAAACAGCCGGACATACATGCTTGGCCTATGCCATAATGCCCATAAAGGTGGATGGATTGAGGGGGGTATGTTTCACTGGTCTTAGCTGCCCCAGCAATCTCATCTTTAGACTAGGAGCCGGTGATTATGTTAAAATCATAGCTGTCAAGTTTCTAAAATCCCATGAAATGATTTATTCTGCAGCTTTGCTTATTGGAGCCTACCAGGAATACAATGCTGACTTCTACTGCAACATAGAGAATGAATGAAAAGACATACGTCACATATTGTAGAGGTTAATGTGCACATGGTGAATCACTATATCCCTATATTTTGGGTAGTAATGGAACAAGCCATGAGTTATTCTCTGTTTTGCTCTGGATTCCCTCTCCGTGTATGGAAAACTACTTTATTCTACCAAGTTAGTCTGGGATATGTATCAAGCAACAGTCATGTAGTAATAGGTAAGGAATGTCAGCGTCCAGCATGCATCATATACAAGACTGATATACAATGTATGCAAATAGCTGAAGCTTCATTCCATAGTGAAGATGGACAAAACTGCATACGGTAAGACACCAGCATCAGCTCATCTTTCTGATGGATATACTTAGGCTGTTCCAAGGTCACAACAAACTTCTCAAGTGGCTGTCCCCACTAATAACATATACAGACTAGGGGGCTCTCATGGAGAGTATCATATAGGACAGTGGTGGCGAACCTATGGCACTGGTGCCAGAGGCGGCACTCAGAGCCCTCTCTGTGGGCACCCAGGCCATCACCCCAGAATGAAGTTTACCAGAAAAGACTCTAAGAATCTTCCTGCATAATCTTCCTACAATGATAGATGAATTTGCCCTCCTCCTTTCAACTGCGTTGGTGTCTTTAGGAGGCTGATTGATTGAAAGTTGTCAAAGAACAAGGAGAAATAAATGACTGCTGTGCTGGCACTTTGCAATAAATAAGTGGCGTTTGGTTAAAGTTTGGGCACTCAGGCTCTAAAAGGTTAGCCATCACTGATATTGGGGACCAACATTATGGTGCTTACTTATTGATACCGACGGCCTATGTAAATGGAGCAATACAAACCTTTGCATTGCTACGATTACGTTGATGGCAGTACTATGTAGCACCTTTAAAAAAAACGGATGATGAACTGGGGTGCCGGGTGATATTGATGACTGATCCTCTGGATATGTGATCAATAGTCTAATCCTTGGAAAACATCTTTAATTTTTCATGTCCAATACACATTTTCTGAAGTTTTCAGGGTGCATTGCCCATATGGGTGCTCCTTCTGAAGCTCTAGATGGAAATCTCTTTGTAACCCTGAGTAAACTCAGACCTCCGGCAGGTGTGAGCAGCAGGAGATCACTGGACCCTTAGGCCAATTTCCTACCCCTGCATTTCCTCTGGACAGTCCAGCACAGTATCCTGTTTAAATTTCAAATAACATCAAAATGCCTAATATTATAACTATAACTTTAGTTTTGAGTCAATTTTGGTATTCTGAGTCACTTCTATACAGCATACAATTTAATGCACAGCTTGCATAATCGATAATACATCACCTCTGCATTGTCTATCAATGAAGGAAATCCACCATCAAAATCAAGCATAGAAAAACCAGGGACACTTACTCATAGATCCAGACACTGACTGTGGTTATCTTCTTATATTTGATATCCATAGTCTCTTTCCTTCTAAAATTAATTTTTAAAATTATGATAATGAGTCAGAAGGCATTTGGGTGGCGTTAACAGAACCCCACCAAGCTGTAGCTTCACAGGCTTTGACACTGTCCAGGAAACCTTCACCCATCCACTGTGTGAGATTACATTAGGCAGTGGCAAGGGGTGTAGTGCTGAGGGAGGGAAGATACAAATCCCTGTTAAGCTACTGCATGGAGGGGCTCTGGTAATGCCTCCAAAGTGCTTCTGGCTAATTAACATAACTTTAAATGTTCATTTTAGAAGGAAGGAGGGCATGGATCACAAATATAAGAAGAAGATTACCACATTACCATTACCAAGTTGTCTCTGATTTATCATGCTTGATTCTGATAGTACAGAATTTTAACAGTTCCCAATCTAGTGTCAAATCAGAGGAGTTTGATCCGAGATTGGGCAGATTTAATTTAAGTCGTAGTGATATTTGCCCATTGTTTTTTTGTAGTCCTAGTGTCATCCTAGTTGTGTCCGGTTTTTACAGCTATGAGCTACTTCTTTAAAACACGGATTTGAAAAACTGACTGCACTGTGACAACCTTGTGCTGTCCGTTTTTTTATTCATACCCTTTGACTTCAATATGCAGGTTTCATGGTCAGTAGTAAATGTGGCAATTTTCTCAAATAGGTTCAGGTCATTAGACTGTGAAAAACATCTGACGTGTGCAGAGAACAATAGACTATCAAGGAGTTCTGTCCCTTAAGACGAGGACAGAAATTAATTTGCGGACAAAAGACCTCAGATATATTCTATGATTTCCTGAAATATTTCGCTCTGACCAATCATAAAGTGACAGAAATACTTTAAGGCATAAATATTTTCACTGAAAATTATACCCCTTATAAGCTCACTAACTATTCACATACCCCCAGGTTAGGAACTGCTGCCAGAGGGCCAATCTATTGCTCAGCAGCCAAAGGTTATAACCTTTTATGCAATGACAGTGCTGACAGTATACTTCTATTGTCATAGTAGCAAGCTGTCAGTGAATTTATCTACACAATGAAACATATGTCCACATTAACTAGGGCCAATCGCTTGGGAATAAACCACTTAACAGTCCCCTCCATTCATGCTAATATTAGACATCAGTCACTGCTATGAACAATGGCATCATAAGAATTTACATCAGTCACGCCAGGAGTGGAAGAGCAGTCCATATTAATAGACCCAAACTAACCCTGCACAACTGGGTCTGGTAACATGTGTCTTGTAATAAGCATATGACAAGCCCTCCAGCAGATAGGACTACGGAATAAAGTCTGGCTGGATGAGCTATGTTAATGTCTTCAAACACATTCATATGTCTGACTAATCTAATACTCATCATGGCAAAGGAGTAAGAATTGTATTGTACTGCAGCATTGGGAAGCGAGGCAAGGCTATGAGTCAGGGATGGACTTCAGCTCTGCATTGTCATTTGTTAGGTTACTTTTGCTGTTCTAGGGCATCATGGACTGTAAAGGCAGTGTAGGCTGTAACCCATTATGCTACATAATCTAGAATGCAGGCACTGCATAGGAACTATTCAGTTCAATCAGGACAGAAAAAATTACAAGCCATGAATTAAGGTTCTTCTAGCTCTGTCAAGTCTTAAAATTTAATAAATTAAGTTCTTTTGGGTCAATATAGTCTCCAAGACCCCAAATAAAGTCCATAATGCTCTAATGAGACAGCACATAAAATAGCCTCTGGGTCAAGATGCAGTTAGCTCTGTTAGCACGATACAGACTACACAACCTTGACATTGCTTCATCACATTCTTAAAAGACAGTCCTTGGTGCCATTTCTTGATGCTCAAGTTTTAGTGTGAAAGCTCTGAATGTTGGTGCGTTGGGCTTTGTGTAGTTACGGTATAAACTTAAAATAGATTGATCACAATTCCATACTTCCTACAATATTGCAAACTTGGATCCTGGTCTAGCAGTTAATGTAAAAGATAACAAGTCTCAGATTCTGGTCCATGTTCTCCTGTTGGGACAGAGCAGAAGATAAAAGTCTTTAATTCTGGTTGAGCATGACCTGGATTGTAGCCCATTGTGTTTTATTAGGATATTACATACTGAAAGTTCTTGCTCTTGCTTCTTTGTATACTGTTGGATCAGTTTAGACAAATTCTGTATCCGAATACACCATATTTTGGTGGGATAATACAGTCTGTAAGTCCCAGTATTTTGTTGATAAGCATGTCTTTTTGGAACAAACGGATAACAAGATTATACAGATGACAAGAATGATATTCTGGTCCATCATGCTCTAGACTACAAGTTATATATCCTTGACGCTTTTGGAGTTGTATGGGCTGCAAGTCCATGGTGCTGGTCCATCATGCTCCACTGGATCAGTAGACAGATTTTTGCATTCTTTTGGTTAATGGATCGGTAGACTGTAGTTTGTGTATTCTAAACGTTCAGGGATATAATGTTCTAATGTCCCCAAGGTTCTGGATACTGTTTCACCATACCATACAAAGATTTTATAGAATGCAAGTTCTTCATTCTGGTGCATTATGCTAGTACGACTTGTACAGATGTCAAGTTTTGTATCCTGGTCCATTAGATTCTGTAAGGATGGTACAGACAGCCCCTGGGTCTGATAGAAGTCCAGTAAATCCTATGCAGGCAGATACTTTGGATACCCACATGCTGTGCCAGGTCCCCAGGCATGGCACAGCTCAAGGCCATACATACAGGAAGTTCTCACCAACAGCAAAGGCAGCAAAAGTAAAATTGATAATGTCACCTACATAAAATGCTAACACTTCCCTGGAGTAAAAACCCTGATGAAATGTGCTGCCTCTGCAATGCTCTGCTAAGAATCATTCAATGAAGGACAGTGAAAAAAAATGCAGACCCAGTGAAAGATGCCTGGAATTCTCCACATGAACAGACCACAAGTAGATACAATGTAATAAGAGCAGAACAATAAGCAGATACATTGTAAGTAGATCACAACAACAAACAAACACAATGTAACAAAGTCAAAACAACAAAGCTGTGCAGTGTATAAGGTGATCAGATGGAGAAGGAGCAATCAGCAGGGGAGGGAGATGATACTTACATGATCCAGGGAGCAGGGACACCCCTGAGACTGCAGAGATTTAGAGACTGGGTGCACAATGACCGGGTGCTGTAGGGGATCTCTCCTGTGATGTCAGCAGCTTTCCCACATAGTGCTGCAAGGCTAGTACTGCACCAGGAACAGATCCAAACAAGTCCAATGCAGCAGAAGCTACAGCTCCCCTCCTTAGAGACTCAGTTTGCATTTCTCTCCAGTCCTCCCAGCTCTGAGTCCCTCCTGTCCTGTGTGACAAGTGAGGATCATGTGTGAGCAGCACATATGGGAGTATCCAGGACTGCACACATCACATACCGTTAGCTGTGCCTGGGCTGCTACTGGCACTGCACATGCGCAGTACTCTGCAGAGGCTTCTAAGGATGCCATGTTTAAGGGCAGTGAGCATGCTCACAAGGGGGATGCAGATATTGTGACTCCATATTTGAGGGCAGTGCACATGTGCTGTTAGTTCAGTGAGTTGGATGTAGTTTGTCTTATCTGGGAAGAAGATAGTGGTGCATGAGAGTGAATGGTTATACTGCCTTGTGATATAATGACCTTGTTAATTATATGTATTGTGAAATATATCTAAAAATGAAAGTAGAGTAAAATACAGTATGCTTATAAGTGCTAACTATATATATATATCCATATCGTCATATCCATAGAGAAGAGTACAATTGGATTGAGTATCAAATCTTTAGACCATATCTAGAAGGATGTGACAGAAGTATAAGTAGGACACATCCATGAATAAGGGCTAAGGGTAGAACAACAAGTACCAGGAAACAATTCCAAGGGTAAAGCAAATTACATCAAATTACATCTTCATTATTACACCTAATTAGGTAGATCCGATGATAGGTTGCTTTATAGATCCCCATCCTTATTTTGTTTAAACATTTAATAAACCAGAACCAAGTAAAAATGTTATGTTTCATTTATGCAAATTTTCTCTAGAGGCTGTTGGGGTAACCTGGACAAGGAGCTGAGAGACAGAATTGTAGCAAGGCACAGATCTGGCCAAGCTTACAAAAAAAAAATCGGCATCGCTCAATGTTCCTAAGAGCACAGTGGCCTCCATAATCCTTAAATGGAAGAAGGTTGGGATGACCACAACTCTTCCTCGACCTGGACTTCCAACTAAGCTAGAGAGAGAGGTAAAGAAGAACCATAATATCACTGTGGCACAGCTGGATTTTTAAATGATTAAGCTGTACAGATTTATATGCCATGAAATTAATGAAAACCCCAGTTCGGGTTTGAAATGCATTTATTTTTTAATGTAAAGCATTTAGTAAATAAATCAACTTTTAACACATTATGGAAAACGATTATTTTTTCCTCTATTTGCCCATCACCATAAATGCTACATCCTGTGTTGTACTAATAGTACAATGGTAAAAGGTGAGCAGAATAAATTCTATTTCTGTCGAAGAAGTTAAAGGGGTTATCCGGGTTTAAAACATTTTTTATGGCCGGGCTGGGGAGGGATAGTTAAACATAATAAACATGGACTTACCTCCTCCGGCGCCGCCGATGTCCCGCGCCGTGGTCACTTCGATCCGTGCCCCTGTAAACAAACAGGGGCAGGGAAGCCGCGCACAGGGAGCTTCCGGTCCGCGATGTGGACGGCTCCTCCCATCCGTCCCTATCTCTCAGCGTTGTAAGCGCTGGGAGATGGTGTCGCATGGGAGCATCCGGCCGGCCGGAAGCTCCCTGTGCGCCCTTGTACTGAAACCGGCGCACGGAGAAGACGGGCCGCGGCGCGGGACATCGGCAGCACTGGAGGAGGTAAGTACATGTTTATTATGTTTAAATAGCCCTCCCCAGCCCGGCCATAAAAAAAAAAAATTAAACCCGGATAACCCCTTTAACCTATGTGGCGCTTCTACCGTCTTTCTGTTTTATTTTTCACCCATCCAACCTGAGGGAACTGGAGAGGATCTGCAAGGAAGAGGCAGAGGATCCCCAAATCCAGGTGTGAAAAACTTGTTGCATCAAGAAGACTCCTGGCTGTACAAGCTCCAAAACTGCTTCTACTCAATACTGAGCAAAGGAGCTCAATACTTATCACCATGTGATATTTCAGTTTTTCTTGTTTCTTGTTTATTTCTGTCAAATGGAGGGCAGTGTGTACATTAATGAGCAAAAAAAAAAGAACTTTTTTGATCTTACCCACTGTATATGAATAAAATAACAATTAGGTATTATAATCCTATTTTATCACTCCTGCAGATCTCGACACAGTAGCCAGTCATTACTGACATTGTGTAGAGATATATTGGATTCCTTCTAACTTTCAAATTAACCTTACTAAAAAAAAAAAGTGATAACTGGGGTCCCATTATTTTTTTTTCTTTACTTTTTTATTTTTCTGGACCCTTTTAACCCCCAGATTTTTGGGGTTCATTTTGGATCCATGTATAGTCTCTATCTAGTTAGTAGTCTAGTACATGAGCCATTACTAGGTAGGGATGTGGTGACCTGTGTGAGAATGAGCGTGGATACTGTATCACATACATTAATCCTGACATGTCACTGCGCCACGTACTCAGCACTGCCCAAGGGAGATTCCTAGTCTGTTGCTGTAGAGCGTCTGGCCTGGAGTCAGGTTTCTATGATATTTGAAAGCTTCTATATACTGTCCATTGATTGGGGCAGAATCAGATTGAATGAAACTTCAATTTGGGATGTAGGTTCCCCTGCCACCTACACACTATTAGTAATATGGAAAACCTTTGACAGTGTGGAAGTTTGTATTCATGGTACAAATATGAGAGCCTAAAGGCTATTAAAGTGCTCAGATTCATGTCATTGCTGACACCCCACCCAGTCAGTGTTAGTAGAGGAGTAGGTGCCCGGGATCACCTGAAAACTTGAGAAATGGGATAAGCCATAAGTGAAAAATGCCTTCATTGCTTAAACCAAAATCCATTATGTGTGAAGGTACCAACATTGTAGGAAAAAGTACTCCTGAAGGACAGGTTCATGGCCTGGGTCAGGGCTTTGTCAGCTGGGATTATGCAATTTATGGGTGGGTAGTAGGTGCGGATTAACACTGCCATGGGCCCAGGGCTGTATGTATATTATAGCCCCTACAAGTCTGGAATCACTTCCTACATATGGAACTAGAATCAGCTTCTTCGGGAATGGATGATGAGTCTCTTCTACCTGTTTTTAATCTGTGGTTTCACGACCTTTGTAGAACCTTCAAAGGCCCTGAAATGGCTCTTACATACATATGTATTGAGAGCAGGAATGAGGATTTGACAGGTGAAGGTCCTTCTAAGTATGAAATTTGGTGGGTGGTTTGGGTGGCCATGGTCCCCCTAGAAACTTGGAACCCGGGTTACTTCTTGGAGCGGCAGCACCAGCCCCTGGATTTATTGGTTGGGGGCTTCCGGGCTAGTGCACCAAAGGCGCCAATGATTAGGCTGCTGGGGCCTCCGACGGGCCCCATCAGTCAGGCAGGGGCCTTTGTCCGTCTGGACAGGAAGCTCCTGCCCGTCACTGTATTACTGGAGCGATGTGGCCGGAAGACAACTCCGGCACACATCGCTCCATGAACTAGGATGCGTGGCCGCGCACCTCTTCCTGTATGGCCGTGGCAAGAAGAAACAAGACGCGGGAGCCAGATGTGAGTATAGGATTTTTTAAAATTTATTATAGAGCTGTAAAAACATTGGGGGTCATTTACTAAGGGCCCGATTAGCGTTTTCCCAACGTGTTACCCGAATATTTCCGATTTGCGTCGATTTTCCCTGAATTGCCCCGGTATTTTGGCGCATGCGATCTGATTGTGGCGCATCGGCGCCGGCATGCACGCGACGGAAATCGGGGGGCGTGGCCAAATGAAAACCCACCGTATTCGGAAAAAGAGCTGCATTTAAAAACGGAAAATGTGTTGCTTGGGGCGCGCTTACCTTCACTTGGTCCGGGTCGGTCCAAGTATATTAAATAATTAATTTACCGTTAATTTACAGTTAATTAATTCATTGGGCCAATATATAAAAAAGTTCACAAGGCGGTGCAGTATATTAAATAAATAATTGAGGGGGGGGGCAGTGTATTACGGATGCGGTCACATGTATCGCTATTTATTTTTAAACTTTAGTCCGGCCCTCCAACGGTCCGAGAGGGACAGTGAACAACGAAAAGTTTGGGGACTCCTGTTTTAACCTATAATGTGCTGCATCTCACAGGCTATAAATAGCTTAGTAGCCTCTTCCTGTTCTGTGCCTTGTCCGAGTTGGGAGGAACAGTGGGGATGTGCACAGTGCGTTTGGGCACCCGGTAGCTTTCTGGACCCCAGCACTTGCCCAGTTAAGCCGCTGGAGTCGGCCCTGGTCACATCTGTGATGCACATGGCTGCAGGGGTCACATCTTTAATGCACATGGCTGCAGGGGACACATCTGTGATGCACATGGCTGCAGGGGTCACATCTTTAATGCACATGGCTGCAGGGGTCACATCTGTGATGTACATGGCTGCAGGGGTGACATCTGTAATGCACATGGCTGCAGGGGTCACATCTGTAATGCACATGGCTGCAGGGGTCACATCTGTAATGCCCATGGCTGCAGAGGTCACATCTGTAATGCACATCTACTGGACATGGTCGCTTGGAAAGTGGTTGCTGCACATGGAAAACTTGATAGGGACACAGGGTGTCAATCACACTCACCAAATGGGTGTCTTTGCTTCGCTCCACTCTTGAGATGTTAATTGGTTGTATAAAGTCAGGGAGGCGGAGAGTTTATCACTGAAGTCAAGCTTTCCCAATCTCTGAACACCTCTTCCCATGTGTCGAACTTCAGGAGATTTGATCAGTGATGTCCCTGAGCGCAGGACCGTAATTACAGTGAAGGGGGCATTTTAAGCTTGACTTCAGTGTTAAACTCTCCTCCTCCTTGACTTCATAAAACCAATTTACATCTCACTTCAATGTTGATTTTCTGGATGATGCCACCACACTGGGTCCTGAAAGAAGGTAGAAGCTGCTCAGCTGCTTGACAACATACTGGTAGTGGTTTATAAAGCAAATTTCTGATGACAGGTTCCCTTTAACGACATGTCATCTTCTGGCACTAATAACTTTTTCATACAGAACTGTGTGAGGTGTAATTTTTTGCAGAACGATCTGACTATTTTTGCTCCCATTTTGGGGGATGTACAACACTTTTTATCAAATATATTATATGTTGCAAAATTCTGCATTTCGGACATTTGGGGGCTATTTTCCATTCCAGGACACCTAACATGTTTATGACTTTTACCACTTGTTTATTTTTAGATCAGTTCTAGGGAAAGGGGGGTGAATTGAACTTTTAGGGGTTTTTTAGGGTTTTCCAACATATAGGCTGGCTGGTAGTTGCGAGTAGCGCCCTCTCCAGGTTAAGAGCTTTCGGAGGGAGTCATGAACCCTCTAGTAAGTTAAATGGGTGTAAGATGTTATTCAATTATCTGGCTGTATTGTAAACTGGAGTGTGATTGGAGAGGTGCTACCACCTGACCAGGGGGAGTATAAAACCCCTGTGCAGTGGGAGCACATGGTCTTAGTCCAGTCTGAAAGAAAGAGTGTGGAGCACACCTTCAGTGCTGCCACAGAACCCAATCCCAGGAACTGAGTCAGGAGACTCTAATCCAGAGCTGCAGCTTCCACAGTTTGGACACACCTCCATCTCCATTATTCCAGCCAGCATCTACAATCAGGCTGGTGCATTATTTCTGCGGACCACTCTCCACGACCACTCCAGTACCGGACTTTGAATCTGCTGTTGATGGTTTGGCTCGTTGCCTACTACCTGTTGTTCAATAAAGAACCATGAGTTGATTTGCACAACGTTGCCTCTGTCTGATCCCTGGATAGGGCTGTCTACCACCACGGGCTTCCTCATCCATTACCCAGGGACTTATCTTACAGACACTCAGGGGCTGCCCCAGGGAGAACCAGTACATCAGCCTCTCCCTCCTTATTCTTTGCACACATCACCTGCTGGAGACCTACCAGGCTGTAGGTCAGGCCTGCGGTCCTCATCACTGCGCCTTAGGCCGCAATCGCCAGCCACTCCGGTATTCTGGACCCCGGCTGCCTCCAGGCCTCAAGAAAAGTCTAGGCCCCGTGGGGGATGTTGTTAATACACCCACAGCCATGCTAGTACGTCACATGAATGTTATTTATTATTAAGTCATTTTAATTTTTTATTGAATTATTTATTTATTAATAAATTGGGTTACTCAATTCCTAAAGCATAATGTCTGTATTGTACCACATTCAGATATTGGTTTGTATGTTTTTCTTGAATGAATTGGACTTGTGACACTATGTAATAATCAAACACCTATGTAGTCTCACTGATGCCAGATTCTGGGCTCACTCGGGCATCCTGGCACGGTAATAACAATGTGCAGGTAATCTAAGGAGAACCCAGGGATCACTGAGTCTGCACATTTCAGCCGAAACAAATATAGTCTCCTCCAGGTTACGATGAAGCTGGGCTTATGTTTAGGCTGCTGATGACTTCATGCTCATACTCCGAAGGTTACACATTCTTTCCATGTAATATGTTCCTTCCAGTACAGCACAGTATTCCCAGCCGTCCTGGTGAGTGTCCGCTATCACTGTATGGACGCTCAGTGAGTATGTGCCATAGGGGCTCACTACATTTATTGTTGCCTTCCATCAGAAAAAAAAACTTGCATATATCCTCTTGACTGTCAGATGGTTCTCTGTAGAATGTCCAGTGATAAAGGACCAGTGATATAGGAGCCGTGCACCTGTGTGACATCACATGACCAGTGATATAGGAGCTGTGCACCTGTGTGACATCGCATAACCAGTGATATGAGAGCCGTGGACTTGTGGGACATCACATGACTGGGGATATAACATGCTGTGCATCTGTGTGACATCACATGACCAGTGATATAGGAGCTGTGCACCTGTGTGACATCACATGACCAGTGATATAAGAGCCGTACACCTGTGTAACATCACATGGCTGCGGATATAACATGCTGTGCACCTGTGTGACATCACATGACCAGGGATATTTAACGAGCCATGCACCTGTGTGACATCACATTACCAGGGAAGTAACGAGCCGTGCACCTATGTGACAATACATGACCAAGAATATAACGAGCTGTGCACCTGTGTGGCATCACATGACCAATGATATAAGAGCCGTGCACCTGTGTGACATCACATGACCAAGGACAGATTTCTATCCACAGGAAGTAAACATAGGAGCTTCCTATAGAAGGACAGCAAGCAGAGAGCTAAAAAAAACTGTGAGGAATTGATGCAAGAAGTACAGACAGTCCACGGATTACGTACAAGATAGGTTCTGTAGATTTGTTCCTAAGTCGAATTGGTAAATCGGAACCATACATATTATAGTTGTTACCCCAGTCAAATGTTTTTTGGATTTTAAAAATGTTAGCTTGTCATCAGATCAACAACAAAGCTTAATTACAGACACCTCTAAAAACTGCCATAGCGGTTTATTGTAGCCTAGGGCTAAAGTAAAGTAAATTACCAACATCCAGACGTGCGTTTGTAACTAGGGGTTGTCTGTAAGTCAGGTGTTCATAAGTAGGGGACCGCCTGTATAGTGGAAAATTGTATAACTTTTTGTTACAAAAACAATATCGATTGTTTGCTGAAAGTGGACAACCCCTTCAACAACACTATGATCCCATAATCTCTACAAATACTGTATAATCATTGGATTTTCATCTATTCTAAAGACTACAACTCCCAGCATGTCCTGACAACTTGTATTTTTCTAGGGTACCTATGATACAATATAGAATGGCAAGTCAATACTGAATCCAACCTATAGTATGTTCACCATTGCAATTTTGGCGGCTCTGTAGGGACAGATGGATATGGGATGTTCCTGAAATGTGATATCCTAGAATTCAGCAGTGAGTGACATAAACTGGGCATATGTTTCCTGTAGGGAACTTCCAGGAAACATCTCACGTTCAGAGGCAGATCCCAGGGGTTACTAAGAGCATAAAAAGTCCATCTAGTAAGGAAGGAGTTTCTGGCCTCAGACATATTATAAAAATTGCCAGATATATTAATGGGGTTGTCCGAAATCCTATGAAAACTAGATATATGCCTGGAGGGGAGGGGGGGCTGCTTCCTCTGTGGTCCCTCCCATTTTCTTACGGCCCCGTGTCTCCGGGCTGTGAACTGTGAACAGCTTCTGTCCGGCTGAGGTGGTCGGCCACCCCCATCCCATGGCATCAGGCACTGACATATGGGTGGGCGTGGCACCCACAACATTAAAGGGGTTTACCCATGAAAGAAAATTCTCAAATTTTAGTCCCCTAGTGATGTTCACACAATAAAGGTAATTTTTAAAGGGGTTGTCCGCGAGGGTAAAAAAACCCATTGGGGCTAGTTAAAAAAATAAATATTTACTTAGCTCCGCAGTCTCCCTCCTCGCGATCCGCAGTGATTGCATGCAGCCTGGAACGCCGGGAGGTACCGCGGAGGTAAGTTAACGTTTATTTTTTTAACCAGCCCCCTCCAGGCCACCAAAGGGGTTTTTCACCCTCGCGGACAACCCCTTTAACCCCTTATTATACTATTTTACTCAGTTTTATTGCTGTTTTAGCTCCTATCCTGTCAGTGTAATATTCCAGAGTGTGGGCGGGGACTCTCTAAGCAAACACTTCATAATCCCACTATGATTATCCTATAGCATAAAATTTTATGAAATTGGCCAACCTCTTTTACAATCTCATATTCCAGCTAATGTAATGGACAATATCCAAGATGTCAGTGTTGGCCCCCTTCTCCATATATAATTCAGATGTAGCCTCATATAAAGTATAAATCTATCCTAAGGATAGTTTGTCAATATCAGATTGGCAGGGGTGGGGTTCAATACCCAATACCCACACACAGGGTCGGCTCCAGGTTCCAGGAGGCCCCGGTGCAACAGAGCCTCAGTGGGCCCCTTTGCAGTGGACTCTTGTAGCGGCATTAAAAATTCAGAAACTAAAACAGTCTCCTTTTCCCTAAAATATTCCCTAGTTAATCATATCAATCAGGTCCCCTCCTGGTTATTTTACATAAAGCCCTCCTCACTCCCATGGATTTCTTATGTACAGCCTTATGTGCCCCCCCCCCCCCCCCCCCAACAGCTCTGGGCCCCAGAACTTGCCTGGTATGGCCAATGCTGGCGCCGGCTCTGCCCACACAGATCAGCTGTTCTGGGCAACTGATACACAGAGAATGTAACAGGAAGCCAACACTACCATTCTCTGTGTAGTGGCCAAACCATGTTACTGCAGCTTAACACTCATCCAACTCCTGTAAAAATTTTGGATTGACATTTTTCTTTAACAGTAAAGGAAATCTATCACTAAGCTGAAGGATTGTAAACCATACACACTTCCATGCTCGTGTGTGCCCCTTCTGGCAGGATCCTCTCTTCTATAAGCTACTTTTCCTCTTATTTTTACCCCAAAAAATGCTAATTAGCCCGAGGACTCAATTAACAGCTATGGAGGCTAAAGCCCTTTAGGCTCATTTGCATAATTTTCAAAGCCTCATTTTGTAAAAACAAGGGCTTAAGAAGATAAAAGAGCAGATCCTGCCAGAGGGGGCACACACCAGTATGTCAGTGTGCTTGGTTTACAACCCATGATCCTGGTAGTAGATTTCCTTTAGGAAACTGTACATATCTGTGCATTATTGCATGAAAATGGGCTTATCTTAGCTTATAGTATATAGTACCGGCGGTCCCCTACTTAAGAACATTCGACTTACATACGACCCCTAGTTACAAACGGACCACTGGATGTTGGTAATTTATTGTACTTTAGTCCTAGGCTACAATAGCTGTAACAGTTATCAAAGGCGTCTGTAATGAAGCTTTAGTGTTAATATTGATTCTTATGACAACCCAACATTTTTAAAATCCAATTGTCACAGAGACCAAAAAAGTTCTGGCTGGGATTACAATGATAAAATATACAGTTCCGACTAACATACAAATTCAACTTAAGAACAAACCTACAGACCCTATCTTGTATGTAACCCGGGGACTGCCTGTATATTATTTTCAGTGTATACTACTACACTATTTCATGCCCGTACTATGCTGACATATACTGGCCCATCGGAGGCTAAAAGGACAGCCTATGGATGTGTATCTTCTGTATTACATTAATTTCATTTCTCATCGACCTTTAGGTAATTATTAATATTTTTCTATTGAAATTCCTCTTTCCTAATGGGGAATTTTAACTTTTTATTGAATCCGCTGCTCTACATAACACATTTCAAGTCCATACAGTGCAGGTGTTAGGACTTGATTTACTTTTTTGGCAGACGTCACCCCCCTATTGGTTGGATATTTTTATAACCGCGTTTAGATTCACATATATGGAAATTAATAGCTGCGTAAGGCATTTTCAGTTGTCTGATGCAGCAGTCCAAGCCGACCTCAGGCCAAGCTAGTGCAGACCTGTCATGCATCATATGATATGCAGATGTAATCCAATTGCCTGCACCAGGATCATAACTGCTGATGCTAAAAATCCTGTTGTATATCATGTAACAGGAGGCTCCAGTACTATAGAATGGATTAAGAAACCAGATATTGGTAACATATATATAACCGACAAAACCAAACTCATAAAATCACATGATTTTTATTTAAAACATATACAAAAATACAACAAAGTAAAAATTAATCCAAACTTTCCAAGAACAGTTATAGGATGGATACAAGAAAGAATAACTGATGCAGAGCCGGCGCCAGCACTGGGTATACCTGGGCAAGTGCCGGGGCCAAGAGCTGCTGCGGAGCCCACATAAGGCTGTACATGAGGAATTCATAGGCGTGAGGGGCTGTATCTAATGAATGCGTAGGGTGTGAGGGGGACTTATATAAAATAACCATGAGGGGGCTATTTGGGATGATAAATTAGGGAACAGGAGACTGCATTAGTTTCTGAATTTTTATTGCCACCACATGTGTTCACTCCAAAGGGGCCTACTGGGGCTCTGTCGCCCAGGGGCCTACTGAAACCTGGAGGCGATCCTGAACTGATACTATGCTATCTGTATGCTCCAGTGACCCCAGCCCTGACCTCTTAGAGTCTGTATGGTACTGTATTTGTGTGTATATAATATGTGTATATACTCTATGGGGCATATTAATCATACACTGGCGCTCACAGCGGCATACATCAAGAGGTGAAAGCCTCATGATGTATTGGGGCAGCCGGCTGCGCAGTGCTTATTCCATGCCAGGTAGGGCCACATATGAAAAGTTGTATATGCTCTATTGGGGGGGGGGGGGGTTATCATTATTTCTATTATTTCTATGCCAGTTTTCTGGTGTAGTAGCAGTGAAATAATTGCAAATTCTTGCAGAAAAAAATTGCGATTAAAATATGGAATACGACACCTCTAAACCATGTGGGTGTAGAGGGGGACAGCTGCCGGTGGAGGGGGAGGGCACGGGACGGTCCTGCAATAAGCCTACATTCTTTTAAAAGAACAGTGTACTTTTGCCTGGCAGCCGCCTGCTGGCTGCACCAAGGCCTAACCTATGGGGATTATCTATCATACGCTGGCGCTTGTGCCTCTCTGTGCATCTGGCGGGGTCAAGCGCAGCTTCGATCTACAAATAAACTGAAATAGCATTTCTGCTGCATTAATAAAAACAAGTTCACAGGAATTCTGGGACCCAATCCTTAAGGCATAGGAAAATTGGAACTCCAGTTATGCAAATTCAGAATTTTATTTCGCAAAAAAAGTGACGTATCAGTCAGACAATTGACCTTTATCAGACTCTAGACATACCATGAGTGTGAATTATTTACATATACAGGCAGTCACCGGGTTACGTACAAGATAGGGACCAGAGGGTTGTACTTAAGTTGAATTTGTATGTAAGTCGGGTTGCTGGTAACTAAGGATGCATTAGCTGGTACGATCTCACGTTTCCTTAGTTACCTGAAATCTCCGGCTTCTAGTGCACTGGCTGGTAACTAAGGAAGCATGAGATCGCACCAGCGAACGCATCCTTAGTTACCTGAACCCCCCAATACTGCCGGCAATTACTTACTTTATATCGGCAACAGATTGCGATCCCCGTCACCTCCATTGCCGCTCCAGCCTTTCGCTCGCTCTGCCCAATCATCCCCGTCACCTCCATGGCCCGCCCAATGAGGAGGCGCAGCACTCCAAGCAGCGATATTGAAACCCGGTAGTGGACTGCGCATGCGCAGGGTGCCGAGTGCCCCCTTCGTATCTACGGGTTGTCCATAACTCGAAACTTTCTGGATCCTTAGTAAATAAGCCCCACTGTGTATGTGTATAAGATGTGTATATACTGCGTGTATGAGTGCATACATGTGTATTCCTCTATGTATATAATTACACTATATGAATTTGTGTATATATGAGTGTATAAAGGTTTGTGACTCGCATATGTAAGTATAAAAATATGTTTTAAGAAGTAAGGGGGGCCCCATTCAGAAGTCTACTCTGGGGTCCAGTCTCTCCTAGTTACGCCCCCGCTTGTGAGAGCATAGCACGTTTAGGCAGCTGGACCAAATCCTTTTATTTTCCACTTCATCCTCCCACAGACTGGGTTACTAATAGTTATTTAATAAACTCCTTATTATCGGAGTGTTAATACAATGGAGACCATGGACAATCAGAAAGTGTTTGTTCTCTCGAGGGCTGTAGAACGTAGAGTGGAGCATATGTAATTATTTTTTATTAAGTGTGAGTATATGCAGAAATTTGCCCCCATGGAGCCTGGGATCTCAGAATAACGAGTAATGATAGAAAACTGAACTGTCAGGGCTTGAGTGGACTTTGGATACCTATAAAAGTGCACTCTGGAGATCCTAAAATTCCACTGTAGGTCTTTCATGGAGAATAAGGCACAATGATCTTATATGTCACCTATTCTGCCAATGCTGAATGTCCTCCAAATATTTCACTGTGGCCCCACATATTGTGCGCTCAAGCCCCCCCTGATATTGGCCCCCAACTCCCTCTTATTACTGCTTAAAGGGGTTGTCCACTTTCAGCAAATAATCAATATGGTTTGTGTAAGGAAAAGTTATACAATTTTCCAATATGCTTTCTGTATCAATTCCTCACTGTTTTCTAGATCTCTGCTTGCTGTCCTGCTTTGGAAAGCTTCTATGCTAGCTTCCATTGGATAGAAATCTGTCGATGGTCACACAGGTGCACAAGCCGTTATTTCACAGAGAGTAATCAGAGGAGTGTGAGTTGTGCACCTGTGTGACCATGCACAGATTTCTGTCCGCTAGAAGTAAACATAAAAGCTTCCAATAGAATAAAAGCAAGCAGAGATCTAGAAAACTTTGAGGAATTGATACAGAAAGTATATTGTATAACTTTTCCTTAAACAAATCATTTCAATGATTTGCTGAAAGTGGACAACCCTCTGAGCAGACACTTCATGATTCCTCTAGTGCTGTGAGATATTGGGGCACATGTTTTATCACATCTGCGGCAAAAAAATGCCGGGATTTTAGTGTTTTTTTGCCACAGAACTGTTGCGGATCATTTATAATGAGTTTGCGCCAGATAGAACAGATGTTTCCGACTATCCCGACTCCTCCGTCTTTTTTTGGCACAAGTGGGCTTGGCCTAACGTTTCCACATTATCCTCCACATTTATGTGTATTTTGTCGGCATTTTTAGGCGCAATTTTTGGCGCACGATAGACCAGGAAAAAAATGGGCAGATAGCAAAATTAAGGCGCAGTCCATGTAAGATTTTGTCGCACATGTCATTGATGTCGGCATTTTTATGGCGAACGTCTGATCAGTTCCGTCTACCCATTAATTACTATCAGACTTGCCCCACTTAAATACATCGGGCTGTGCTTTGCAGAGACTGATCCCTGATGCCGACAGACGTGCTTGCGCCACAATTAGTAAATCCCCCCCGCTGTGTGCTAACAATGTGCTTAGATTATCAGGGTACAGATTTATCTACACTTTCATTTAGCTTCTGAACATTGTACTAGTATCTGACACACAGAAAAAGAGAGATGAGACTTGATGAGATCCAAGAGCTGCATATTACACATGTCTACTATCACAGCCGTAACATACACAGCTCTGCTTTCTGGCAGGAAGTCTCTGTGTGAGCTCGTCCTGGAATGCAAGGGTGGGGACTGGAGGCAGAGAGCAACTCAGTGCAGCGTCAGACAAAAGGGCAAGATGTATACCAGACCCTAAACTCAGAAGATACAGGGTCGGGTCTAGGGGCAACCAAAATTGTATACACCAGGACTGATAAAGGTTGGAATTATATCTGTGAAAGGATGTCTATTTTTGTTAATAACAGTGAATCAGACAATGTATTATTAAGGGAACCTGTCATCAGTCATTTGCTTAATAAGCCATTACCATTATGTTGTCAAGCAGCTGAGCACCTTCTACGTCATGTTTCTGTGGTGGCATCATCCAGAAAATCTACTTTGAAGTAAGATGTAAATTGGTTTTATGAAGTCAAGGAGGCCGAGAGTTTAACACTGAAGTCAAGCTTTCCCTGCCTTAAAACGCCCCCTCCACTATAATTGATGGTCCTGCATCCAGAGACATCATTGATCAAATCTCCTGATGTTCAATGCATTCTGTCACTCACATGGGAGAAGGTGTTCTGAGGTGGGGAGAGCTTGACTTCAGTGTTAAACTCTCCACCTGCCTGACTTTATACAACCAATTAACATCTCACTTCAAAGTTGATTTTCTGGATGATACCACCAAGCTGGGCCATGGAAAAAACATTATCTAGAAGCTGTTCAACTGCTTGACAACATACTAACATGCATTAGTGGGGCCATAGGCAACAATGGCAAAGATGTGTCTGGGTGCTCCACAGTTCCGCACAGAAGATCCAAGAGATAGGTATCTCTACTAGTTCTTATGAACCTTGTATATACACAGCGCTGTAGACCATGATTAACCATGTGCAGCATCTCCTGATCAATGAAGTCTCAGTTGCATAAGTTGCAACATTGCCCCATTCTGCAATTCCACAATACAAAAAGGTATTATATAGATTGTAAGCTCTTGTGAGCAGGACCATCACTCCAATTGTTTCATATGACCATGTCATTAATCTGTAATGTATTATTTTGTATGAATATGTACCCCATGATCTGTGAGTATGATGGTACTAAAATATACAGATTTATTATAATATTATTATTATTATTGAGGTGTTCTTCCATAGCTTCCAAAGTTATAAGGGGGGGGGGTGCCTCCATTATACATCCATCCATGGGAAGTGGCACAATTTATGTTAAATATATACAGCAGACAAATATTGTATATGCTTCTATGTAACTTTTAAGAAGAAACCTTACTGATCTTGGGTATATAACATAAAGGTATGTGACATAACAAGCCAGTTGCAATTCTTTTTCTGATAGCAATGCTAATTTTCAGCAGCAGATGGCGCTGCAACATGTACTAATTCTTCATGCTGAGCTCTGCAGTTTAACCCCTTCAGGTCTAAGCCCTTTTAGGGCTTTAGGACCAAGTCTGAATTTTTATATTTACTTATAACTTTGTAACCCATTCACATATCTTAGCTGTTTTGAGATACTTTTCTTGTCACACATTGGGGGACATGTATTATCGTGTCTGCGTCTAAAAAATGCCGGGATCTTTAGTTTTTTTTGGGCGCAGAATTGATGCGTATCATTTATAATGAGTTTGCGCCAGAAAGAACATTTGTTTCCGACTATACCAACTCCTCCGGGGTTTTTGGCGCAAGTGGGTGTGGCCTAACTTTCCCACATTATCCCTCACATTTATGTGTATTTTGTCTGCATTTTTAGGCACAATTTTCGGCACACAATAGACCCGGGAAAAAAAGGTCAGAGAGCAAAATTAAGGCTCAGTTCATGTAAGATTTTGGCGCAGGTCTCATTTTTATGGCGCACGACTGATTCGTTCTGTCTACCCATTAATTACTTACAGCCGTGCGCCATTTTAATACATCGGGCTGTGCTTTCAGGAGACTGATCTCCGATGCCAACAGTTGTGCTTGCGCCAGAATTAGTAAATCCCCCCCCCCCCCCCCCAGTGTACTTCAAATTATTTGAAAATTGTTGATGATATCTTTTGAAATTTGGCAAAAATTTAAAAAAAATCATCTTCATTTTCAGAGTTCTAAATTTTTTTCTGCTTTCTAACATTTCCTAAATGTCTTCTCTATATCAGTTTGGCTTTTATGCAACCTCTGTCTTTTCTAAGTTGTTAGGAGCAACAGAATTTTGGGTGCAATTTTTCTTGTTTTTATGTATTTCTGTATTGTGACTTTGAGAGACCTAAATAACAGTCAAACCCCATAAATTATGCAATCTTAGAAATTACAATGCAATATATGAAAAATCAACTTTAGGAAGTTTTGTTAATCCTTTAGATTTTTCACAGGGGTTAAAACAAAATGGAGGTAGAATTTACAAACTCATTTTCTTTTAGACAATAATTTAATTAATAGCCAAAAATTAAACAATCACAAAGTACTAAATGACAAAAAACTTCAGTTGGATACCCAATTTCTACCAAGAATGAGGATACCCCATATGTGTTGGTAAACTGCTGTATGGGCACACGGCCGGGCATAGAACAGAAGGAGGAGCCATTCAGAGGAGATGTTTAATGTCACATTTTACAGGCTATAACATGTTTATTATTTTGTAATTTGGACATATGAGGGATAATTTTTTGCGGGATGAGACCTACTTTTCAGGTACATCATTTAGGGGGATTCAATAGATAATTGAGCTTTTAGTAACTCTTTCTTGGTAGTGGTTAAAATTTTTTTTAGGGTGTTTAGCTTTTTTTTTTTGTTCGTTCACTTTGCAATAAAAATAATATTTTATCTATATTCTATGTGTTACGGTGATACCCCATTTATGTAGCTGTTTTATGGTTGACTTATTATACACTCACCGGCCACTTTATTAGGTACACCATGCTAGTAACGGGTTGGACCCCCTTTTGCCTTCAGAACTGCCTCAATTCTTCGTGGCATAGATTCAACAAGGTGCTGGAAGCATTCCTCAGAGATTTTGGTCCATATTGACATGATGGCATCACACAGTTGCCGCAGATTTGTCGGCTGCACATCCATGATGCGAATCTCCCGTTCCACCACATCCCAAAGATGCTCTATTGGATTGAGATCTGGTGACTGTGGAGGCCATTTGAGTCCAGTGACCTCATTGTCATGTTCAAGAAACCAGTCTGAGATGATTCCAGCTTTATGACATGGCGCATTATCCTGCTGAAAGTAGCCATCAGATGTTGGGTACATTGTGGTCATAAAGGGATGGACATGGTCAGCAACAATACTCAGGTAGGCTGTGGCATTGCAACGATGCTCAATTGGTACCAAGGGGCCCAAAGAGTGCCAAGAAAATATTCCCCACACCATGACACCACCACCAGCCTGAACAGTTGATACAAGGCAGGATGGATCCATGCTTTCATGTTGTTGACGCCAAATTCTGACCCTACCATCCGAATGTCGCAGCAGAAATCGAGACTCATCAGACCAGGCAACGTTTTTCCAATCTTCTACTGTCCAATTTCGATGAGCTTGTGCAAATTGTAGCCTCAGTTTCCTGTTCTTAGCTGCAAGGAGTGGCACCCGGTGTGGTCTTCTGCTGCTGTAGCCCATCTGCCTCAAAGTTCGACATACTGTGCGCTCAGAGATGCTCTTCTGCCTACCTTGGTTGTAACGGGTGGCTATTTGAGTCACTGTTGCCTTTCTATCAGCTCGAACCAGTCTGCCCATTCTCCTCTGACCTCTGGCATCAACAAGGCATTTCCGCCCACAGAACTGCCGCTCACTGGATGTTTTTTCTTTTTCGGACCATTCTCTGTAAACCCTAGAGATGGTTGTGCGTGAAAATCCCAGTAGATCAGCAATTTCTGAAATACTCAAACCAGTCCTGGCACCAACAACCATGCCACGTTCAAAGGCCACAAATCACCTTTCTTCCCCATACTGATGCTCGGTTTGAACTGCAGGAGATTGTCTTGACCATGTCTACATGCCTAAATGCACTGAGTTGCCGCCATGTGATTGGCTGATTAGAAATTAAGTGTTAACGATCAGTTGGACAGGTGTACCTAATAAAGTGGCCGGTGAGTGTATATATAGAATATAGAAATCCTTTTATGAGAAGTTTGCATTGCCATGTATTAATGGGCTTATCATTTTTATTTTTTTTGTTTACAGAGCTGTTTTAGGGCTTGTTTTTTTGGCAGGACAAGCTATACTTCAAGTAATAATTCAGGTAAATGTTACTTTTAGATCACTTTTTATCCTTTTTCAGGATTTTTACTTTGTTTTTACAGCATTAACCATACTGGTTCAGAGACATTTTTTATTGTTTTATTGTACAGGTTGTGACGGACGTTGTGATCACAATGGGGCAGATTTATTTTCCCCGGTCCATTCGCGATCTAGCGGCGGGTTCCCCGACGCTGATTCGGGTTTTCTGGCGATTCACTAAGGTAGTGCACCCGATGTCCACTAGGTGTCGCTGCTGCGCTGAAGTCCGTCGGAGTTCACTGGAGTTCACCAAGCTATTCCTGGGTGCAGGTAAGTGCGTGTCGACACATTTTTTTTAAAAAAATACTGCGTTTTTTCCGAATCTGTCAGGTTTTCTGACGGCCGATGCGCCACAATTACGTGTGCCAAAAACCCGAGGCAATTCGGCACAAATAGGTAATTTTTGGGAAACCCGGCGAAAAAACGTGAATCGGGCCCTTAGTAAATGACCCCCAATATGTAGTGTTTTTTGGTGATTTTCACTTTTTATGTTGTATTTGATTTTTATATGGGACTTTAGGGAACTATTCTTTTTTTCATATTTTTTTAATTGCATTTTTTTATTTGTAACTTTTTTTGGACTGTTTTATTTTGTCTCAGGTTGGGACATGAACAAGTGAGCATTTGATCACCTGTTTAGTGTAATACCCTGCAATACTAATGTACTGCAACATATTACATAGTCAGCCTATGCATTATGCATAGGAAGACAGCTGCACTGTTAGATCCTAACAGGCTTCTATGAAGGCAGCCCTGGGGTCCTTCATAGGACCACAGAGCAGCCATAGCAGAGTTCGCCACCTCACCATGACTGCAGCATCTAAAGGGTTAAACAGCCGGGATTGAGATGGCTGTTACTGTGGGAATCCGTCTCTCATGTGCTGCCGGGATCCCGCAGTGATAACAATGGATCAGCATCTGAGCCCTGGCAATCATCATGACATAACTCTACGTCATTGGTACAGCAAGTACCCACACCTTATGACGTACACCTACCTCAGGGTGCGGGAAGGAGTCAAGCACGCCCCCCATTGTATATATTGGGTACGGAAAGTATTCTGCCCCCTTTACATTTTTTTACTTTTTGTTTCATTGCATCCAATTGCAAAGATAAAAAAAGTTCTTTTAATCTATTAATATACACTCTTCTCCCCTTCTTGACAGAAAAAAAGAAATGTAGATATTTTTGCAAATTTATTAATCAAGAAAGACTGAAATATCACATCGTCATTCAGCCCCTTTTCTCAGTATTGAGTAGAAGCCCTGTTTGCTCTAGTACAGCCAGGAGTCTTTTTGATGCAACAAGTTTCTCACCCCTGGATTTGGGGATCCTCTACCTCTTCCCTGCAGATCCTCTCCACTTCCCTCAGGTTGGATGGTGAACATTGGTGGAGGCCATTTTCATGTCTCTCCAGAGATGATCCATTGGGTTTAGGTCCGGGCTCTGGTTGGACCAGTCAGGAATGGTCACACAGATGTTCTGATGTTCTGAAGCCTTGTTATTTTTGCATCTATATTTCTGCTAGTCAAATTGTCTCATTTTTGCGGCTTTTATCATTTTTGCAACTTTTCGACTTTTGCTGTCGTTTTTCCAAATGCGCCTTGGTCTGCACCTTGAAAAACAACAGCTTCCTACGTCTTTCCATCCGATATGTCATATACTGAGCGGACGGAGGCAACTTCTATGCCTCTGTCTGCCAGCATATGTCAATGGGTACACTCAGTGTGTACCTCAGGAGCTTTCCTGACCTATATGCTGAGCATATACCATTAATATGATTTGCACCTAACCAATTGGCTGTAAAGTTAGGGCCGGAGCGCAGGGTCCGGCGGAGCCTAAAGCGCAGGCCCGCCGTGATGGGGAAGTTCCGGGGTTAAGCTAGTGCGGCGGAGGGAGGGCGCTCGCGGGGGGTGGGTGGGTCTCGCGCGAGCGTCGCTCCCCCGCCGGGTTTAAAAGGATGTGGGCTCCTCCTCCTCTTCCTCTTGCTGCGACATCAGGGATCGAACGCCCGCCCGCCCTCCCTCCCTTTTGGTGAGCTGGGTAAATGTATTTACTGTCACACAGCCTGTGGCGGGGTCTAGGAGGGCCGGTGGGAAGTGCAGCATTAACAAGTGGTCAGTGGTGGTTGGAATAAAGTGAGGTTGGTCACACCCCACGGGTGGACCAGGGAATATATGTTTTCCGGTGTCCGTGACAATTTGTCACCCCCACGAGCCGGAGCGGTGCGGCGTGGGGTTGGGGAAATAAAACCCCTGCGGACACTCTTATTTCACCGGCCCTCATAGACCTCTTCTACTGGCAATTTTTGCAATGTTTTATATTGTTATACTGTTATGACATGTTATTTATGTTATTTATATTATTGTACCTAAAATATTTGTTATTAAAAATTAGGCGGCTGTGGCCGCCACATTCCACTGTCAATTGGTGTCTGGTTGTCTTATTGGGGGGCCCGCTTAGGGCGGGGTAGGAACGTAAGTAGTAATGGGATTAGATGACGCCAACTGAATGGGGAGTCCCCACATCATGAAACAAAGAGTGAAAAATGTATAGAGCTCTGAATACTTTCCGAACTAAATGTGCATGCACAGCACAGGACTACAACTCCTATCCTGTACATATGGGCACAGCATAGTATTAATACTCCTATCCTCTATATATGGGTACAGTACACTACTATAGTGCTACTTCCTCAACCTTTAATACATAGCCACAGTACAGTACTACTTATCCTATCTTGTATGTATAGGCACAGCATGGATCTGCTACTTCTATTCTGTAAATATGAGCACAGTACTACTATCCCTATCCTGTATATATGGGAACAGTACAGTACTACTAGTCCTATTATATATATATATGGGCACAACACGGTATTACTACTCCTATCCTGGATACATGGGAACTGCACAGTACAACTACTCATATTCTATATATGAGAAAAGCACAGTGCCGCCACTTCTATCCGGTATGAGTGGGGACAGTACTACTACTTCAATTATATATATATATATATATATATATATATATATATATATATATATGATCAGTACATTACTACTAAAGCCGCTGGTTTACAAATTATAAATGCCCCCAAAGTGTCTGATACCTGGGATCTTACTGATTAAATCCCAGCAATCACAAGAGCAGACGTCCTGAGACCATAGTCGGCACATTCTTGCTGTATACATCTTTCAGGCTGTTGGGTCCCAATGCAAAGTCTTGAACAGGTTCCCTATCTACTATACCATGTGCCATGTGCTACAACCTCTACCCAAAAATAGCTACACCCCTGAAGAACAGAACTTCTTGAAGTCAGCAATCCTAATCATTGAAAAATAATGACTTTTTGAAGTAGTTATTTCTTCGACCAGCAGAGGGAGACCAAGCATTAGTTATGATTAGTTGATTCTCACTTCAAATTTGTTATTCAGTCTTTTTTCCAAATATTTTTAAAAGAAATATTGTAAAAGCCAAAGTGAATAAACAGGTTTTCCTAGTTAAGAACGGTCAACATCTACTTGTTCCAGGTCTGATACCTGGCACGCCCACCGATCTGCTGGAATAGTGAATGGAACTGAAGGCACAGCTCCATTCTTTATGTAATGGCTGGCATGAGGCAAACTGAGCTTCTCGCCTCAGACAGCACCAACTGAGCTCTCACTACAATGAATAGGAGTTGATCTGCAGTAACCTGGTATAACCACTACACATAAAACAGCACTACTTCCTTTTTTATGATGGATGCACACTAAGGCTACATTCAGACGGCTGTCTGTGGGGATGTTTATGCGTCCACAAATTTGCGATGGCATATATGTCCAGTCAACGGCAATGGCGGTCCGATGCCAGTACAGGGCCAAACACATGAAATATACACTGAGTTAGCGAGCTTTCACTTGTGTAAGTTTACCTGGTGCGGTGCGTGTGGGGTAGAAACACCCTGCGCTACCCACATCTCCGCTGGCCTTTCCCTCCTTCATACACATCCACTCCCCTGGCCATGGAGATGGTGTCCCGGGGGAAATAATCGGAATCGCCAGCGATTTGTGAGCATTTCCGATTATTTGCGATTTGCGCCAGTTTTCTGGCATAGAAGCCATTTATAAATATCCCCTTAAGTATTTATTTAGCAATATTTTTTGTAATTGTATTTTCTTTAGCATTTATTTCCTGCAATTTAAAAACGTACACTTTGTTATCAAAAACATGACCAAAAACTAGTAAACATAAGGCATAAAACTACTGAAATTTATGACTGTATTTTCATGTACCCTGTTTTGGAGAGATTGCTGTGCGGTTTATCGTGCCAGCAGAAGGCGTAGAATCTTCCTCCCACTTATAGGACGTATAATCTCCTAGATAGTATCTGCCATGAAATTCTACACAGGTCTGCCATCACATTGGGATTCTTCTAGATATGATCAGGTCTTCTGTGGTTAATGCTTTCAGGCTGCCACAGGGTGTAATGAAAGCAGTAAGTGGGCGAAGAATGAGGACAGGCTCCCATAGCTCAGACATATTTTGCATGCAAATTGCTGGGTGCTGTAGTTACAAAAATACAAGTTTTTAAAGCAGATGTATCCCTGTTGTGTAATGATTAAGTAACAAACATGACACTTATATAACGAGGTGCGAGAATGTTACTAAACATAGATAAATGCTTGATAATATTGTACAATGATGTCACAGTATAGGGATAATACACACAGTGATGTCACAGTCATGTGATAATATACACAGTGATGTCACAGTACAGAGATAATACACACAGTCAAGTCTTATACAGGGATAATACACCCAGTGATGTCACAGTACAGGAATAATACACACATAAATGCCATAGTACAGGGATAATACACACAGTGATGTCACAGTACAGGGATAATACACATAGTGATGTCACAGTACAGGGATAATACACACAGTCAAGTCTTATACAGGGATAATACACACAGTGATGTCACAGTACAGGGATAATACACACAGTGATGTCACAATACAGGGATTATACACACAGTGATGTCACAGTACAGGGATAATACACACAGTGATGTCACAGTACAGGGATAATACACACAGTGATGTCACAGTACAGAGATAATACACACAGTGATGTCACAGTACAGCTGTAATACACACAGAGATGTCACAGTACAGGGATAATACACACAGTCAAGTCTTATACAGGGATAATACACACAGTGATGTCACAGTATGGAGATAATACATACAGTGATGTCACAGTGCAGGGATAATACACACAGTGATGTCACAGTACAGAGATAATACACACAGTGATGTCACAGTACAGGGATAATACACACAGCGATGTCACAGTACAGAGATAATACACACAGTGATGTCGTAGTACATAGATAATAGGTATAGTGATATATTGTATAAAGATAAAAGACACAGTGATGTATGTTATATACAGGGATAATACACACAGCGATGTCACAGTACAGGGAGAATAAACAACAATGTCACAGTAAAGGGATAATACACACAGTTATGTTACAGTACAGAGATAATACACAAAGTGATATAAATGTACAGATAATGCACACAGTGATGTCACAGTATAGGGAAGGGTATAATACACACAGTCATCAAATATCGGGGCACATTTTCTTACCCGATCCTGTGTGTTCCCTGAGGTGTGTTGTCCGACGATAATGCACAGCTGCCGCGATTCACTTACATTGTGCGCCCGATTTCCTGCATGTGTCGCTTCCCCGCTCAGGTCCGCCGGAATTCACCTTTGTCTTCCTGGTGCATGTAAGTGCATGGGCTTGCGACACAATTTAAATGTTAAATCCTGTGCTAAACATTTTTTGCATGAAAAATCTGTTTTACAGAACAAACGATAACTTCTATATTACCATAGAATGACATGTGCTGTGTGACTAGTCAAGTGGCCCCCTGGGCGGGGCTGAAGAGGAGTAGTTTCCCCCCACTCTCGGGAAACCGCTCCTCCGCGTGTGATTTTCAAAAGAATACTCCCGCCCCTCACCCTCCCTTCTCCTTCATTCTTATGCCCCTTCACTCGCCCCCTCTGCACACGTCACCTACCCACATCCCGCCCGTTGTCCTGGATTCTCGCTGACCCCGTCAGGCATTCTCGCGTTTGCGCTGTCAGCATGTCTCATATCGTGCGCACGGACATGCACAGGTGAAGCGGTGTCGGCCACAAGGTCCCTGAATTCTTCTGCGCATGCACCACACTATGCTACTTAATCGGAGTAGCTACGTAAACAGTGAGATACCGGAAAATACACAAACTACGTAGCCACTTCGAGTAGTGTGGCACATGTGCAGACAAATGCGGAGACCTTGCGACCAGCACTGCTTCATCTGCGCACAATACAAGACATGCTGACCGCGCAGGCGTGAGAATGCCTGAAATCAGGACTGCCTGGCGGGATGTGGGTAGGTGACGTGTGCAGAGGGAGCCAAGGGGCGTAAGAATGAAGGAGAAGGGAGGGTGAGGGGCGGGAGTATTCTTTTGAAAAGCACACACGCAGGTGCGGTTTCCCGAGAGTGGGGGGAAACTACTCCTCTTCAGCCCCGCCTAGGGGGCCACTTGACTAGTCACACAGCACATGTCATTCAAAGGTAATATATGTTTTTTTTTGTTCTGTAAAACCGATTTTTCATACAAAAAATGTTTAGCAGTATATATTCAATGCTTTAAAAAGGCTGCAAAAAAGGGGTCTCCTGTTGACAGGTTCCCTTTAAGCCATAATTCTAGTACATTTAGTTCAATAGTGCAATATTAAAAGACAAATAACACAGTGATGTTATATCACGGGAATTAAAAGAACAATGATGTCAATGATAGAATTCAGCCAATAATAACTCAGAAAAGGTACAACAAAAAATGTGACGTACTAAAAATATAAAATCTGGTCTTGATGCCTTGTAGTGATGAATCAGAGCTGCTAGTAGATCATGATGTTCCCCCCTGTGTAGTATAGCGCCTCATGGTGGTAGAGACTACTAGTGCACATACTTGCGCACCTGATGGCGTTTAGCATTCGTCTCCTTCTATTACTCAGTAAACCTCTGATTGCTTCCCTTTGGCAGTAAAGAAGTTAAAACAAGGAAATCGCAGGTAAAGTGACACTCTCCAGCAATCTATAGCATCCCCAGTACAGCGGAGGCTATGTGCAATCCAGCCACAGGCTGCGTCTATGACATGAGTATTTGTCACCACCGTCCTGCAGCACTGGCTGATGTCATGGGATCTGTCTCTTTGTGAGATGAAAAGGATTAAGTAAAACCCGCTGGCATTAGGCAAGAATCCAAGACATAATCTTCTCTCCACTCTGTGTGACTCTGAAGTGAACTGATCCGGCCCGGCCATTATTACATAGCCTCCTCTCTTACACCACAGAGAGAATGCTTCCACCTACCTGAGTCTATCAATGGGGGAACTTGGGTATAGGGCCGGCTCTAGCACTGGACAATACCGGGCAAGTGTCGGGGCCCAGAGCTGCTGGGGGGCCCACAAAAGGCTGTACATCCATGGGATTGAGGGGGGCTGTATCTAATGAATCCATAGGTGTGAGTGGGGCTTAGATAAGAAACAAAGAGGGGGCTGTTTGGGATGATAAACTAGGGAATATTTTAGGGAACAGGAGCCTGTTTTAGTTCTGAATTTCTGAAGCCGCCACTTGAGTTTCTGCAAAGGGGCCCACTGAGGCTCTGTCGCCCAGAGGCCTACTGAAACCTGAAGCCGACCCTGCTTGGATAGGTGCCAGTCTGGTGTTAGTGGATAGGGAAGTTCGGAAATTTCAGGTGGTTCTAGTGTGTATGTACCCTAGAGGCCTGAAAAACAGTAAAAAGAAATAAAAATTGGTATCACCATTTTCCCTATAACTGATAAATTAAAACATAATAAAAACCTACATGAATTTGATATTTCAATGATCCATATAAACCCAAAAGATAATGAAACTCCTGGCATTTGTAGCGCACAGTAAAATACATAAATACAGAACCCACAAAATGCTACAAATTTGGAATTTTTTCCTGCTTCCCAGTACACGGCATGGAATATTAAATACCGTTACACAGAAAACAAGCCCTCATATAGCTCCTTACACGGAAAAACTAAAAAAGTTATGGATTTTTGAGTGAAAAATGGAAGCACAATTATGAAAAAGGACATCGTCGGCAAAGGGTTTACCAGGTTAAGGAGCTTTCACCAACCCCCAACTCTAAGCATTCAGTATTCGGCATTGTTCTACTGGTTCTGGCACAATTGGGATTATTTCTGTAGCCCGCACCAGTCCTTAGCAACCAGTATTTTCAGCTCTCAACTGTCAAATGGGCGGTTCCATGACATCCGCTCCAGCCCAGGACCACCCATCTGACACCTAAGTGCCTAATTGCCATAGATTCAGTGTAGTTTCAGTACAGAATATGCAAATTAAGCTCTCCATAAATAATTATAAACTGCATCACATTGCCCTGTGTGAACCTGCGCTTAATACCCAGGTATCATAGAGCGATAAAACTGGCCAATCCTGCTGGTAACTTGTTATAACAGGGATTATTTTATCTGTGTGTGATCCGTATTTGCTTCCTGTCTTGTAGATTAGATGAAAGCAGTGTTATACAGCGCTGGTGATAATAGCTGTGATACTGCGCTGCTTCCTGTAGATTATATGGATATTAGATGTCACAAAGGGATTACCAGGCTCCTTCCTCTGCTGTAATAAAGGTCACAGCAACCAAAGATGACTCATGTCTCTAGATATTTGCAGGATTGATTTTCTGTTCAAAAGGTTTCCAGCCTCTGCATATCCATAGTCACCGATATTATATCATTGGGGTCCGAAACTCATCTGATTAGCATTGCATCCACCGGAACTATTCACATTCACTAGAAAAAGACCTGAGCTGTAGTAACCTGTTATGGTCACTACATTAATAATAATTCCTTTATTTATATGGCGCACACAGATTACTCAGCGCTGCACACAGCTTGTCCAATCGGTCCCTGTCCCCAATGGGGCTCATGATCTAATCAACCTACCAGTATGTTTTGGCGCCGAAGGACCCGGAGGAAACCCATGTTGAAGATGAAGCTGTATTTTGGCACTGTTGACTCTGGATATTGACTGTTGGATATTTTTTTAGCCGACCCCATGCCTCCACAGACAATGAATAGCATATGCCCACACAGTTTTTTTGTTTTTTTAAAAAAATCTGTCCTTTGTGGATAAAATTATAATTCATATCAAAGTTTACCTGGCTCCCTGCCAGACGTTGCGTACCTGGCTCAATGCCAAGCAACCTGGAAGGAAGCAGGGTACACAACTCACTATGGAGGTTGCATACCCGGCTCACTCTCGGATGATGAGGCGCAAGCGCAGATAGCGATGTAGATGTGCCGGCCGTCTCCACTGATTTCTGTAAGAAGTGGCAGAGGAAAGGAAAGCCATGATTAGGAGGAGGGAGGATGGATGTCTATTTTTGTGAATTTCACAGAGCAGGAGCATGGACTGGGCTCCGTGAAGAACATGACCAAAAGCATGGCATCCCGTTCTTTATAACTGTATCATGCCTGTATTGTTTCTTTGTATTGGATGAATAAAAGTTCTATAAAGATTTTAGCAGACCAAGTCAGTGCCAATCTACTCATTTATCTCCGTGAAGAACACACCCAGGGACACAGGGACACGTCTGGCAGGGAGCCAGGTAAACTTTGATATAAGTTTTATCCACAAAACCACTGTAAAATGGCTTATTTTGGGGGTAGGTCCTATTTTCAGGAAAAAACTGTAAAAGTGGGTGTTACTTTGAGAAATAGCATAGCACAGAGTTATAAGAATAAAAAATACTTGTTAAAAGAAGTCTTCAAGGATTAAAGGGGTATTCTCAGCTGCATTCTCATCTCATTCTCATCTCATTCTCGCTCACATTTATGGAATAGTATCATGGATTTCAGGTCCACCTTGGGAACTCAAAGGAAAAGACAAAAAGTGCAAGAGATTCAATTGCACAGGTAATAAAACAGGCGAGGAAATACGTAATAATTTTGCTCACCTGAGGCTGAATATAGGAAATGCAGCTTGCAATGTGGATGGTAACAGAAGCATATTCCATGCAAGGCTACCCCTAAATAGGATGAGAGATATGACACGAGAAATCCACATTTTCAAGTCACACTTTTATCTAATTCATCTGCCAAAATCCCCCTTTTTTATACCACATATACTTGAGTATAAGCCAAGGCACCATATTTTACCACCAAATAACTGGGAAACTTATTGACTTGAGTATAAGCCCAAAGCAGGGCCCAATCAAACACGTACAGCCTCTAAACTTAAGGACCCTGCCCAACTCCCATAGTAATGTCCCCAGCCCAACTCCCATAGTAATGTCCCCTGTCCAGCCCCATAGTAATGTCCCCTGTCCAGCCCCATAGTAATGTCACCTGTGCATCCCCAATAGTAATGCCCCTTGCCCGGCCCCCATAGTAGTGTCTGCATCACAGCCCCCACAGTAATGTCCCCAGTGCAACCCCCACAATAATGTCCCCTGTCAGGCCCCCAAAGTAATGTCCCTATTTCAGCCACCATAGTAATGTCCCCATTGCAGCCCCCATAGAAATGTCCCCTTCCTGGCCCCCAAAGTAATGTCCCCATAGTAATGTCCCTTGCACGGCCACCAAAGAATTGTTCCCATCACAGCCCCACAGTAAAGTCTCCGGTGCAACCCCCATAGTAATGTCCCCTGCCCCCATGGCAGCTCCCCAAAGTAATGTCCCCATGGCAACCCCCATAGTAATGTCCCCTGCCCCCATGGCAGCCCCCCAAAGTAATGTCCCCATTGCAGCTCCCATAGTAATGTCCCCTTTGCAGCCAGGGGCACATCTATGCGCGCTGCCAGTGCGCACACACTATGATATAATCGGCCATCATAGTGTGTGCGCACGGAAAGCCCATGTCGAGGTGCCCCTGGCTGTCTGCCGGGCAGCCGTGGGGCGAAGAGGGGTGCCGGAGGTGAGTATGCAGTTCTTTAAGTCCTTTTTGGCCGCGGCCCGCGGCTAAGTGCTCCACGGCCCGGTCTTAAGCCGTGGCCCGGTGGTTTTAATCCTCTAGTGATGTTTACAGGATAAAGATCATTTTTAACCCCTTACTTTACAATTTGACTCACTAGTGAGTGTGATGTCTCCAACTCTCCTCACACTTGCAATGTGTGCAGACAGGAACGCCTGACCCAAATGCTGACAACCAGAACTGAACTCAGCATGTCAGTACAACTCTGGTTGTCAGTGTTTGGGCCGGACGATCCAGCCTGCACACACTGCAAGTTTTACGTATCATACTCACTAGTGTGTAAGGGGCCTAAGATAGATGTATCTGAAGTGAGAATCCCTCTGCAGCCTCTAATCTTGACCCATCCTATGTCAAAATGAGCAGAGAAAGTCATATCATAAATTTAGAAAAAATTTTTTTTTTACAAGTAAACAGGTAAATTCTAGAAAGGACATTTTAATGGGATCGGAGATGGATAGTAATTTAATGGGGTAAAAATCTGATGGCATGTTCTCTTTAAGGGGTTAACATACATATTGGATTTATTTGAGCAATATTACTGCTTTGAGCAATGTTATATAGACATTGGGGCAGATTTACTTACCCGGTCCGTTCGCGATCCAGCGGCGCGTTCTCTGCGCTGGATTCGGGTCCGGCCGGGATTCACTAAGGTAGTTCCTCCGCCGTCCACCAGGTGGCGCTGCTGCGCTGAAGTTCCCCGGAGGCGCGCTGGAATGCCCTGAAATTCACCGGCCTATACCTGGTGAAGGTAAGTGTAATTTTCGCGACACATTTTTTGTCTTAAATGCGGCGGTTTTTCCGAATCCGTCGGGTTTTCGTTCGGCCATGCCCCCCGGTTTCCGTCGCGTGCATGCCAGCGCCGATGCGCCACAATCCGATCGCGTGCGCCAAAATCCCGGGGCAATTCAGGTACAATCGGCGCAAATCGGAAATATTCGGGTAACACGTCGGAAAAACGCGAATCGGGCCCTTAGTAAATGACCCCCATAATGGGGGTCATTTACTAAGGGCCCGATTTGCGTTTTCCCGACGTGTTACCAGAATATTTCCGATTTGCCCCTGTATGACTCATTGGAGGCCATTCTGTTTAGCACATACTGGGTAACTAGCCATTACGCTATGGTATCATTAGTTGTACACTGGATACCATATGGGAAGCTGCCAGAAGAAAGTCAATTATCCAATCTAACCTGTTGTGATGTGATACAGTGTAGTTTTAATTAAGAAAAAAATTCTGATAACTTTAAGCATAGAGAATTCCATTTTCGGAAAACATAAAAATTGCGACGGTTATACAGCATGAGACGTATGTGGGAGTCTGTATTTCCTAGACTGTATTCCTTCTTTTCCTGCTCCAGCATTCCAGACAGAAATCCAGCCCTGGAGAGATTTTATAAGTTGAGTTTTATTGCACCACTTGATAATTACAGACCTGCGGAGCTATTCACAGAACCCAATCGTTTCATCACCGGCTTTGATGTTTGGCTCCTTTGTGTTGTGTAGCAGGTTATAATGTCTTAATGGGATTGTTCTCTCTTTGTCTTGTGTCTCAATGGTCATTAATGGAGAGGAATTGTGAAATTGCACCCAAATTGCACTGTGAACAAGTCCTGAGGCTTTTTCATGGAAAAGGTTTTTTTCTGGCATTCCTATGACCTGATCTGATCCCATTTTTAAGAGTTCTTCCTATTCATCATTTCCCTCTAACAGCTATTCTAAAAAAACACAGAAAATCCCCCAAAACACAGACCCAAAAACACAAATGGCTCAGTTGAATTTTTTGCTTTGTTATATTAGGTCATGTTGCCAATGCACCAGACAAAAACCTAAATGAAGAAAACATTATAAAGAAAAACGAGATCACGCGACACTATGTGACCTTATCTTCATTCTTTAATCATGGCCTATTTTGGAATAAACCCTACCTAAAAGGGACACTTTCACCAGATTTTACCCTATTAAACTTCTAACCCCCTAAAATAGTTATAAAATGTCCTTTCTAGAATTCACTCTTTTGGGTGGAATTTCTCCTGTGTACCTATAAAAATTACCTTTAAAGTCCAGTGAAAATGAGCAGAGAAGAGTCATATTTACCTGAGATTAGTCAAGTTTAGAGACTGCAGGGGTAGTGTCACTTGTGCGATTTTATAGTACCTAGAAAACATTCTAGAATCTCATTATTCAGATCACACCAGTTCCCTCCTCTTTCTTGAACTGGATGTATCTCCCACTCATGACCTGAAAGATGAGATTCTTATCTTTAATATGAAACCAGGATGATGCCTCATTCACACGACCGTAATAGTGGACAAGATCTGGCCGCACAATTTGCAGCTAGATCACGGACCCATTGAGGTCTGTGGTGCCGGGTCGCGGTGCGGTGAGCAGACGGTGTATCAGTTAGCCGCGTGCCCAAACTACAAGCTAAATCCACTTATTTATTGTGAAGTGCCAACATGGCTTTTGAAGAACTTATTGCTACCTCTTCTCCCACATCTTTCAATCGTATCGGCCCCGGAATCCACCAATGTAGTTGGAAGAAGAAGTGGCAAATTCAGACTCTGATTATAGCTCCTCTCCAGGGTCTCCCTGTACCGGAAGAATCGTGGGTCCTGCAGGATGAGCTCCAAAGATATTGCAGTTCTATCAAAACCTTCTCACTTTTACCGCAGCTCCACACAGCCAATGAAGTGTCACTTAAAAATAGCACTGAGAGCAGCTTCTCTTAGGTTGCCTGGGACTGCAGAAAGGTTTGGCAGATTTGGTCCTATTTGGTGAACTCTGTATGGGGGCAATGGTCTGAGTGGCCACAGAAATGGCCCCGAGTGCTACTTCTGGCACCCGTGCCATAGGTTCGCCACCACTGCCCTAGGGGTTTATCACATTCACCTCAGCCTCATTACTGCAATAGGGATTTGACAGGTATGATGACAATCTGTGTCATATATGTAACATGAATAAATACAGCCCTTCCCTCCTGAGATGTTCAGTACTACTACTTTCCCATCACTTTTCTATATTCTATTCTGATGGCAGTATTTTCCTTCACAATGACGTGTACCTCTCTCAGAAGGGCTCTTAGCTAGGCGTCAGTCGCTAAGTGGTATTTGCTATTTTTGAGGCTGTCATGCCTTTCACCTGTGCCCAGGGTTATAAGAACATATTTACACTTACTTCTCTTTCATGCTTTCTAAGTACACAATTGTCTAGTGTAACTTTCCTTTCTTAAGTAAATTCCACAATTGACAAGTGTTCTAGACTACTCCCATGCTCCTGGTGTAAATGCAAGTGTTAAGCTTTATTGCTGGCCTCCTTTGGTAAACTTCAAGGTTGTTAACTAGTGTAGTGAGGTCTTATAATAATAATAATAATAATAATAATAATAATAATAATCTTTATTTATAT